>NC_134522.1:5934848-6282848 GCF_027942865.1 Odontesthes bonariensis
TGCATTAAGCTTCAAATGGAAAAAAACATTTCACTGGGGGTTGCAAATATTAAACACATAAACTGTTGTAGTTTTTCATGTTATTGCTCTTTAACAGGTTTTAATATCCAAAGTTTTGAGCTTATTCCTCCGTTTTAAATCCTGTGGAACTTTCTGGAGAGATGCAGCCGGATTTACAGAAAAGAAAAGCCTTGCATTTCCTCCTCCTAGTCGGTGCTCCTCATTCTATGAGTGTGTTACAGCAGCATTTCTGCCTCTCCTGGAGTCATGCTCCAGCTGTGCTGCCAGTCACCATGACAGCTGTCATTCAGCTCGCTGGTGATGCACATGCGTGACAGGGGAAAGGCGAGGTCTGGCTCTACAGGGCACAAGGTTGAAAACGCTGCAGGAGGTCCTTTAGCACGGACACCGAATCTTCCCACGAGACCCAGAGGAGCGATAACTATGGAAGTTTTTCTGTGCCATCAGTCTGAATACGAATTTCTAATGTTGAATTTTTACAGCATCAAAATCAGACTTTGAATTTGAAAAACCAACAGTGTAAAAAAAAAAAATCTAAAAACAAAAATCAGTGGAAAAAAATTCAACTTAAATACAATTCAGTGTAAAAAGAACCAGACTCAACATCCGGGTAAACAGGGAGAAGCAATCGATCCCTGTCTCAATTCATCCAACCGCAGCCAATCAAGTTACGCTGCATTGGACAGATCAGCCATGTCCACCAACGCGGGTGATGGTGCTTCGGTGAGTGAGTTTACTTTATTTGCCATTTGTGTTAGTAAAATTGAGTAATAGATATTACTCATATATATTGAACTGATCTGTCCAATGGAGCGTAACTTCATTGGCTGCTGTCGGATGAATTGAGACAGGGATCGATTGCTTCTCCCTGTTTACCCGGATGTTGAGTCTGGTTCTTTTTACACCCAATTTTTTAAAGTTGATTTTTTTTCCACTGATTTTTGTTTTTAGAAATTGATTTTTTTTTTTACACTGTTGGTTTTTCAAATTCAAAGTCTGATTTAGATGCTGTAAAAATTCAATATTAGAAATTCGTATATAACTCTGATGGCACAGAAAAACTTCCATAGATAACAGCCTCTCTGAGCTGTGTGGTAAAAGAAGTGCTTTGGAGGCAAATGCAGATCTGATGGCATGGACATGATTCTGCACCTTAATGGCGGATGTTTTAGAGACAAATGTAACACCCTCACTCCGGCAGACACTTCACAAAAGGGTGAGCAACCTGTGTGCACAGTGCAGCCATTTATTTCCATTACCCACTCACACATTAACGCACGCTGGGATACCGAAGCTGCCTTAAGGTGATTCATAGCTTTATTGTTCGGTGTGTGTGTGTGACGGAGTGTTTGTGAAGAGGGGACAGGTAATTGAAATAAAGGTCCTCTCGCCTCTCACCTTCCTCCAGCTATTGCTTTCTGCTGTTCTCGTAACAATTAGGATCAGGGAGAGGAATAGAAAAGCTCTCAGGCTTCAGCCGCCGTGGGCTGGCGAGGACCGACAACCATGTTCACTGCAGAAAGATGGTGATTTAAACATCTCTTATGTTTCCAGCATTTTAAGGTTTTACAATGAAAATATAATTAATAGGGCTGGGCAACGATTAAAATGTTTAATCTAATTAATCACATGATTTCCCTGATTAATCACAATTAATCGCATTTGTACGCAAAATGAATCCAAAAGTAGTGTATAGCTTTTAGCATTTAGCTTTATTTTAAATGTGCTGCCATATGAATGAAAGTGCCATAACATTTGTTGTGCAAACACACTTTTAACATCAGCATCTTTCTGTAGTTTTTATGTAGAAGCCTCGCTCCACTGTCTGTTTCCTTGAATGACTTGCTGCTATCAGTTGTGTGTTTTGCCTTTAAGTGATATTTTAGACTGGAACTACTACGCTGAGAAGACAATTCAACTTGGCTGTAAAGGCAGGAGTTTTTTTTAAATTTATTTTGAAATACGTGCTTTTATGTTGAAACCAGTAAAACAGGAAGTAGCGCCGGTTAGCTCCGTGAGCTTCACACAGAGACCGAAGTGCACCTGTAGCGGTGTTACCTGCTAGTTTATCTTTATTTTATTCCTCCATGCTTCGTGGTGTTTGCTGTAACTGTGAATGTGATGCATTCAACAGACTTTTACAATAATAAAACCTGCGTTAATGCGCGATAAAATATTTATCGGCGTTAAATAATTAACAAGTTTACGCGATAATAACGAGTTAACTCGCCCAGCCCTAATTATTTCCATTCGACATTATTAATGAATGTTTCATCAGTTGATCTGATCCACTGAGAAATCATCTTCTTTTTTTGAACCTGCGTACAGAAAATAGCCAAAGTGGCCTGTTTCAAAGTGAGCTTTAACTGTGAAAGTTCATAAGAGGCCAGTTTGATAAGGATTTTTATCATTTTTTACAACTCCACCTAATCCAATAATATTATTTATTTATTTATTTGGGTCCTAAACCAGAAGCACAAGAGCAGGCACGTCACCAGATGAACATCCATCGTTCAGACTACGCTAAGACCGATGTGCCAAGGAAGAATAACATGGGCAAGATTTTCCCTATTTCAACCACATAACCTACTTTAGCCAAAGCTGCACAGGTCTACCAAAGAGTGCAGGGAAGAGGTTGTATTGGCAGGCATTGGGTGAGTCTGTGCATGTTCAGCGAATGGAAAGCAAGTTACTGCGGCCCGCACCTCATATTTATCAGCGGATAGTTGTGTCGACGCCCACGCCTACCTGTAGGCCTCTGTCATTCTTACGCCAAATACACAATTTTTGCAATTAGGCTGAAACAGCGTCTGGTTCCACGGCAGATGAAAAACGCGAGACGATATCCCATTCTGCCTATTACTGCCTATTTGCCAAACTATCTCAGGCATTAGGAAACAGGAAAACTTCCTTGTGATATTTTTAAAGACTGAAAAGGTTATACAAGCTGAAATGCATACAGAGAGTAAATCGTGTTTTTGTTTGTTCATGTTGCTGTAACAGAGGATTGGAGAAGGAGAGGGAATTGAAAAGTTTTATTTGCTTAGATAGCCTGTAGCTCTGTTAAACCTGTTGAGGTTTGTGCACATTTGAATAAATGTTCTTATACATCCAGTACAGGCTCATTTTCTGTGTGCAGAAAGGCAGTGTTGGTGGTGGGGTTCTGGCTGGGGACCTGGGCCCCCGTACAGCTGTATGCCTGGCAACGCCCCTGCAAAGAGTCTGAAGGAAAGCATGTGAAACCTTTTTTTTTTTATGGGTAAGTACCCCCTTTAGGTGACAAAGAAAACTGTGTAAAGTCCAGTGTTCACCCAGACGAGGTTAGTGTTTTTGCTGGAACGTCGGCCCGTACGAAGCAAGCTGAGGAGGACGGGGGGGCTGACGGGGGGGCTGCCGGGGGGGAAGCCGTGAGACAAGCTGATTGACGGAATCCATCAGCAGCTCCAATCTTAAGTATCCCCTTTTCCTTAGCTCAACTCATTAATTTCACCTCTAATCATCTCCCATCCTTTCTGCTGCCATCACTCATCATTCTCACTATCCCCCCCCCCCCCCCCCCCCCCCCCCCCGATGTACCTGATCAGTTTATCCTCCCATGCTCCTCTTCTTTTATTCCCTGCCCTTCTTTTCTCCTGTGGTCCTTTACTGGAGTGCGTCTGTCTGCCGTGGAGAACGGTTCCCTGCGCTCATCTGTCACTTCTTTATTTCCTGACACGTTAACATAGAGTGTCTCATTCTTCCCTGCCTTAAACTTCCTTTTTATGTCTCTTCTCTGGCTTATTCTGAACCTCACAGCTCTGCAACTTATCAATCTATACCGCCTGCTTTTTGATGACATCCTGACTTTTACATTCATTTTCAGAATCACATTTCTTTTAGGCTTTGAGATTTCTTATATGCCCCCTTTTCTTCTGCAAAGGCACAGTTCATTTCCCAGTGTCATTTGCCCGCCTGTCTGCAAAAACTAGCAAAACGAATGACATGAAAAAAACGCTATAGAGGGAATATATCAAATTGTATATATATCAAATGCTTTGTTGCATACCAGTGCTGTATAATTATATTTGTGTGTATTTATCTGTTTATTTTGAGCTAATACAGTGGATAGAACATTGAAGTTTTAATGTTGAAAACACCATTTCTGTCAAACTATTGCTGATCTGTGATAACAGCACAAAGCTGCCGAAGTCACCAATAAAACTGGTTGTGTTGTGCATGGAAAATCCATGAAAAGAGCACGCTGGGATTCTATTGGTCGACACAGGCAACCACACGTGTACACTTGTAGTTCATGGAAGGAAACGCAGCAGATAAAATCAGGTTTTCATTCTTAACACACTTCATTTCTGTATTTGGGATGGTTTTGAGTTGATGTTACAAAGTCTGCAAAACGTCCTGATTTACGATGGTACTTCTATCATTGTGAGGATGATTGTGTCCCGTTTGTGATGTGGAGGCCGTATCTCTGCAGATATGAGCCATTACTTCAATGATTAATATGAGTCCAGCTTAGTTAAGTTTCATTGTTTTTAAAGGGGACATATTATGCAAAACTCACTTTTTGCAGGCCTTTGTGTTCATATTTGGGCCTCTACTGTTCTTTTAAACACTCCAAGCGCGAAAAAAACCCATCCATCCATTTTCTGTAGGTCAGTAGAAAGACTTTGGTGTCAAGAATAATATGCTGCTGTGAGCCATTTGGATGGCTCCCTTATCCTGACGTCACTCTAAGGGAATTTGCATAGACCTGTCGAGTCCCCAACCACTAAATTAGTTGAAGATCTGCCATCTTGTATCGAGCATCGAGCATACGAGCGCAATAGCTACGAAAGGAAAATCACACATGAAGTGTTGTGTTGTTTGCTGCACGGAGCAACACAAATCTTTGCATTTTCTCCCGAGCAAAGAAACTCGAAGAACTGCGTGGCTCCAATTCATTTTTGATGGCCATGTCCCTGCCTCAATTGGCAAGAATCTTGTGGTGTGTGCGAACCACTTTTCAGCAGACTGCTTCGAAAACCTCGGACAGTACACGGCAGGACTAGCTAGCAAACTTCGGCTAACGGATGTCTCTGTGCCAACTATCCGTGGCAAGTCAGCAGATGAAGGAGATGTAAGTACTTTCAAATAATGAGTTTCCTGAGCAGACAATTTAACTTGGCAGTGTTTACAGATGACTTTGGTTCTGTCGACTTCACCGTCTGGAAGAACTTTAAAATGAAAATGGCCGAGTAAAAGTTCCGTACCCTTCTCCATGTTTGGTGGATCCGCCGATTACTTTCTTTTCCGGTTCCGCAGCAGACAGCAACAGACTTTTACAAAATAAAAGCCTGTGAGCAACAGACTTTTACAAAATAAAATAAATAATAAAGCAGGGGTGGTCCGTGGCGTAGTGGGTTGAGCAGGCGCCCCATGTACAGAGGCTATAGTCCTCGCTGCAGCTGGGCCCGGTTCGAGTCCCGCATCAGACGGCCCTGTGCTGCGTGTTGTTCCCCCTCTCTCTGACCCCTGCTTCCTGTCTCTCTGAACTTTCCCATCCATTAAAAGGCACAAAAGACCCAAAAAATTTTATTAAAAAAACCCCAAAAACCTGCGTTAATGCGCGATAAAACATTTAGTGACGTTAAATAACTAACGAGTTAACGCGATGATAACGAGTTAACTCGCCCAGCCCTATATTTAAGACTTTTAACAGTAGATTAAATTCCGAGGCTGTCATTTACCCTCGTAATTTGATATTTTAATTAAGCGAACCAAGAAAGGCTTTTTGCTCAGTTATTTAAATCTTACCCCGGCTTTGTGATAGAGTTGAGGAAACTTTAAAGCCGTCACTCTTTAAACATCTCTTATTCGTTTTGGACTCATCGTTTGGAGGAATGTACTGATTTAATCAGTCCTTTTGCTTACACTTAAAAGAAAGACAACCTTCAGAATCAGGGGTAGAAAAAGAAACTACCGCTGACTCGTGGTATTTCTGTGTAGTATTAATGTCGTCCTACAGTGTGTTGAAGGAAACCAAAGGGATGCGGATTATTCACATGATGCATGCATGCACTGACATGGGCTGCCTATTGAAACCATATGGAGAGACAGCGGGTGTTGACTTCATTTGGAACGTGCACCTGAGTTACTTCTTCAGCACCGAGCAGCTCTTCCGCCTCGTTTATTTCAAACGCCGTTTCACTAAATGTCTAACCGGTGAATCTGGGAAAGAATCCGTCTCTTCATCCTGGATATGATCGCTGCTGTCACAACATGCAAAGTAAAAAGACACTTTAACTTATTTCTCCTTGATCGGATGATCAGGGTCAAAAACTGATATGATCCATGACCTTTGCCTCCTTCTCTGAGGAGAAGATGGTTTGAATATAAATATTTTGCAGCCAAGTTCTTGTGTTTTCACCTCCAGTGGTGTTTCATGGCTTATTCACTGAGTACTATTAGAAAAATCACCCTGCTGGCCAGAAACTAAGAACCATTGACTGGTTCTGTGTTTGGCTTCTTCCATCCGTGTCCCAATATCAATATTTCTATTAAAAAAACTCACTTAAAAGCAATTTTCCAACTTTCACAGCATATTATTAGCACAGTCCAGTCTAACTTCAATCACACAAAGTAATTGCAAAAAATCCAATTCTCCACTAAAGTCTGGTTGTGTGAAGTTTTTACACAAATTAGATTTACGTCCTTCAGCACCACGCATGAGAATACAGATCCCATAATTCCAGTAAGAATAACTTGTTAAACCAGAGCGTCCAGGTGTGGCTCTATCAGACAATAATCCCTTTAGTCATAGAGGGCCGTTCAGCTCTATCATCATTGTATTGGGTACATACATCATAATTGTGTCATATCCAAGTTTCTTTTGTAAATCTGTGCTGCACCACTGTGGTTTGCACTAAGCTTTAGATTTCTTTATCTCATGCTGTGTCGCTGCCTTTGGACCTAAGCAGAGGGCCCTCACAATCAATACGAAGACGCTCAAAGGCTCGAAGCAAGAAAAGATCCCCTAAAGACTTAACTGACTGATTAAGCTCACCAAAGATTTGACAAATAAGACAAAACTCTGAGGTGGAGTTTTCTAAAATGTCCTTTTTCCGTCACGTTTGTGAGTTTTTGTCATGTTTTTAGTTCCTGTTTAGTCTTTAGTTTTTCCATTTTTTAGTTTTTCTCCCCATAATTTCTGTTGCACACAGCTGCACTCACTCACCAATCACTCCCTCAGTATTTACTTTCCAGGTTTCCCATGACTCCAGGATAAAACCCCGTCCCCGTCACCCATGATTGCCACTGTTTGTGTCAAGACAAATTCTTCAAGTCAAGTTTGTCCATGTCAGGTTTGTTCTTTTGTGTTTTTCTTAGTTTAGATTTTGTATTCCGGCTCAGCCGTGCTTTCTGTTGAATTTTTGGAATAAACCAAGTTTTGTTGTTGGAATCTGCATCTGTGTCCTCTCTCTACGCCACGACATCACATCCCCCAACGTGACAGAAGGATCTGGCATAGATTCATGGGAAACCTGGAAACTAAATACTGAGGGAATGCAGCTGTGGGGAAAAAACAAAGGTGTTGCGAGTGATGGTGATGGCAGGGCAACAGAAACTTTGGTTTTGTTCGAAACTGCATACTTCTCCTTCTACTCCTACTAACTTTTTGAGTTAGTATGCGAGTTTGAGTAACCGAGAAGTTCCCAGATGCATACTAGATTCTCCGAAATGTAAGCAGTATGGAAGTATGTAGTATGTAGTATGCGGTTTCGACCACAGCCTATGAGGAAACATGGAAAAACTAAAGACTAGACCTGAACTTGAAAACAAACACATGAGAGAAACCTAAAACTCACAGACGTGTGGACCAATAGAAATAAATGCTGAACTCTGTCATGTGTTTTCTGGACACTGGAACTACAGGTTGGTCCCCGCTTTGTAAAACCTTTTCATTGCCAAGAAAAGTGGGGTTTGTATTGGTGAAATCATCACAATGTGAAGTCCACAAGCCAAGTGGAAAGGTGGTTAGGGAAATGTGCACGTTGGGATAGTTTATTCCTTGAATTGAAAGGTATATTCTGGGAGGTAGTGGAGGTCAGGACTGCAACAATGACAGCTATTTCTCAGGACAGTTTTAACGCTGTTGCTTTTAGGATTTCTCTTGCTCATCCATACTGTCTGGCTTGAATAAACACACACACTTTCCTTTAAAGAGTGTGTTTTCCACGACAACCAAGTGTTTGACAATTATGATGCTATGCTGGAGACTATTGTCTCACCCAGCTGTAAGAATGTATCTACCCTCCTATAGGTGAAGTAATACAGTGGGCACTGTGATGGCGTTAAACAGGGTTTTTCTATATAAAAATACCCCAGGTATGGAAAATAAGATTTGATCTCTTCCTAAGTTAGGTAGCCGGACACGTTAATGTTTGCTATTTAAGTCAGCTAACATATTTGACTCGTTTCTTGAGCATTTGCTCATATTTTTGAGTCTGAAATGCCTTTTCCATCTTCTTACATTAGTGTTGTTGACGGTGACACAGCCGCAGTGATATGACTGGACAGGCCTGCCTCGTGTAGTTACGGTCACTGATATTTGGTGACTGACTGTGGTTCGAGGGCAGACGTATGAGACGGGTGTTCAGCCTGTGACGGCTGGATTATACGATGGCCTGGACAGAAACATGCCAGAGTCATAGGCTAGAAAATGACAAAATCCATTGTTTTGCTCATCTGTCACCTGTCTCCATCTCAATCCCGTCTCCGCTTCACCTCTTCCATGTCACTCCTCCATCGTGTAGGCTATCCATCATAACCACCGCACTCTGATGGGTTTGTAACCGCAGCAGTCACTCCATCCACGTCAGGCATATCATCTGCATTACATTGTTTCTATCACAAGCCAAACAGGTTATTCTAGTTTTGATTACATAGAGATGTTCATTGGCACAGCACCATCTCTGACCATTTGTCTCTGTGTGGCCCTGTGATGGGCTGGCGACCTGTCCGGGGTGAACCCTGCCTCTCGCTCAATGACAGCTGGGATAGGCTCCAGATTAAGGTTTACAGATATGGGGAGCCATAAGGGACATTATTCAGAATTAGATACACTTGGAAAAACAACTGTAAGGGTCTGAAACTCATCACTGCCAGTGAGAAATTAAGTCAGTTGCCTTTTTTTAGTGATCATTTGTGCTAATGTATGCAATCTTTTCATGTTCGCTAATTTCATGTCTGCTGGATGTGTGAACATTTTGTTTTTCTGTTTTTCTAACATCTATTCACTGTAAGGAAAGGCCCAATATGCTGATAATGGCCAAAAAAGCTTCCACTCCTGGTTCAGCAAATAGCTGCACACTGCAGCTTGTGGGAGGGTGGAACTGGACCATCCAACTCCACCTGTATCCAAGTTTTTTATCGTGTTGTTTTAGAAGCTACGCCCACTAAACCCTAACCTAACCAGGGGAGTTGGGTGCGGGCACAGTTGGATGATTCAGAGTTACAGTCAGCAGTTCATACCGCAATGCTTGCTTTGGGGAACTTCTCAAAACAGCATTTCTACTCTCAGTTAGTTTTGTTTTTATTAAACCTGGACCTTATTTCTTTCATAAAAACCTTCATCTACTCAACAGATAACAGTCTGGTGAAAGTCGGCGTCCTTCGGAAGATATTTAGATCACTGGAGATCAGCGTATATCCATATAACGGGAGAGAACAGGGCAGAGACAATACAGCCTCTAAATAAGGCATTATCTGTCTTTATTTCACCAGTACTTTAAGACCAATGAATGAATGAATGCGTATTATTGCACTGTTAGCTCAGAGCTGCCGTGTTATTGTTATTGAGGGCTATCGGGGGGCTCATAGGTGGGTTTCTACACCCGGGTCACTTGGGATAAAGTCATCGATGCAGCACAGCTTATTTACTCCGTGACGGTCAGCTAACTTCACACCGAATGATGATAAATATTCTTCCATGTTGCACAAAACTAGCAGCAGCAAACTCTGTTCTCTCCCATTATATGGATATACGCAGTGATCTAAATATCTTCCGAAGGAAGCCGACTTTCACCAAACTGTTATCGGTGAGCAGATGAACGTATTTTATGCCAGAAATAAGATCCAGGTTTAAAAAAAATTAAATAAAATAAAAATTCTCCTTTAACTTACAGAACCGAAGCTTCATAGTATTTTAGCTTCAGCAGAAACGATCAGAACCCCGTCAGTGTTCGGGCAGCAGCCGACTGGACAGTCGCTTAGCATCTCTTTAGTCTTCTGATTGGACTCTCCAACATAAAGTCTGCACTTTGCTCATCGTAACGACTTCTGTTCCAAGTGAAATCATCCGAAAATACTTCCCCAGTATGTATAAGAGCCGTTTTCTAGCTTATGTGTAAGGTTTGTCAGTATAGTATGTGAGAGACTTTGATTTCATACATTTGTATGTAAGCTAATTATGAATAATGTTCCTGGTGGCTCCCCATATTCAGAAGCTCTTGTTGACTGCTACAATGTCTCACTGTAAGCTCACTGTTCACTATCAACTCATCAGCTTACACAGTACTGTATGCCTTAACCTCTGGAACTTTGATTTTGTCTGAAAATATGTTTTAAAAGGAATAAAACTGACTGGATGGAGGTGTTTTCAATGGCAACATTCTCTGTGGCCATAGGTAATGGTTAGTAGATAGATAATAGTTTCAGGATTCTACAAAGCAATAATCCATGTGATTAATATATTTCCAGTTCCAGTATTTTTCCTATTTTTTGATGGGAAAAATAAGCTTTCTCTTCCTCCTTAAAGGAGTCACTGAGACACACACATATCTGTCTCACCGCAGTCTTTGGTTTGCCTGTGAGCTGGCGTTAAATCCTCCCTCTCTGCACACAAATGAATGTATTATTTGACGAGGATTAGTGTTGAATGGCTCTTTTCTGGGTCTGTAGACTGAACGGAATAAGAGAATTAAACAGCAACAAGTATCTAAATAATACTTAACCAGGACATTTGACACCATCTTCATTTGCATGTGCTACCATCTGTTTGAGAGTGCTTCATCTTTGTTTGTACATCTGTGAGAGTGAACTTAGCTTTTTATTAATTTTGAAATGATTTTTGTCTTATAATTAAAGAAGCAGGTAATAGTTTTTTTTAACAGAGTTGTCAGCTTAATTGTCATGGCTAGAAGCCGAGCCACCAAACAAACCCGGACTCCAGTGCAGACGCATGACTCGAGAGAAGTAAAACTAAACAGTATTTATTAATAAGAGGCGGTGCGGAGAGTCGAGAGTCGAATCCAGGAGGAGGGAGACAGTCAGAGGGATTTCCAAGTGGGTGCTTTAATCCAAAAGTGGTTGGTTTGTCCTTACTTATTTCCAGGCAAGATCCAAGGTGGAAGGGAGGGTGCTGGCTGTGGTGTAAGGTTCAAGATTCAAAGTTTTCTTCCGATATGCACAGCAGAAACACGCTTCCCTGTGCAATGAAAAGCTCACTTTGCTGTCTGCAAGAATGCCAGGAGTGGAAAAAAGCTATATACAGTAGAAAAAATGCCATATGCAGTAAAAAAAAAATCAAAATGCCATATGCAAAATACAAATAACAGAAGAAAAATAATAAATATTTATACACTGAATAGTGTTGAATCGGTTCCTGAGTTGGCGGCGGGGCGAGCAGGCAAGTAAGTAAAACAGGCTGATGAAAGGAATCCAACCTAGGAGGTCGATTCAGGCACGAGAAAACCAGAAGCATGGAGGGTGGACGAGGGAAACAAGAAAACTCGCAGTGGCAGAACACTGGAGTTGGCCTAATTACCACAATGAATGTGAGACAATCTGGCGAAGACGGGCTGGTCCTGGAGCTCCCACAAAGGTGTCCTGATGAGGGCAGATGAGAAGCAGGTGTGACAGCAGCAGCAATCCAGACTCCCAGGAAACCTGCCCAGCCCCACCTGAGACTCAGAAACCAAACAACGTGATCGTGACAGAAATGTGTGCGCATGCTGCTGCTCAGGAACTATTAGAATGTATATAAATATGAAAAAGTCAACATCGGGCTTCAAATCCCTGAATGAGTCATGTTCCAGTTGGCACTTTGTGGCCTTACAGCTATACATATAAATATTTAGTGATGTTAACTTTGGATCAAGTTGTTGCTCCATTTTTCAGACCATACCAGTTCACATTAGAGAGAAACAATCACCAACTTGCCAGCTAATCGGGACTAACGTTTAGCAGGAGTGTTGCTCCCTACACGGTGTGTAGATTTTAGCTATATGCTCCCGGGAAGTCGTAGAGTGCAAACAACTGAAAACCCCTGATATTACCCTGATATTACCCTGATATTACCCTGATATTACCCTCCCGTTCCAAATGTATATCAGACCACTAAAAATGGAAAACTCAAGAACTGGAGTTGGGTTTGTCCACTGTGGGCTACTGTAAAGGCAAGGCAAACTGTACAGTCTGACAAACAGAATTTAGTTAAAGTTATCCTCCAACAAGCTACCTTTTTACACGATTCCACCCAACTGAACACAGATTCTCCTGCCTGCTGCACCGTAAAGCTTTCGATTTGAGTTGTGTCGCAGGTGTCGTACAAACGTAAACTGGCTTTTTGTACTACTACTCTTCAGTGAACTCAGTTGTCATGTATTACATGTTTATACATAGTTCAGAATGTTTTAACCATCAGGTGCATCTACATTAGCATCTGCAAGAACCTTGAACTAGTTTCATTCATAGATGCTAATTTATATAATATCGTCTCTTAGTGCTATAATATAGCACCATCTACCATCTAAAAATGCACCTCTAGCTACAAATAACCCCCTTTTTAAACCAGCGTTTGCATCGTAGCTTTTCAGAAAGCAATTGAGTTCAGTTCCGTTTCTATTGAAGCATAATTGGCTCTGACTGCATGCTATATCACACATCATTTAACGCGTCTGAGCCGCCTCACTTCCTCAGAGCATTCATCTCAAGTCCAGGCTTCAGTGTGGAAGTGATACCTCACGAGCTGCTTGAGGAGGGGGATCTCCGTCATTGTTTTTCCAAACCATATGGTTTCAGTCTCACAAATAAAGTCCAAGCAACATGCTTCTTGTGTTATTTCCCTGCCTGTCTCTTCTTGTCTCCTCCGTCTCACTCTTTCAACCCCCCGACAGCCCAGTCATTTAATCCACTCTTCTCACCTCTGTGCCCGTCGTTCGCGCTCCTCCTTGCCTCCACCCTTCCCCGTCTCTCCTCTCTCTGTGCTTTTCTTCACAGGCTTGCCTTTCACTCTGGTTTTCCTGATGGTTTCCCTACTTTGCCTTGAAACTAAAAGCATCCCTGCGCTCGCCACCTTCACCTCTGCTGCTCACTTGTTCACTTACACACACGAAAGCAGCATCTCCCAGTTACACCTAAGCTGCTCATTTATATTTAAAAGCACAGACTGCTTCTGCTACATTAAAGTTCACTGTAATATATTGCCAGTTTCTAACACTGTAAGCAGGAAGAACGTCGGGATCGACGGTAGAGATCAAAGGCAGCGAAGCCCAACAGCTCCGGCTCGAACTGATCTGATAGCAAGCTTTGCTGTTGCATGCATCATTCATTTGCAGGTGCATATGGGAGACTTGGACTTGGTGTTGAAGTGTTAAGATTCAAGGTAATAGTTTCTATCTGAATGACATTAAATCCCAGACATATTTATTCAGTTATTCACCCAACAGGTCCTATCGGTAGTTTGATTATGTGGATTCTTGAAGTGCAGTGTTGGGCGATCGATCCGCCATATTAGCCCACATCTCAGCAAAAAAACACCTTAATTGTGTTTGCATTAACATTTGTGATTTGATAATGTTCTGGCATTATCAGATCTCCATCTTTAATGCGTCTGATCCTTGCGCTGCACTTTTACAGCTTGAACGTGGATGGTTTTTAATCTGATTACTTTTTCTCGGGGCCACGTGTGCTCCCGACTGAACAACACCTGTGTGTGTTTCTGCTGCTTTTCTGCATGACTGAGGTTCAGCATGTGTTTATGCAGTTCTACCTGTTTTTAAGCCTCGGCTTCATTCAACATCACTTTAATTTAAGTGGGCTCAATTTACATTGTCAGTTTAATTTGGCTGCAGCTGTTTTCAGAGAAATATAACGTTTTATGCCTGATTTGGATGAAGGATTTCAGGAAAACACAATGAAAATGGTCAGATACGGACCAGGGCTGAAGCAGTGATCTAGAAACTGAGCAGAATAAATCTTCTGCAGTAACAAACTAACAGAACAGGTGTGGAGCAATTAGTAAACATAGACCTGGGCTGTGTTCGAAACCGCATACTTCTCCTACTACTCATACTGACTTTTTTTCCCGGATGCATACTAGATTCGCCGAAATGTTGGGTATGCATCGTGAGGTTACTACTCATACTCAAACTACCCAAGATGCAACGTAACGTGATGTTTGCCGATCATCATTTCCTGTCAAAACGGCAGTTTCAGGCTAGCTACAACGAGGGTAGGTTCACTTCCTGTTTTCAAAACAAAAGCACCAATTGTATCCTAATGGCTTTTCCCTATGATAAAAGGCAACGGGTATTTTATTTTGTGAAAATAACCGGAAGTGCAAAATAACAAATTAAAGCCAACTAAGATGTAAATAAGTCTGACTGGAATGCAGAACATAGAAACAAGGCAAATAATAACTAAACCGCTCTTCAAAATGGCTGGACATAAGAGGACCTACACCAACTGAACAAAATCTCAAAGAAAAGCATGAAAACAAAACCAATAAAGTTTAATTTTGTGTGTGATTATGTGGAGCCACGGTTATCCATTGATTATCCGTTGTGGTATATGTGAGTTAGCTTCCTGTTCTCTGCATGAACCACGCAGTGGCTCTAATTGTTGCTCATCTCCCTGGTGGTGGTGTCCCTGCTCGGATCCCTTAAATGCGCATCACTCAGGTCGCATCCATCATGTGTGTGGTTCTTTCATGTGTAACGTTACACATTAGAACATTAGAACTGCCAAGCGAGATGTGGTATTTTGTGTCGGTTGCATTTTAGTATTAATACATCTACTATCCCCAGTCCATCCACCCTGTGCACTTGGGCCAAAATAGAAACACCTGCACGGCCCCTGTGTTCCCAAATAGCGAAACTAGAACACATTCTGAGCAGCTGCTCCAAGCCGTTGGGCGAGGGTCGGTACCGATGAAGGCACGACCAGGTCCTGAAATCCATTGCGGAGACAATCGGCAAGGGGATCAAGGACAGCCGATACTGACAAGCTACACCCAAGGCCATTCACTTCGTTAAGGAGGGACAAAAGCCAGAGAAGTACGAGACCTGACATCATCTTGGTCATCTTGTTTAATCTTGAAGAAACATTGTTTTTTTTTTTTTGTTCATTAAGTCACGCTTTTCAAGGCTTTGTGACCTCTTAAGTTTGAATGATTCCTTGGGGCACAGCAAAGGGGACAAACCCACCACTTCCAACCTTCCAAAGCTAACGACAGTAACTCATTGTATTACAGCACCAGCATGCAAAGACAGAGTGAATATTGTAAGAAACATAAAACAAGCATTGTCAATGCGGGCATGTCTGCTTGCTGCCGTTTGTTTGCAGCCCTGCCTTAGAGAGTTTATTGTGCAGGGTTTTATCGTCACATTAAAAAAGTGCAGGAAGGAACTGTTAAATATTCATAGTTGTTGAGGCAAAGCTGAATTAACCTCCCAGTGGCCCCCGAGGGCTAAATTATCAGAGCCTTTATTAACATCACTATAAATGGCAATTTTATTACTTCCCTCTGGCTCTCAGAAAGCAACCACTGCCCAAAAAGAACAAAAAAGATGAATCACGGAGGAAATAAATTCAAATTACTTTGGACTGTTGTGCGGTTAAAGTCAATTTTAAGAGAAAATAATAAGAATTTATGGATGTCAGCCACTTTAGTACAGAGCACTACTTACTTTGGCTTCAACAAATGACAAGAAAAAACCTTTTTCACAATTTGTTAATAAAGACAACAATTTTCATAAATGATTATCTTGAATTGGATGCAACCTTAATGTTGTGAAATGATCAACTTGTCAAAGGTTTTCAATCATTTGAGCATGCAGAAACATTCAAAGGACCAAATATTAACTGAAACAAAAGGTTTTTCAGCTGGATTTTTACACAAAGTCTCCAACAAGATAGCAGATAGTTTTCAGATGCTGTTCTGCTTCAGTGGTAAGACCAGAGGTGGGTAGAGTAGCTAAAAATTGTACTCAAGTAAAAGTACTGTTACTTTAGAATCATATGACAGTCGACTCGAGTAAAAGTAAAAGGTAGTCATCCAAATTATTACTGGAGTAAGAGTAAAAAAGTGCTCGGTGAAAAAACTACTCAAGTATTGAGTAACTGTTGAGTAACGTCTGATTTATTTGTTAAAGCGGCAGTAGGCAACTTTTTTTTAGTCATATTAGTTTGAACTGTCATGGGATTCTGGAAGTAGAATATTAAATAGGCTTTTTAGGAAAAATCCCGAATTCTGTAGCTCCCTCTGAAGCCTGTAATCGTGCTTTGAAAAATCGAGCGCTCCCGGCTGTTTTTAACCAATCACGTTAGGGGGGAGGAATCGCTACCTGTCAATCACAGCTTGTGCACACGCTGCTATCGAGCACACGCTCGCCTCCCCCCATTCACGCGCAAGAAAGTTCCCCCGGTCAGAGACCAGATTGATATCGGCTTCTTAGAGAAAATGGCGCAGCAGCCGAAAAAAACAAAAATTCCCATTCCACCTTTGCCAACTACTGCCTACACATCCAAAATTTCTAAGAAGAGGACAAAAGAAGCGGAAAAGGATGTTAGAAGAAGAGAAATTGACCGAGCGCGGAATAAAACTCGGGTCAACATTGGAGTAGCATTTGAGAGGTGGAGAGAACTACGGGACCTCAAATGCTTCAAGTTAGATGCAGACTTGGCCATATTTCTTCTCGACAGGTAATTACAGCTGTTATATGAATCTCTTTCTTGTTTTATGCTAGACAACGGTCTAGTTATGTTGCGCTCCGGTAATGGTGGTCTGTGGCTAACAGCTAACGTTATGTTCTAAAGTGGCTAATGAGTACTCAGGCTAACGTTAGTTTTTTAGTATTAGCTATGCTTATGGTGTGCTATTCTGTTTTGTAATGATGTGCTATTGTAGACTACTTGGTGTGTTGATTTGGGTTTTATTTTGATGTTTTTATACTCTCAAACTCACAAGCTACGCTGCCCAATTGACTAGACTTGACTGGCTATTCTAAGCAATATTTTCTAATAGCTTGAAAATAGTGCTAAGCTAACATTATCACGTTAGTCGTTATACATGCCATTCGACATCGAAGTAGTAAAATGTTTGAATGTGGACGGTTCTGTTTTTGCATCACTGTAAATAACAGTATCTTTCTTGGGGAAAGCCTGACAGCATGGGTGCCACAGCCAAGCTGCTTCTATAGCCGCTTTCGGACAGACCGTTCTAAGAAAGTAGCTATCAGAACTACCCTCCTCGAAATTCGTTCTGATAACTATCCTTCTGTTTCAGTCTGCATTCGCACATGAGTCGGGACCTGATAGGGACTGATGCGCCGCGCGCAGCCGTCTGCTTCAGTGACGTGTTAGCCGTTAGCCGTTTAGCGCTACATTCAAACACAAAACAAAACGGTAAAAGTAAGGAGAGTAGAAAAAACACCACCAAGAAGCTAATATGGAGAGCGGGGAGGCCACCGTGTTCATGGTCTGCATGATGGTGATATTAATCATGGACAATCACATCAGGCGTCTAATATCGAGGCTGGAAGAGCTCACAGAGAGAGTCAGGAGATACTTTTTCATTTCATGAAGGAAGAAAGGAGAGCAGAGCGCTGCAGACAAATGAGACCAGTGTAAGTTTAACTTATTAAACACGCGCCTGTTCTGTCTGTGTTGTATGAGGAAACATTTCAGCCGTGATAGCATGACATGGGGCGTAGCTACCAACCACCACACACCTCCGTCAGGTCGTTCTATAGAACCATAAAAAGACCCGACCTCGGAGAAGGAGCTAAATAGTTATAGGAACTAAGGGAGAAAGCCCCGAGTTCCTGTATGTCTGAACACGGGAGAAAACGGCCCCGCGGATTAAAAGGTTATTAGAACTGCCAAAGGTTCCTACAGTCCGAAAGCGGCTTATGACTACGGTTTGAGCTGGTAGCTGCTAAAGAGGACAAAACATCTTATTGTTTATTTTGTTGCAGTTACCAGGCAAGTTCTCTAGCTGTGACATCGACTCCATCAAAACGCATGAGAACAACACAGTACATGCCAGCACTTTCAACAATTGTTGGAGAGTCCTTGTCTGATAGGTAGGATGGCTGTTATAAATGTTTGCAGTATTCATTGGAAAGTAATTGGATTAGTATCATTTTTAAAATTACAGTTGCAATATCTAACATGTGTAAACCTGTGCATGCGGAGAAAGCATTTATAGTTATTATTCAATTGTGTACAGAGAGGACGACTTTACTAGAGAGGTAAGTGGTTAGTGGTAAATAGTGTCTGAACATTGCACCTCACTAAAAATCCAGTGGTTTTGTCTGCTGTGAACATTTTGGACTGCAGTCTGTTGTACATAAAGCAAGATAGACCTTGTTAGAACTTTTATAAAAGAACAAGCCCTGGGGTGGACATACTGAATTCTTATCTCAATAACAACGAGTGTATTTTGTATATTTTGGATCCCTTTTAATCATTATTCTAATTCTTTATTATCTTTCTACAGGTACCACATTGCCACAGACGTAGGAATGGAAGGCTTTACACAGGACCAGAGCACCTTATTTTGTATTTTCCACAATAAATGTTATTGTATTTAAAACTTGTTTTATCAATTCATGAATATTACAATTTTTATGAACCATCAGACAAGTGTCAGATAAAAGCTAGTGATGCATTTGTTTGAGCAAATCTTCAAGCACACAGACAGAATTCCAAAAATGGCACTTTATTAGATAATGTGACTGTTATCACACAACTACTACTCAATCAACTACTAAAAAACTATTTACAGTATTGCACAGGATAGGAACTATTTACATTTAAAAAAAATTGAAGGTAATTACACCCTTCTGGGTACGAAACCCCTATATTGTCCATGTGGGTCAGGGAAGCGATCACGAATGGCCCACACACAGCAGCTGGGGATGACCACTCTGTGTCCTGGACACAGTGTGTATATGGTTTCGGTCAGAATGCAAATACTTACACTTCCGTGTGCAATCCTCTGAGAGTGTAATAGATTTATTCTGGTGAGGTCATCTTGGCTGAGGTCCTCCCGTGTACGTCGATTTCGACGCTGTGCACCTCGAACTCCACGGGCCCTGACTGATCCTCTACCCCTTCCCGTCACGGATCTGCGTGTAGTTGGGGGGATATGTTTGTCGTCTGACGCCTGTGCTACCGTCTCCAAACTCTATTCACATCAGTAAAAAAAAAGAGATAGAAATCCATGCAAACTTGCGAGTTACATTACAAAGCTATTAGCTAGATAGCTAGGCTATTTCTGGCTGTAAACATACTGCACTTGGGATACATTGCAAACTTACTTTCCACACCACAACGTACAACTGTACAATAGATATATCATTGAACTGTGGCTACAGTATAGCATTATGTAAATATATGTTTATTATTTATCTATTATCTTACCATGTCTTCCATGCTGAGCGTGAGTCTGTCCCCAGCTGTGCGCGCACTCTGGTGTGAACTCACGTGCACAACCTACGTGCACAACCTCGTTGGGAGGGGTTTTGGGTGTGGTTTGAAGCTTGGTAGAGGTTGGGGAGGGACCTAAAAGTTGTATCAGTTTGAATTTTCCGACTTCAGACACGGACTTTTAAAAACTTGCCGACTGCAGCTTTAACACAAGCATTCAATCAGACAGACAAAAATACTGAATAATCATCTTTAGGCAAATTAGAGTTCATCTGATTGATAAAATAAATTAAAATGAATGAATTAATGACAAAATAGCTTAAATTGAAATAATCCAGGTAAATTCAACAACTTAGATAAAAAATAAAAGAGACTAAGGAAATGTTTAAAAGATATGGAACCCATATGTAACCTAAAAAACAAACATTCACCTATCCATGGGGGAAAAAAACGAGTTTAGGAAACTTAGCGCTACATGTTTCCTCAAGTTAAATGTTAAGTTTCTGCTGAAATGTGCGTTTGTTTTGGTTGCCACAGAAGACACATAATGTAGCTGCTGTTTCTCACTCTTTGTAAGGTAAACATGCTTTCAGTATGAGGCCTCGTCTGCGTCTTCGTTTCCCACCGTTGGTTCTGACATTTTTCATCTGTTTCTTTCTTGTTTGCTACGACTGCTAATGCTAAAGCTAACCCGTCCCACCGCTGAGATTGAGTATGGTCACGTGACCAGACTGCACGGCTGCGTCTGATTGGTGGAACACAGTCAGGTGGTAGAGCCTTTGGCGAAAGTCTCTCTCTCTCTCATCTACTCAAGTAAAAGTAAAAAGTATAGTGATTTAAAACTACTCCTAGAAGTATAATTTTTTCAAAAACGTACTCAAGTAAATGTAACTCGTTACTACCCACCTCTGAGTAAGCGTTCAGGGTCTGTGGTTCCTGGACGGTTCACAATGAATCCCAGGAAGCAAACATTTGCTGGGAGGTCAGAGTTGATGGAATTATGTCTTACGAAGACTGCAGCTCTTCCCCAACCGTCTTATCTTAAGAGATGGTTTAGGAAAGTACTCGCCACTGTTTTTGTGTGTCAGTGTGTTGCCCAGTACTTGAATGCTGATCCAGTATCTGATTTACATTTTGAGGTCGTGTGTGCATGCATGCACGTACGAGTTCAATCCAAACCGGAGCAAAGCCAATAAATCCGACAAGGATGGACGTAACAGAATCACTGACAGCTACATATCTCACTCATTTACACACTATCCATCAGCCGACTTTGTTTGCAAAACAACAAGGAGAAAACAGTTTACTGGAGGAATTACACGCCTCGGACTTGACCTCAATCTGTTTGTCAGTCAGTCGGCAAGCCTGCTAACTCATCCAAGACAAATTTACTGACACGGCCAACCCTCTGTGGGTACTGCAGAGAAGGCTTGTGCTCGACACTTCGAAAATACCAACAATCTGCTCTGATTTACATGCAGTTTTACATAAGAACTGCATTTGTAAAGCCAACCTTACAGACACCCTGTGTCACGAAATGTCAAATGAATAATTACGCAAGAAGAGTCTTTATTTGCTAGCATGCCATTACACAAGTTTACTCACCTGAAGAAGCATCATACTAATACCATTAATGAAATGCTACTCTATTCATGTAACGAGTTACATTTACTTGAGTATGTTTTTGAAAAAGTTATACTTCTAAGAGTAGTTTTAAATCACTTTAAAAGACTTCCACCAAAGGCTCTACCACCTGACTGTGTTCCACCAATCAGACGTAGCCGTGCAGTCTGGTCACGTGACCATACTCAATCTCAGCGGCGGGACGGGTTAGCTTTATCATTAGCAGTCGTAGCAAACAAACAAAGAAACAGATGAAAAATGTCAGAACCAGCGGTGGGAAATGAAGACGCAGACGAGGCCTCATACTGAAAGCATGTTTACCTTACAAAGAGTGAGAAACAGCAGCTACATTATGTGTCTTCTGTGTCAACCAAAACAAACGCACATTTCAGCAGAAACTCAACATCTAACTTGAGGAAACATGTAGCGCTAAGTTTCCTAAACTCGTTTTTTCCCCCCATGGATAGGTGAATGTTTGTTTTTTAGGTTACATATGGGTTACATATGTTTTAAACATTTCCTAAGTCTCTTTTATTTTTTATTGAAGTACTTGAATTTACCTGGATTATTTTAATTTAAGCTATTTTGTAATTAATTAATTCATTTGCCTAAATATGATTATTTAGTATTTTTGTCTGTCTGATTGAATGCTTGTGTTAACAAATAAATCAGACATTACTCAACAGTTACTCAGTACTTGAGTAGTTTTTTCACCGAGCACTTTTTTAATCTTACTCCAGTAATTATTTGGATGAATACTTTTTACTTTTACTTGAGTCATATTATTCTGAAGTAACAGTACTTTTACTTGAGTACATTTTTTGGCTACTCTACCTACCTCTGATAGTATGCATGAAGCCTAAAATGTACCATTGATGCACAGTCGATGCTCTCAGGGTGTAAGCAGTGGTGGGTGGATGATGGGAAGGTGCAAAAGACAGGATGAAAACAGCTGATTAACTTATGTTTACACCGTCTGAAATTGAGTCATTCTGCATGTGAAATGTAGTTTTTCTGTCGGTTAAGTACCAACACTCAGCCATTACAGACACATAATGTGAAGCTAATGACGGTAATATGCAAGATGAGAGAGAGAAATGTCTGTAATCTAAATATTCTGAAAAGTGCTTTTTGTAAGTCAGCTGGTGAGCAGACGGAGAGGTCAGAAGAGAGATAAGACTTCGTCGAGACTGTGGAGATATATCTGCTACCAGCTGAGGCGGAGGCATGGTGAGGAAGCTCTAATGGTTAGATGTGTGTATGCAAAGCAGTGAGTGCCTTATGCATTATTGATCGTCTTTACTTAGAGAAGGAGATCGAAAGTGACAAGTACGGTTTTGACAGAGAAAGAAGACACGCACACAGCTTCCACAATATGAAAACTCTCAGTTGTTAATCAGTGAATGTGCATTTATATGTCAGTCTTTGAGTGTAAATGTGTGCGAGACTATGTTCGTGATCATGGGATTCACCTGCACCGCAACCCGAACTGTCACCATTATAATCCCTGAACATAGAGCCACACACAAACACAAAAAACAATGAAATATCCGTGTTGACAACCTTGCTTCCAGTTGCATCTACCTGTCTCCTAGCATCACTGGAACCTTGTGTAGTGCAGCATAACATCTGTGTGTACAGTAGGTGTGTGTGTAGTTTTCTGTGTGTGCAGATCCACAGCTTTTTTAATTCATTTATTTAAGTCCAGTTAAATTAAGTTGAGACTGTGGACAATTCTACTCTGCTAAGTTACACACCGTGTGCAGTATTAACCAATTAAAGGTGGGGTATGAGATCTTTGAAAAACGGTTCCTGCAAGCTATATTTTTGAAACCACGCCTTCAAACCACATGAACGAGTCACGAGTCTGTGAACGCGCAGGGGGGAGGGGTTAGGGGGGCTTACGGTTGATTGGCGTGTCAGAATCCAATAGAAGTAACTCTCATCATTACTTCTATTGGTCAGACATTTCCTCTTGCTACACCCTCTACAATGGACTAAAATATATATATTTTTTTCCAAACATTCTATTTTAGTGGGTGCAATGGGGTCGTGAGGAGGTTTTCAGACAATATGATAAAAAATGCTCCAGAAAACATCTCATACCCCACCTTTAAGTGTAGATATGAGTGGAAAACAGTTTGCAAATTGTTAACGGTAGAGAGACGTAAGCGTGCTTTGCATTCATGCAACTCTAACAGAAAGCATTACAAGACATTTAGCCATCGTTTAAAGGGATAGTTCGCCTCTTATGACATGAAGCTGTATGACATCCCATATCAGCAACATCATTTCTGAACATCTTCTTACCCCCTGCTGCGTCCTGTGAGCAGAGTTCCAGCCTCGTTTTGGTGTTGATGAAGGTAGTCCGGCTAGTTGGCTGGGGTTTAAAAAATAAAGCGTCTTGCTTTTCAAAACAATATGCGTTCAAAAGAGTAATACATTTGCATCACAAAATCGTTCTCCAGGAAAAAGTCAGACCTCACAATCTCTTGGCCCTATTTTCTCTCCCTTCATGAAAACAGACTTGAGGCATAACAATTAAACATGCTTCACTCTGTATGTACACTTGCAAAAGATGAGATGATGTGTCTTAATTCTTGTCAGGTCAGATCAGGAAGAAGCTTTGCATCTTTCCAGTACACCTGACAGAAACTAAGAATTTAAGAGATTTGTTCCACACGGGAAAAAAGTTCTTTAAGTCAAACAATTCTTTGGCTTGCTTGTAATGAACGCTAAACTTTCCAGGTTTACTTGTGTGTATTATCATTTCACAGCATCTTAAATACTCATTAGCAATTACAGGTTATAAAACAGTAATGCACCCACTCCGATAAATATTTGTGTTTTACTGTGGTGAGATCCCGATTCACCCAAGTACGGAAACTGCAGTGAAAGTGGCCGTCCAGCAACAGATCAAAGCACCAAATACTGTATGTCAAAATAAGGAACAGCATGTAGAACGCTAATTAAAGATCCAGGGAAACTCAGCTGTTTGAAACACTGCTTGTTGACTGTGTGTGCGTGCATGTACGTACGTGCGTACAAAGCTAATGTTGTTACCAAATAAAAAAACAAAAAACACAAAAAAACACAAGACCAAATTGGATTTCTTAGCAGCCAAGCTGATTAATTAGCAGCTTCAATTAACATGGAACCTCATTAGTGTGTGGGTTGACTTTGAGGCATTTATTTCCAGCAGTAACATTTTAACAAAATAACTCTTAGAGTTCCTTCCTTCCTTTTCTCTCTGGTCCTCCACAGTTACTGAATAAACTGCTAATTCAGTGCCGACAACATTACTCCCTTGAATATATTTATGGCGAACACACTGGAAAACAGCTGTCTGTTTACATGTCACATGGAAAGGAGAGAGAGATGGTAAAATATAAAAAAAAAACAAAGGACTTGGTGGGGCTCCCACATTCAAGAGAACTGAAAACCGATCCAATATTCAGAGTGAACAGTATTAATATTCATGTAGAGACTAAGACGACACCACATTTTCCAAATGAATTACCTCTATCTGGATGTTGGATTCAGTTTGGTAGCTAAATGTCTCAGACTTTTAGGATGCTATACAATCTATGAGACGTGGGTTTTTGAGTGAATTGCGAGGCGTGGAAGGACACGGATGCAGACTTTTCAAAAAACAAACTGATTTAATATTTCAAAAAACAAGGTCTACATAAACGCGGCTAAGCCAGATGACAAAACTGTGGGAAAACAAACATGACCAAGAAAAAACAAAACAAAGAACATGACGTGACATTAAATGAAAGTACTTGGTTTAACCTTGGTTTAACCTTGGTTTAACTTGGTTTAACCTTGGTTTAACGTGGCGTGGCAGGATTTCACGTCTGTGAGAAACCAGAGAGCCTAAATACTGTGGGAACTGATGAGTGACTGGATGCAGCTGAGAGAATCGAACAGGTGCCGCAGATGAGCTAATAACCTCAACATGGGGACTGAGGAAACAGAAACTGTGGGGAAAACAATGGCAAAACTAAACACAAGACCTGAACTAAGAAACTAAGGCATGGGGGAAAACTAAAACTAAACATGAGCTAGAAAACTAAGACATGAAATAAACTAAAACGTGATAAAACACAAGAACTAAAAAACATGGGGAAAACCCCATGGAAGTGACAGATCCTGATGATTAAGAAGCTTTTTATGCCGTTTGTGACGATATTGAATTCTTGAATTGTTCTCAGTGCAGACTGATATATTTGAGGCATGTACACTGTCTTGTCTTGGCTGCACTGTGGTGTCAGCAGCAGGTGGATAGCGCCGAGGGTTCCAGGCTCGATTCCCAGCTGGGGTTTGCATGTTCTCCCCGGGTATGCGTGGGTTCTCCCAGCCTCTGGGGAGCCAGTGTATTTCTAGTGCCGGCCAGGAAGGACATCCGGATCGAGATGCTTGAATGATTTACGTCAGCAGTTATTGGAATTAGTTTTATTTTCAACATCTCTGTGAAAAAGAGTATTTATAGACTGATGTAATTGCATTGTCTTGTCCCTACACGGGTTTTTCTTGTTTCCAACCCCTCGTTCTGTTCTGACAAAGCAGCGAATTCTCTGGTTTCAAAATGATATGCAACAAGAAGCTATTACTGCATCAGAGGAAAGTTTGAAAAAACTTTGACAAAGTGCAAAATGAATCATTAGTGGCTCTCACAGGATTTTGCCTTGGAAATTTCTGCACTGCCTGATACACTTCCAAGCAGTTATTTTTGTCACATCGGCGCCAATTAAAGTCTCCTCTGTAGGTGTTGAGCATGCGGACGGACCGCAATCAAAAGAATAGAATAACCAGCTCTCTCAGACATAATGTGTTGCAATTATAGTTCAATTTGAGCTATATTTTAAGAATGATACACACTTTATTGATTTGACTCGTAGCTGAAGCAGCATAGACGTTACTACAGAAAGAAATGAGCCTGCATCCTGCTGTGATGGGACTCATGGACTCCGTCAGATCACAGAGCAGCACAGGTACAATGCAGTTAAACTCTCAAAGGCCTTCACATAGTTGCACCTCAGTTCTTTCTTTTTGTAGCTCCCTCATTTGGATTTAAAATGAATAAAACATTGCTTTTCATTGCTAATAATAGATGCCACGAGTATAATTCTACATTTCCTCCCCAAATCATTCATTTTTTGACGTGTTGGGGCTTCAGTTTGCAACACTGAATAATATGAAAGAATGAGAGCACGTTACTGTTGGTCAACATAATTTATGCATAATTGTCCACTCTCACTTTATAGTCCACTATACAATGAGTCAGCCATTTTTCTCACTGTATTGGTAATCTGAACCATCATGTTTTTTGTCTTGGAGGAGCTAATAAAGCATGCTAGTGCGAGCTATTGCTAGCTGGTGCCTTATTAGGAATTTGGACTCTCTGAGAATGTCTGACAAACAAAAAACACGCCTCAGACTTCTTCTTCTGTCACTTTTTCTGTCAGAGGCCGGAACTAAAAGATTATTTGTAATATATCCGTATAGGAACAACATTTGACACGTTAGGGGCAGAGATGGGGGCTGTTTTGATGACTTGTGACTTGACTAAAAAAAAAATAAAAGACTTGAGATTCGACTCGGACTTGGAAGTTAAAGACTCGGGACTATGACTTGAGTGTTAAGCATCTAGCATAACTTCAAATTTTGTTCGTCATTTAAAGATCCATTCTGACCAGTAAGTGCTTGTCAAATTAGCTAATATTATCCTGTTAGCCTAGTCGGTAGTTAGCTAACGTTAGCTTGATATGACACGGGGTGGACAGGTTGGACACATTGGCCAATGATGTTTACTGACAGTTACTTATATCTTGTCTTTTCACTTTATTAAGATCAGATTCTGCAGGTAAAATTGCAATAATAAGGTGACTTGACTTGCCCAAGAAAAAATTACTTGGGACTTACTTGAGACTTGCACATGTGTGACTTGGTCCCATCTCTGGTTAGGGGTAAGTTGTGATGTAGCTCGCCTTTTAAAACATAAATACATATAAATAAAGTTTTATGTCAGTGTTGTGGGGAAAGATGTTAGTTCTAATGTATTTCCTGCTGTCCATCCCCTTAGATTTGGTGTGCACCTATCCTGCTGACGTTAGTGAACTCAGTTATGAAGCGCTGCTGCATTGAGGGAGTGTCAGAGGTGCATCAGCAGCTTTCTGCCCTTATCCCCCAATTAGTCTTTTACACAGTGAACACCATATAGTGGGTAAATGAGTGGATATTTCGAACATAGCCTGTGAATCGGTGACTGTAAAACTACTATTATGACAGAGTGGCATGCAGGGTGGAATTGGATCATTTAGCAGCAGACTGAGTAATTACTTGCCTCAGTTAACATAGACCCTCATTAGTCTGTGCGTTAGCTTAGTGACTTCACGCAACTGGTGTGGGCGATGCTTTGATTGCCCTCACCTTCTTTTCTTTGTCTCTTGTGATTTGTCCTGCTCTCCCTAACTTCTACTGTTTTTTATACCTCCAGTGATTATCTATCCAACATCTGTTCATCACCTTTTTTTGGGATGATTAACCACCAGGAGGGATGCAGCTCTGCTCCCGCTCACCGTTACCAAAACCTTTTCATTGCTGAACTCTGTAAACTCAGAAACTCTCTGACTCGGCCGTTGTGGTAACCCACTGCGGTGGGAATGGTTTTCATTGCTCCAGGCAGGACTCAGGATTAAAACCAGAGGCTGCACCACTGGTGACTTGTGGTCTCTGGGAAACCCACCGAGTCACCTTCACACTTTGAAAGGTTTTCAGAGCGCTTTTCAATCTGCATTTTTATAGTTGGACCATTTAAGTTTTGATGCCATAACCTCTGAAGTTATGAGCTCTTCTTCTGGCAGCTTTTCTCTCTGTACTGTGAGATTTGACCTATAAAATAGACAACCTTACATTTGCGATTTCTGATTGAGACTCCCTGGGAACTGCGGTTTCCCAACCTCCTGACCGATCCAGTCACACTTTACTTTCTGGTCACGTTTGATTTTTCCCTTTAAACTTTGCTTGTGTGCATATGAGTCAGAGTTGTAAAGAAAAAAAGCTGGATGAATCATTTTGATTGAATGGTTTATTTAAACAACATCTGGCATCCTTGTATAAGTTAAAACTCTGAACACTGAGCTTGAAGCTTGAAATTGCATCAAATGGAAATTGCTGTAATCAAAGTGTTAGTAATGATCATTTAAAAAGCTCTGGTGTGTTTTAGCTTCTATTATATTTGCTTTGGCACTCTGTATTTCCAGTAATTGCATGTATTTATACTGCGGCATGCATATTTAAAATGAAACACCTCAACAACATGCAAGATATTAACTATGTTAGTCAATGCAGTCTAACACCAGAATGTGTAATAAGAAGACAAGGTTCACCAACCATAAAATTATTACCAGGAAACGCATGCCTACATCTAACTTTAAGTATCATATCTTACTCAAAAACTATTCAATCCAAAAGTGTTATTTGACTATGAGTTCCTCTTTGGTTACGCTTTGTAATATGTTAAACTGTCACAGATGTGATATTGCACATCCATTGCATGTTTTTAAGGAGGTAGGGTGGAGATGAGCAGTGGTATTTAACAATGGAGTGTAATGACAGAAAACCTATTTTCTCCAAAACCTTTTCACTCATTTAATTTGTTGTTCGTGGTTGGTGATTAGTGTCGGGCGCAGAGTAAAGAATATATGGTTGGGTTTAGTTAAGGATAAAAAAAACACATGGTTAGGTTTGAAAATGAATAAATACATATTTGCAGCCAGGCGGGCATCAAGTCGCCTGAATGCTTCCAGCACGAAGCAGCGTTCTGACCCTGGGTCATATTAATGTTCTCCCATCAGAGTCTGGTGTTGTGCTGAGGTACGTGTGTTTGCTTTTTGATTTGGTGTTTGTGCAGAACATTGATGGAGGCGGCCATAAATGGGTTCTTGCAGGTGACGGCCTTTTGGCCCCTCCTCCTTCCGGATTCCCAACCAGACCATGCCAAGAACACTGTGAGGGCTGGGCTATGCTATGTCGAGGCTGCTTCTGTTTGAAATGGAGTGGGAAAAGAGCTGAAACGAAGGGGTACGGAGAGGTTAGAAGCCGATTTAATTTTTAAATATTGTCTCTTGCTTCTGCTCAGACAGGTATTAAGATCCCTGTATTTTCTTTTCAGTTTTATTTTGTTTAAGGCAAGACAGTTTGTTTTGTTTTTTTCGGGACCACGTTCACCCTGAAGACTAAAACTCCCCTTCGTGTTATAACATATTGCTGAGGGAGAGCGGGGAAAGGGAGGAAGTCACATTCTTCTGTTGTGCTCTAGTTACCCCTAAGCCAGGAGTAATAACAGCCAATGGAAACTGTTTCCCGAGTTATTTATGTGACAATTCAAAGTTTTGAAGACCTGGGCAAACACACCAGGCCAGGTGGTAACCACCGCCTCACCACAGTGCAGCCCCCATTCCAATTTATTTATTTATTCATATAATGTCCATTCATAAAAAGTTATCTTGCTAAGGAATCCATGCATTTGCATCAATCAATCAATCAATCAATCAATCAATCAATCAATCAATCAATCAATCAATCAATCAATCAATCAATCAATCCTGAACAAGCAGAAGCAGAAGGTGAAGGTGGAGAAAAAAGGCTCCCTTTAAACAGAACCAGACTCAGGACGGTCGGACATCTGCTTCGGACAGTTGGGGGTTAAGAGAACAGGAAAGATGGGACACCAGGCACCATATCACCAGGCTGGATATAAAGAAAAGAGAAATATTAATAAAAAAGACGAAAAAAGAAGTCTATGAAACTCTCTGTGTCAACTGAAAGTCCATTCATTGATTCTACCTCAGTGTAAAACTCATACCTACTCACCGTCCCTCTTATTGAATTTTTAAACAGGACCCGTTGGCAACTGGATGGGTTGAAAGTGGAGGACAAATTTCATGTACATGGACAATAAATCTGATTTTAATCTTAATATTTGTGTAGTTGCTGACTAAACCTCCATAAAAAGGGAAGAAAAACAGTTACTAACAGCGTAAGCTGTCTATGGAATGGATACGTAGGGGTGGTGCCGTTCTGATTGTCAAACACAAGAAGCTGGCAGCACCTCCACCTGCTTATATCATAAAAAACAACTATAATCACTCAAACCAACAAACAAACGAATGAATAAAAGAATAAAATAAACACGATATCACAATCAGAACATCAAGCTGGTCCATGCTGTTACCAAACTTTATCCTACTTTATTACCCAACTGTGTTCAGCAGCAGTCTGCAGCCTTCAAAGATTCTTTAAATTGATAAAGATTTTCCATTAAACCTCCAAAGGAGGGATATCATTTTACTCCTTCATACTCTTTGGTGACAGTTTAATATTCGGTAATTTCTTTCCCCTTATGGCTGACATTCTTGATCTGTTTTATTCTTAAAAATCAGTCTTTACTGAATATTTTGCTCTGCACTTAGTGTGTTCACTGGTCTGTATTATTGTAATCTGATTTTTTTATGGTTTGTTCGGTCAGTAATTTCTACCAAGCCTAAACCTTTGGTAGCATCAAACACATTCATGTTCAGTTAGCAGTCGTTTTATCCAGTGAAAACAGTTGCATGTTCACCTTTTCAGGTGCGCATACTCATGTTCGATGATGTGGTAATCTGCGTCTCATTGCAATCATCTCCCAGATAACATTGTTGCAGAGGCGTATGAATCATTCAGAAGTTGTATCAATAGATTTGTGACTGGATTCTCAGGGGAAGAAAGGTGCTGAAGTATCAGCTGATCACCATCTGGAGGTGAGCTTGACCAGCTGGTGGGCAGTCATCCCAGCAGGCCCCGTGCACCCAAACACAGCAGAGGTCTAATCCCTTGAGATTTTGGGATTAGACCTTTGCCCAAAGTCCTTCAACATCATGAAGGAGGCTGATGACAGTGACTTTGAATGGGTCAAGTTTGGTGTCTTGCTGAGGTGAGAACTGTTGCCTAAAACTGTTGCCTGTTGGGTTAGGTTTCTCCCTCCGCCGCTCGATAGCTGCCGTGGAGTTTGGTGTAGAAACCAGGGGGGTGCAAACTCAACTCGTGATCTGGCTGGTCATGCTGCGAGTATTAATCTTTTGCAGGTGACTCAGGAGGCCGTGGGAACACTTCATGTGGTTTGGGATGTGCCGGTTGTTCGCATTTGAGTGCGGTAGACACAGTCTTTGTTTATGTATGTTATGTGCTGTAAGAAGGGGCGGGGGGGGGGGGGGGGTGAAAGAGGTGAGATAGGGGCCATATATAGTTGTTTAAATAAATATTTCTTAAACATATTGTTCTGGGGAAGGTGGGTCTTAGGGTTAGGGCCGTAGTCCTAACCTTAGGTTTAGAGCATGTGGACTGGTAAGGGTACGTGAAAGAAAATGATAATATCTTACTTTTATTCGTGAGGAAAAAAGGTTTCCCCGAAAAAAAATTCATTTTTAATTCTAAGAATGAGTTAAAACTATAGTGGCATGGGGAAAGTAGGCTTTAGGGTTGGGGATCAGGTCCTGTGACCTTAGGTCAAGAGCAGGGTTGTCGCCTAAAACTGTCGCCTATTGGGGTAAATGAAGAGCCGGACAGCAACTCTAGAGGCACTTCACCAACATCTTTATGACTGTAGTCTTGACCAGCAATGATTGCTCCCTTTCACTTTTAAAGTCAGTACAAAGTGTATCTGACAGCCATCCATGACAGAACCAGCAGGCAAATCTTGTATAGCAAACATGGGTTGTCACAGATTACTGTGACCTGGGCTGAGAATCCAGAGCTATATACACTTTAAGGGCTGTCTGTGTAGTTTCATTTACATGTTTGTCTAAATTGTTGTGTAAAAAAGTGTATTTAATGTTGTGTTAGGCAGATCAAATGTCTATTCAAAGACAGAAGCCGTTGTCTTAAGCAAAATTAATAGATGTTTTCAGATAATGCCGTATTTTCTTAGTCTGTCAGCCAAAACAGCACACACACACACACACATTAAATCTCAGCAAATAACTATTCTATAGAGTTTATAAAACTATTTCTACATATGCTCAGGGGAACTTGTCTAAAAAGACATGTAAAATAACAACCGGAGGTTATAAAGCCAGCAAATAAAGAATGAAAAATGCACAAATAAATGCACAAAATGCTTCAAAGAGATTAAAAACTGGTCAGATAATCAGTTTCCCAACTGTAATTTTGTTATTTAAGATGTAATAAAAACGGGAGCCATGCTACCGACATGTAAGCTGCTCTGTTCTTATTACTAGTTAAACACAGAAATATTTTCTGCTTCTACTCTTTCGTCCACCTCAACGCAAGCTAACTGTTAGAGTTATTCAAACTGTCACAGAGGCTCGACTCCACAATATGAGCTGCAGGACAAACTCTGAGTTGTTGGAGATAAAACGTCCTATCTGTCTTGTCAATAAATGCTTATTGTACCCCTCGAAGTTGGTTATCACTGTATGTTTTAATGCACTTTTTGAGGATTTGATGCGATTCTGCTGTCCTGAGAATATTGCAGCTCATAAATCTCCGAGACACATGCACCAGTTCACTCACATACTCTTACAAAAGCTTTGTGAAGATGCTAAAGTACATTTAAGCACCCCCCCACACTTTGGTCAACAACAGACAAAAGACTTCATCAATCAAACTTATGGATTAATGTAAAAACATTTCCTTTGAGGCCATAAATCAATCACACACACACACTCACAGAATAACACACCAGGCAACCACACCCACAGACACAACAATGGTGATGATAGCATAGTAAAGTGGTCCATCATCACATTACTGTTTATCATCGTACAGCAGCGAGAGGGGAAAGATAGTATGATAGCAGTATGTACCGAACATGGGGAGCAAGAACGGCCACTTATACAGAAAGGACTTTTGACAAATAGTATTGATTTCCTCAGCCCTGAGTCATCCTGCATCCTGGGAAGAAATGTGCTTTCACTTGCATGTGTGTCAGAGAAGGTGACGAAGACCAAAAGCCAGAAGGCAGAGTCGGATGATTAGAGACGGGTGAGGAGGCAGAAATAGAGGAAGAGGGTGCAGCTGTAGCATGATGAGGTGGGATTTTCTAAAGGCCTCGGTATGCTTCTCCGTCGCCAGCCGTCAATCCGTCTCCGTAGTCACAGAGAGGCTCCCCGTCCTTTCGAAGTTCTCCGTCGGGATGTCGGATACGCAAGGCAATTCACCTCCCGATCAGTAGGCGTCGCTACGTTAGACACGGTCACGGCTTTTCTCTGTTCTGGCACCCCGATGGTGGAACGATCTCCCAACTGATGTCAGGACAGCTGAGTCGCTGCCCATCTTTGGCCGCAGGCTGAAAACCCATCTCTTCAGGAAACACTACCCAGATCCGCCCTCTGAGGACATCACCTGTTTCGTCCCAGCTCCTTACACACTTATTTGTTTCCTAAATTGTCTTTGTTTTCTAAAATTGTCTTCCCATTTGTCTAGGTACCTAACTTACCGCACTTACTCTAGCACTAGTTCTGCTCTTAGCTGTTTGGTTTTGGAAGGAAATGCACTTGTGATTTCTTGTGACCTAAAGTTCTTTTGCCTACCGATGTAGAACACACTTATTGTAAGTCGCTTTGGATAAAAGCGTCTGCAGAATGACCGTAATGTAATGTAATGTAGACGACCCAATCTCGCGACGTCTATCGTGAGAGTGGTTGATTGATTGTTTACCTTCCGGTTCCGTTAGATTACTCAGATGAATCTGGCTCCCACAGGCCCTTTAAAGATCAGCAGGCTTAGAGATTTAGCCATGAATTAAAACAGCGTTATCCCTAATAAAAAGCAAAATAAAATCTCCAGCAGTGGGAGATTTATCTCCGTTAATTTGTTTCCACCCTGGATGTACCCTAACTGGGACAAAATTGTTATTAAAAGGAATTATTAGTATTTCATTTTTAGTATGTGTCACAGAGCAGTAGAAATACTCAGAACTTAAAGTGAAAGCAACAGCTTTGTGTACTTTATTTCTTTTAATCTTAGAACATGATACAAAATAACCTCTAAAATGATGTAATATACTCATAACACTATAATTTGCAATTTTGATCATAAAAACAAGTAATTTATTTTCCCTTTGTCAAAATTGGAGACAAATCATTCTTAGACTCAGGGTCATTTTTGAATTATTGCCGTATAAACCGAACGGTAACGCTGATTAAGATGTATTGTGTGACTTTTTGCCAATTAAAACATGCAGTGAATGAAGCATGTTATCATTCAGAAATCCCACTCTGTCATCTTACCTTCAAGGATAACCTTGCAGACTTATTGAAATAATATTGGCTTTAATCTATTAACTGTGTCTTTGGTGGCCAAGGCCAATAATCCTGGGCTTTTGTTACTGCCAGCAGATCCCAAGATAATACAGATATGAGCCAAGAGCTCTTATTAGGTTCCTGTTGCTGAAGTTATGGTGCATATCAGTTCAAAAGTGCTCTACTTTTGGAATATTTTCATCACTTTACTGTAGAGCAGAGGTCGGCAGCCTTTAACACTCAAAGAGCCATTTGGACCCGGGAGAAAACACCGGGAGCCGCAAATAGTTTCTGACATCTAAAATGAAGATATTGTTGTTTTACCTTTAGCTTTGTATAAACAACTATAGTGTGTTGCTTACGAAAATTAGGCCTATTGGTAAGCCACTGTCGTCACAGGTAAATGCAAATGAATCCGCGCAGGCATCATTAAATGTTCTATTTTCTTCAGATATTTTTTCTTTTCTTACATTTCTCCATGAACAATGGACAACGTTTTGGTAGCGAGTGTGCCGCCATTTTGAGCGACGAAAAATAATAAAATATAATTTTATTTTAATCTTTCAAGATCTCAATAATCTTCCAATTTAGAACTACAATAAAAAAAAAAAACGAATCAACACAAATAAAATACACTTTAATTGGATACTTATTAATTTATTTTCCCAAGCCAAGCGGAGCCGCAGCTTAAAGGCCTCAGTATGCTACTCCGTCGTTATCCGTCAATCCGACTCCGTGGTCACACAGAGGCTGTTAAACCTTTCGAAGTTCTCCGTCGGGATGTCAGATACGCAAGGGAGTTCACCTCCCGATCAGTAGGCGTCGCTATGTTAGACGACCCAATTTGCGACGTCTATCGTGAAAGTCGTTGATTGATTGTTCACCTTCCGGCTCCGTTCCACTCCTCACAGTGAAAGATGGCGACCGAGCACACAATAAACTCTTTCAAAAATGCCGGTGTTGTTGTTCTGAGAGGAAGGAGCTAAACCGAAAACAGTGATTCCGGAAATGTTGTTAGCCGACCAATCACAACCTTTGCGGTCTCCGCGAGTATTTGGTCGAAATTATTTGCATGTCAATATCAACAAGCTCCAACTCCAACAACAGTCTTTCTCTCTCGGTCGCCATCGTTCACTGTGAGGAGTGGAACGGAGCCGGAAGGTGAACAATCAATCAACGACTTTCATGATAGACGTGGCCAGATTGGGTCGTCTAACGTAGCGACGCCTACTGATCGGGAGGTGAACTACCTTGCGTATCCGACATCCCGATGGAGAACTTCGAAAGGACGGAGAGCTGACGGATAGCGACGGAGAAGCATACAGGGGCCGACCCACGTAAGCAACGGAGAACGTCTCCGGGAGGGTCTCCGTCGATGGAGAGGGCTCTCCGTAGCCTTTCCCGGAGGACTATAAATCAGGCTTGAGGATGAAGGAGCGGCGGGTGGCCGATCCCTGGTCTATGTTGTCTCGTGGCTTCCTGTTTTATTTTGACATGTAACTCTCCTCTCATTTAGGTCACTTGTCCTTCCCTCATGTGTCACCGGTCTGATGGTCTTCCCCTGATTCCTGATGGTTTCCACCTGTTCCCCCTTTGGCGTTTGTTCTCTGGCTCGAAAGTCAAGACGAATCGTCTCAGGACAGTCCGTGTCAAGTTTCTTGATCATTCAGGTTTTGTATTCTTTGTTATTTTGCTGCTTTGTCATAGTTGCATTAAAGATTGTTTATTTGTACTTTGTCTTCTGAGTTGTGCTTTTGGGTTCTAGTTCAGACACCAAAGTTGTTGAATCCATTTGTGGTTTGTAATGCACGAGTAAACATGAGTAAATCCCACCAACAGGCTAATACATGGAACAATAATCATTGTTTGTGCCTATCCGCCTGAGATGGTTTATTTTACTTTTCCTTAATTAAGTGTGTGTTGTGCTATTTTTTAATAGGTTTTACTTGTTTTAATTTGCAATTTTTTTTTTATGCTGTTTTCCATGTTGTTCATCTGGCTTTGTGGCTCCAGTAAATTAAGTTATTGCTTTTAAAATGTTCATTTATGTAGAGGAGGGGAAGGGAGCGGTGGCTCCGAGCTGAAAGCTCCTATTTTTTGGGGGTTTTGACACATTAACAGAGCGTGATCATCCCTCTGTTTGCCTCAGTCCGCTGTCCGACTTGCCCCATTCATCAGCCCCCCTCCTTCATTCTCTGTCTTTCCTTTCCAACGTCATCTCAACTCTTCCTCTCCTCACCTCTTTAGTCACCCTCCCTCCTCTCGGTTGCTGACCGATTCCTTCCTCTCAACGCGTCTTTCCTCCCCACTCGATATTCTCCAGCTGCCTCCCTTCCTTCATCTCTCCCTGCATTGCAGTATCTGTTTCAGCCATCGGCAGAGTTCGCTGTCTGGTGTTTGTGTTTGTCTGTGTGTGTGTGTGTGTGTGTGTGTGGATGCTGCAGTCCTTTCTGAACAGCTGGACAAGAACTGAGATGAATAGCTTTTGTTCACCCCACTCCTGCCTTTTCTTTTAATTAGTTTTTATCAGCTTTCGGTACACCATTCATTTCATTTTCCTTTATCATCTGCGCTTCTCCTTTCACTATCAGCTCTTTAATTCTTTTTCCTCTAAAACACTCAGTTATTGCTCATTACACCCTGTGATTATTTATTTCCCCTGCCGTTCTTATTCTGGTAAAAGCTTGTTATGTAGACGTTACCGGGCGTGACAGCAGATCATCGTTTCTAACACCGCATTTCATCCCAACCCTGACATGACCCCCCCACAGTGCTGACTAAATGAGAATATGTTTCCTTCCCCAAGGCAAACAGACCCTGATCTCACCTCCTGCTGAGAGTGGACATCAGGATGCTGGTTAAGCTCTCTCTTTTCAGCCTGTCTGGCTGCTGGGTCCAGCTTGGTCTCCTTTGATCTGCCGTTCCCCCTGCAGTGACCGTCCAACCAAGAGCCAACCACTAATATCTTATTACCTCGCTGGGAGCACTTCAGCTTACTTTCTCTGTAACATCTGTATGAACGAACTTAATGTTTCCATCTTGTGTATCATCAAAATCTGTGCAAAGTCATATTTGAATCATAGCCTAGCAATGTTGCTTGTGGCTAATCAGTCACAGTGAAAAATGACGTGCAATTCGTAAGTAAAAAAGGAAGGCAAAGGAAAACGACAATATGTGTCACATTACCTTTGCTCAGTGGAAAAGTTTCCATCTACCTTGTTTTATTTTTTTTAAGTTCCTAAAAGCCTATCAAATCTACTTTTAAAAGAAATAATTAAAGGGATCAATGAAGAGTGGACAGTAGAGAGTGGATAGTCCGTATATTCAACAAAACTGGGCTTTTGATTGACGAGGCTCCCCAATCATGTGAAAGAAGGTGTTGTAGTCGGATGATGCAAGTATAAAACTGTGGAACTGAAGGAACTGTGGTGTGGTGTGGCTTCTCAAAATGCCGAAACATCACCTCAAATGATGTAGTTCGGCGTTTGAAACATAAGGCTGTGGAGATGCGTTTTACTGACCGGGACTAGAAATTTGCTCAGAATAGAAGTGTTGGAGGCCAGCTGAACTGGTTTCGCCTTAAGGCCTCGGTATGCTTCTCCGTCGCTCTCCATCAATCACACTCCGTGGTCACTAAACCTTTCGAAGTTCTCCGTCGGGATGTCGGATACGCAAGGCAGTTCACCTCCCGACCAGTAGGCGTCGCTATGTTAGACGACCCAATCTCCCGACGTCTATTGTGAAAGTGGTTGATTGATTGTTCACCTTCCGGCTCCGTTCCACTCCTCACTGTGAACGATGGCGACCGAGAGAGAAAGACTGTTGTTGGAGTTGGAGCTTGTTGATGTTGAAATGCAAATAATTTTGACCAAATGTTGACCGGCACACAGTAAACTCATTCAAAAATGGCGGTGTTGTTGTTCTGAGAGAAAGGAGCTAAACCGGAAAAGTGATTCCGGAAATGATGTTGCTAGCCGACCAATCACAACCCTTGCGGTCTCCGCGAGTCTCCGTCACTTGACGGATAGATAGGAATGTTGGCCGACGCACGCAAGTGACGGAGAGCGTCTCCGTAGACGACCATGAATCAGGCTTTATTCAGCACACCCATATGTGTATAAATAGGGTCTGTGGCTTTTTTAAAGACTACTGTGTGGGTTGATATACTGGTGTGAATTAAGTCAGTTTGTTTTCAGTGTTCCAGGTTTATTGGCTGGCCTGCAGACATTTTTAGGTAGTCGTTCCAGGATGCAGGTTTTCCCAGCACAACATTCACAAAGTGTCAGTGGTTCTAATGTTATGGCTGATCACTGTCATTAAAGAGATTTACTGCTTCATACGTACACCTGGGCTTGTTTTAAAGTGTTCTGAGGTGTGAATGTTGCACCTCATTTGTCAGTTGTTTGTGTAAAAGAATCTTTTGAATGACTTAATGTCCCTCAGCAATGCTTTTGAGCATTTCTTAATTAGCATGTTTGAATTATCTGCACATTTTCCTCGACAAGGAAAGTGTTGATCATCTTTTTCCTTACTCCTCCTCTACAAAGCTATGACTAGTTTCATGGTCCATTATGTGCTCATTATTTTCATATCCTGCTGTTTTTTTGGGTTTACCAGTTAATCCATGCAGATGCACAACAACCCGTCTGAGTCTCAGTCTGAGTCTATAAATAGCGAATGATTGATGTGGCACTGTGGTTGCCGGCAGTCGTCTTTCTGTTTTACCTTCTCTTTACGCTTCCAACTAAAACTTACTGACATGTACATGTAAACGCTGAAGATTTTTCTTGATCAGTGAGATCACGGCAGAGGTGGGTAGAGCAGCCAACAATTGTACTCAAGTAAAAGTACCGTTACTTCAGAATAATATGACTCAAGTAAAAGTAAAAAGTAGTCATCCAAATAATTACTTGAGTAAGAGTAAAAAAGTGCTCGGTGAAAAAACTACTCAAGTACTGAGTAACTGTTGAGTAACGTCTGATTTATTTGTTAACACAAGCATTCAATCAGACAGACAAAAATACTAAATAATCATCTTTAGGCAAATTAGAGTTCATCCAATTGATAAAATAAATTAAAATGAATTCATTAATTACAAAATAGCTTAAATTAAAATAATCCAGGTAAATTCAAGAACTTCAATAAAAAACAAAAGGGACTTAGGAAATGTTTAAAACATATGTGACCCATATGTAACCTAAAAAACAAACATTCATCTATCCATGGGGGAAAAAACGAGTTTAGGAAACTTACATGTTTCCTCAAGTTAGATGTTGAGTTTCTGCTGAAATGTGCGTTTGTTTTGGTTGACACAGAAGACACATAATGTAGCTGCTGTTTCTCACTCTTTGTAAGGTAAACATGCTTTCAGTATGAGGCCTCGTCTGCGTCTTCATTTCCCACCGTTGGTTCTGACATTTTTCATCTGTTTCTTTGTTTGTTTGCTACGACTGCTAATGCTAAAGCTAACCCGTCCCGCCGCTGAGATTGAGTATGGTCACGTGACCAGACTGCACGGCTGCGTCTGATTGGTGGAACACAGTCAGGTGGTAGAGCCTTTGGCGGAAGTCTCTCTCTCTGTCAGAATAAAACATTAAAATGAGGCGTACGCGGGGGGATAAAAATAATGAGGCGTAGAATACCAAAGAGGTAAGAAGAAAAGTAACCAGCTCATTGTAGCCTAATGTAGCGGAGTAAGAGGACAGCTTCTGCTGCACACATCTACTCAAGGAAAAGTAAAAAGTGTAGAGATTTAAAACTACTCCTAGAAGTACAATTATTTCAAAAACTTACTCAAGTTAATGTAACTCGTTACTACCCACCTCTGGATCACGGTTAAGTGTCGTTGGTGGCAGACGATTAATGCAGATGTTTGATGCGTGTGGGTGGGTGGGTAAATCTCACCTTAAAAATAGAAACTGCTTTGCGTCTAATTCCAGAACACGGCTTTGGGAGACCGTTTCCATAAAATTAAATGACCGACCACCTGCTCACATTTTAGAAATGACAGGGATGGTTAGGAGCCCGGCCTCACTTCAGCTGAGAGTAAAGTTGAAGTAAATTGGTTTGGCATTAGAGTGCAAGTCCAAGTAATGACTCGCTGTATGGATTTTAAGATATGCTGGAAAGCTCACAGCCAACCAGTGAAGTGATGCACCCTCACTGTCTGCTTCCAATCCCAAAGCCCTTGAAAGGTTTGCAGCCTAAAACTGTAAGAAGGATCTCAGAATCAAGAAGAATATTACTTTTATTTCAACTTAGGGAAAAGAGAGGATTGCATCTTCCTTTTTTTTTTCTCAGCTATTTTAGCAGCCTGGCTAAATTATAGCTTTTGAGACACTGGTTTATCAGATGATCCCTATGCTCTTGACAATAAAACTTTTGTTTTTTACTCAGACCATCAAACCAAATTACTTTGACGAACCACTGATCATTTTTTCTCTATAATGGATTAGATAAGAACTGTAACCAGGTCGCAGTAACACCTGCGAGGCTAGCTACATAAACCAGCTAACAAAACGCTAACAAAACGAACTAAGAGCATGAACATTGTAAATGTTACACCCGACATATCTGCCTTCACTTCAAAGTGGTACCAGCATGTCTGCAGAAACTTAAACCAGATTTAGTTTACCAATTCATATCAACAGTAGTTTCTTATGAGTCAGTAGACAATCTGACTTCTTTGTGAGGTGAATTGAGATGGGAATATACGGATGTTTTACTGAGGTCAGAAGACATTGTTAGTATTGTGAAATGGAGCTAAATGAGGTTATATAAGGGATAAAACCTTCAGATTCTACCCTGCAGGAACTGTAGACTGGAAGATAAAAACTGTATCAAATAGAATATCTGGCATTTCTTTATATATCATTCTGAACTGATACTGATTTTACGGGGCTATGTCTGCGTGATTGCCTTCGACCTGCATTACTTCCAGGTTATTTAAGGGTAATGCTTGCCTGATGCTGAGGTTATGCCTATATTTTGATGCAGTAAACAAAGCATGCAGCAATATTTGGTTTATTGTTCCTTCACTTGTCTGAATAAGAAATAATGAATAAAAATATTTATTCATAGCTATGGGACAGATCATGGTCTGGGATTTAGTCAACAAAATGTATTTGAATACATTGTTGAATGTGGGTGAAATGGTCTGCAACGGTGTGATTTTCAGTCTTTACGCCTTTGAAGTTAAAGCTTTGCGGCTACATTCAATCCTATGCTTGAGCTCTTTATAGTGAAAAGTCAGTCAGACTGATTTATCTAACCGACAACACAAGCAAATTCAACATGTTGGTATTTGATGCCCTGGGATGTTTGGTGGTGGTTATGTTTTTGGGTCATCAAACTGATGCAGGTAACTCTAAAAGACCAGGTAAGGTGTCCCATTGTATCTGACACATGGATGGTTGACTGGCCATACCTTTGCCCATTCACAAAGTTTTGGTTCATTGCTGTCCAGACCAGAAACTGCTTTGGATTAACATGTCTGTTTCCACGTTTCCGGTTAGCCTTTAAAGGGATAGTTCGCCTCTTTTGACATTAGGCTCAATTCAATTCAGCTTTATTGTCAATTCTTCACATGTACCAGACATACAAAGCAATCAAAATTACGTTTCCCACCATCCCACGGTGAAGACAAAGACATATGGTGACACATAGCTAAACATTAGGCTAAATAGACATAAAATAGGCATTTAAAATAAGTAAAGTGCAAGTTGCATAGTAGTGCAAAGACAGTCAGGTAATAGCAGCAAAATCGTTCTCCAGGAAAAAGTCAGACCTCACAATCGCTTGGTGCTATTTTCTCTCCCTTCGTATCACTGCCTGCTGTGCAGACCGAGCAGTCCCCTGCTTCCGAGCAGTAAACACCGTAACAGGCGCGGCTGTCGGCAGGCGGCAGCAGGCAGTGATACGAAGGGAGAGAAAATAGGGCCAAGCGATTGTGAGGTCTGACTTTTTCCTGGAGAACGTTTTTGTGATGCAAATGTATTACTCTTTTGAACGAATATTGTTTTGAGAAGAGAAACGCTTTGTTTTTGGGCCCCAGCCAACTAGCCGGTCTACCTTCATCAACACCAAAACGAGGCTGGAACTCTGCTCACAGGACGCAGCAGGGGGTAAGAAGATGTTCAGAAATGATGTTGCTGATATGGGATCTCATACAGCTTCATGTCAAAAGAGGCGCACTATCCCTTTAAAGGATGGCTAAATGTCTTGTAATGCTTTCTGTTAGAGTTGCATGAATGCAAAGCAAGCTTACGTCTCTCTGCCGTTAATAATGTGCAAACTGTTTTCCACACATATCTACACTTAATTGGTTAATACTGCACACGGTGTGTAACTTTGCTTTAAGGCACGCAATCTTAAAGTCCAAGTTAAGATAACACGGATATGATACGAGCTGCTTTCGTAAACTTTATAAAGCCTCTTGGCTGAATAATACTACTCTTGACTGGTAAACTGGCTCTTATGTCTCACATTGAGGGAGCCGTGTGGGATTTGTCCCTGAGTGCTTGCATCTGACATCACTTCTGCGACAGTGACAGTGATGGCGCTACACGACGGCACATCAGACCAGTCGATGGATCGCATGTCAAACTGCTCCCGCAGTTTGCTCAAACTAAATCTTCTCAGTGCGACCGTCTCGATAAGCAAACAACTGCGATGCCTCGTGTGTCTGTGACAGACTCAGCACAGCCAGACTCATGCAGCAAATGCTGCTAGTTTACATTTTCCCCAACAACGGTAATTTCTCATTATGTTGGAAGCAATCCTTGTTTGTTTGCCATTACAATCTGATAACCTGATTGGGCAGCTAATCAGATTTTCATAACAGATGTCAAATTAACTGCTAAACCTACTGTTCCATGGGAAAACACAGGAGTGGATCTTTTCCCCGCTGATGATACACTGGATGTCTTCTAACTTCGGGACTCTTGTAACTTGAGCTTCAGCGGCTGATTCTGAATGCACGGCTGTGAGCTGTGGGACTGCATCGTCCCACTTCTGCGTGTGTGGATCTCATTCTGCTACGGTTGATGCTCCTTCTCGCTTTCTCTGCATGCCAAGACAGTCCTGACAATTATGCTGGAAACTGCACCCAAGGAGATCTCGAATAACTTCTGAAATCCACACAAGAAATGATCTGGTTTGCCTTGCAATTTGCACGTCTGTTTTGTGTCTTTTAATTAACTTGATTTTCTTTGTTTTTTCTGTACACACTTTGCTGCACATCGGTTGTTTTTTACAGTGCTTCATAAATAAATGTGGATTGGATTTTGATATCCTGCACTGCCTATTTGTATTTTTTTAATTAATTCATTGTTCAAGAATGATTTAATTCACTCTGCCATGGACAGGACTGACAAAGAAGGACATTTCATATAAGAAAATACCTCTGCAACCATCTGTTCTCATTCTGCTAAGATGCATTCATCATCAGTTTCCATCAAACAACTCCTGTTTTAACCATTCCTTTTACCAAAAACACAAACTGGCTTTATTCACAAGACTCTGCAGCCCCCCCCCGTCGATCTGTTTCAATCTAAATGAATCAGGTTTTAGCTTTTCATGTCAGTCGGTGCCTATAGGATCACCAGGAAAACAGCAAGACAGGTATTTGAACTGTGCCATTCATCTGTCAATCTCTGTCCACCTGCAGAAGCTGTGACTCTTTTAACCACCAAACCGCCAGGTGTCAAACACATCTGAAATCAAAGGAATGTCACTCAGGCCTTCACCTGACTCATCTGACTGCACATCGAGTTCTTTCTGCTTCATGATAAAAAGGGAAGAAGTGCTCACAGAGTTTTAAAGTGGAATTCATTTGATCATTTCATCCAGAACCTGCAGAGAAATTAAAGTGTTGGCCCAGCTGGACATCAACAGGGGTCTCATGCAAGATAAGCAGCCGACTGGCAACCTTTCTGCATTCTGGACCAGCTGGTGCATCCGGATTTTAGCTGGCATACGATTCCCATTGTGAGAATTAGGAAGTTGTACTCCGCCAAACTGTAAAACTCTTACCAGAAAGTTTACATTTGCATTCTCTTTTTGATGAACATGAAGTATCCTTTTAGTCCAAAAGTCGGTCGTCATGCTGTACTTTCCTCTCTGCTCTAATTCTTGCCTTTGAATCTCTTTGACGATGTCTCCTGCAAACACACGGTGAAAAAAATGTAAGTCCGCCTTGTGAATCACACTTCTAACCTCAGAGAGAAAGCCACATCTATCACAATACCCCATTACTTTTGCCTCGTTTGTTTTTAAGGTAGAAGCATCTTTATAAAATGAACTCTTTATCAGATTAGACTGCACCGTGTGCCAGGGGACAGCTGGGGAAAGAAAATGCAATCAGTTTCAGTTACAGTGGGTGGAACTGATGGATTTTGTCTAGCTCAGTGGGACCGAAAACACCTGCAGCACCATAGTCTTATATTAGTGAAGATAGACCACTGCACACAATTATTACAGTAGATTACGTGGGCTGGAGTGACACTATTGCTCACCATCTCTTTTTGTTTGGTGTTCGTAATCATTCAAAAATTCCATTGCTCTCATTAAAAAGGAAAAGGAAATGGTGTCCATGTATCACATTTGTGCTGCTAATTTATTAGAATAGCACCTATGGTTTCCAACCCCTCTGCCTTTGACTTGCACTTCATACATGAGGGCAATTGTTTGTTGCCATTAACATTTCTTCAGTAGCTACCTGGGGCAGTACAACCGAAGCCAACAAGCTAAGATTTGCTCCCGGATAAGGCGATTATCCTGTTGACAGAGCTCCAGCTTCAGTGGGAACATCAGTGGACAATGTGTTGCCAGAAATAAAGGTTCACATGAGGAGCTTTTTCTGTGATCAGGTGAGGAACAGAAGGCAATTTCAATGAAAGTCACAACTGATTGAACCAGTACTTTTACACTGAAAAAGGGACTTTTTGGTGAAGTAAACTCTATTAGAGTAACTGTCATAATTTCTACCTTGTATTTTTAAGATTCAGTAAGAACTAGAGCTTCTTAAGTAAAATTAAACATTTTATTAACGTAATACATGAATTATGGGGGAAGAGTAAGTTTTACTTAGGTTTCCTCATACAATTTAAATGTTGTACATAAACCTAGAAATACTACATAAACTTTACTCTGAAAGTGTATCGTTAAAATCTACTAAGTTACTTCACAACAGCAAATACTACAGATATATAAAATTTACTTAAAATTTATAGTAAAATGATGTTCCTGCCTATGAAAAACAAGACTTTACTTAATTTGTTTAACTAAATATAACTTAAAACTTATTATTAAGTAAATGTTACTTAATATCTTCAAAACTGTTATGTTTTATGGTAAGTAACATTTACTTGATACTAGCAAGTGAGTATTACTTTATATTGCAGCATTAAATATTACTTAAATTATTTGAGTGCAAATACTTACAAAAAGGGTTTTTTAAGTAAATCTTATGAGTTGTTTTTTTCAGTGTACCCCGAACAACAGGGACGTTTATAGATACTTCTACTGAGTAAAAGATATGAGGGATTATTTCCACTGTCGATAATTTATTTTGAGATCTTTATGGATCTGCACGGTGGCGTCACTTCACAGCCAGATGGTTCCTGGTTCCCATCTGTCACCTTTCTGTTGTGTATGCGTGGGTTCTCTCCGGGTACTCCGGCTTCCTCCCAACCGTCCCAAAACATGCATGTCAGGTGAACTGGTGACTCTAAATCAGGGGTCTCAAACTGAACCGTGAAAGGGTTGTCCTGTGATGGACTGGCGACCCGTCCAGGGTGTACCCCGCCTCTCCCCCAAGAGGCAACCCTAAGTTATAGGGTCGAGAAAATAGATGCATCTTTATGTCATTAAGACCTTTTAAGTCTTATTTTTATCAGTAAGTGTTTAAAATGAAGAAGCTTTCACTGTACCACCCACAGCTGTTGCATAATCGGTGTCAGAGATGTTGTCTGAATTGAATTATGTTCAGATTCAAAAGTGCACAGCTGGTCCCCCTGGTCACACAAACTGCTAGCAAAGGACACGGGGTCAATAGATTAGAGGACTGAAATCCAGACAGAGCAATTTGTCCACCAGCTGTCAGCAGTCTGTTCAAGCTTCACTATCCCACATCAGCGACCATCTTCCCAGCTGATCGTTCACATAGCATTTCCTTTACTCAAATCAGAGTCACATATGGTTATACACAAACAGGAGAGACATGGTGTGGCATCAGGTTCAGTGTTAAGTTTTAGGTGAATGCAACACCAAGCTACTCATTAATTCTCCCTAAAGCAGGTCTAAAAAAACTTTGATTTATTTTTGTTTTCGTCTTATATGAAACACCTGTAAATGTTGTCCATTTGCTTTGCCCCTAAACACCGGGAAAGAAATGCATCATAATGGAAAAGAACGGCTTTAAAGTGTCATGAAACCGAGTGTTAAAAAGATAATTGCAACTTTCCAGATGGGACACGGTCTGTGCTCCTTGTTTTTCATGCTTCTTCCTCATCGGTGCGAGCTCTGCCGCAGTCGTCCCCCTCCCAGTTCAAGCCAACTCTCCTCCTGTGTGCATTCAGCCAACACATTGTGTTGTCACCCAGGGGCAACATGCTATTGCTTCTTGTAATCTCTGCATTGGTTGAATTCCCACGTTCCTCCATCGTGTAGTAGTGGCTTAGAGCTGTGCAAAAAAAAAAAAAAGACCAACATGTAGCCTTAAATCTGCCTTTAGTAGCGTCACATACAATTGTTGTATATATTCCAAGAAAAAAAAAAAAAAAAAAAAAAAAAAAAAAATCAGTTGCATGTTGTTGGAAGTTGGAACAAAAAATCATTTTTGATGGATTTTAAATTACATCACCACACAAGCCTTAATTAAGAGTGAAAGAGTAATTTTGACAATAAGCTGACAGCTAATGGGGAAGTGGTATGACATAATTGTAGAGCCAACATGGTCTGCAGAGGCTCCACAAGTTTAGGGCTTAACATGGGAGACGGTTGTTTGTTTCACACTTAAATATATTCTAATGACAAGTGTTCTGTAATTTTCAAGATGACATTAAAGGCTGCCTTTTTTGTCCCACTTCAAACCACTTTGAAGTCAATCTAAGGTGATCTAACCTGTCAGGGTTTGTGGTTTTAGGGTTTCATGGTGTATAAGGTGTCACAGGTTGGGTGGGATTGGCAGGACACAGATGCGGACTCCAGAGGTAGAAAGCAAACTGGGTGTATTATTCCAAAAAAATTTAAACAAAAGGCGCGGCTGAGCCGGATGACAAAACTAGAATGTGGAATCAAAAACATGAATGTAACTATGACGAGAAAAAACAAAAGACTTGACACGGCATGAAAAAAGCACTTATCTTTGGCGTGGCGTAAAAACAGAAAGAGGATTTCACAAAATGACAGGGGAGCCTGGGAACTAAATACTAAACTGGGAGTGATAGGTGAATGGGTGCAGCTGGGGACAATGAATACAGGTGACCTGAGTGAAGCTAATGAACTGAGTGAGGGAAAAACAATGTTAAAACCTAGATAAACATGAACTCAAAAACCAAGACATGAAACAACCTAAAACATGATAAAAACATAAAGCTAAAAGCATGGGGAAAACCCCATGGACGTGACATAAGGTGAGGAATTATAGCGCGTCTAATAATTTAGGTGAGTCTGAAAGTTAAACTACTGCGACTTGTATTATTGCAAAAAATTATTTGAAGTAACCCATTGTTTTCCAGTGCTGCCATATTCCAGAACTGTAGCCAAAGTTTTCTATGCCTAGAGATATGGTCAAGGAAAAACAAGACAACCACTGACTGAATTTCCCGAACTGACACAAAGACATACATGATGGACCCATGCTTGATCACTAATGCTCACAGAGCACCACCTCCAGTCAGACCCCAGCAAGGTGGAGGCTTGGTGCTGGTTTGAGCTGCTCTCACTAAGCATGAGCTGGTTACTATAGAGATATTCCTTCATCGTATGTATCTGAGGACTCCACCGCATGCTGAAACAGCAAAGCCCTCAGATGACAAATTAATGACCTCATTTTTATGTGGTGAAAACTGCAACGTACGGAGTATAGAATCATGTTCAAGACACAAAACAATTTATTGTATTATCCAACTGGTCATTAGCTTAGGAAAGCTGATGCCTTTAACACAGTAAATATGGAATCACAGCAGCTCATCCAAATGGACCTGATCTCATTCAGACAAGAGGCCAAACAGATGGCTTTCAGACTGAAATTAATTTCCACAACAACATTCACTCAGACACTCGTGAATTCATGAGGTGATGACTGTAGAACCAATGGCCTGTTCACCAAGGTTTCCAATGGAATTTTTTTTTTTTTTTTGACAGGTTGGAGCCCAAGCAGGATACAATTTAACCATCTTCACTTGTATTTTTCAGCTTACAGAACCACATTATATAATTATGTCTCCCAAGAAACTAAACCAAACCATCTCTTTCAGTAGAGAGGAGTTTGTTCACTCATTATTTCCCTGATGATATTCCAGATCTCACTGAAACAACTGTTAAATGTTTTCACGAAGCACTGAATCTGCGTTGATGCCTGACATTATCCACACCTGCACTGCACGACTGATAAGTTCCTGCTAGCAATCCTCTTTTGTCTTAACTGCAGCATCTTCAATGCACCAACAGTGTGAGAATGAATCTTCAACCCAGTCTGTCAGTGTATTTTGTGTGAAAAGAAGCTTCAAATGATGTACAACACACCCCTTTTTATTTAAGAGTCTTAAGGGTAAAGCAAGAGTTAACAAAGATAGATCATCCCTGTCATAATAGCTGTCTTCTCTGAGTGGAGTCAAGCCAGCTAACACAAAGGCCCGGCTATGATTACATTTCTTCATAGTACACCCCTCAAAAATATGAGCGTTCAAGGGAGACGTGATACATTGCACTGAGAGTCATGCACAGACCAGACAGCGTCGCTGTCATCGGACTATCTAACCCGACTACAAGCTAAATTAACTTAACAGTTTGGTAGATATGCATGCTTTTCATAGAAGGTGAGGCATATTAGACGGTCTTCACTCTGCTGTCACATCTACAGTCTCTTACCCAACCCAGGGAGTTGTTCTGCAGTGTTTTTATCGGCACAAACTTTTTATACATTAGCTTAACCTCCTCTAATGCTGATAAAGACAAACTGCTGATAAGTAGGCCGTTTTATACTTTTGTAATGTTGATTACTGCAACCAGCCCGGAGAGCTAAGGCCTGTGTGGTGTGAAAGAGAGTGGGGAGGATAAGATGGGCCGATCAGGCCACAGGACAGGCAATTCATCCCAACAGTGGCCTTAACAGGTCTTAGAAATGTAAAGAAAATCCAAGAGAAGACCAGATAAAAATGGGGTTGAGACTGAGATCTTCTATAAGTGGCCTCAGGACCAAGACCAGTCTGGGCTTCTATAACTCTTCCCTGCTTCTGACATAACGTGTTCTACTTGTGTACCAGTGTAAACCTCTTGTTTTTATGATTTTATCAGCACTGTTTGTTAAATTATCATGCATCTACCAAATGTTTTAATCGGCTCTATCGATGCTTGATCCTCAGTGATGATTTTATGCTTTTATTAAACGCTTTGCTTCTGCTAGGTGTGCTTAAAGAATAGCTACGCTGATCCTCAGAACTACTTCTACTTGTATCTTACTGTTTCCAACCATCATTGTTGCCCTCTCTATTATGAACTAACACTGTTTTAATATGTCGTTCTGAATCGTTGATGATTTTATTGTTTAACATTCCATTTTCTTTTTTTAGGGGGCCATTCTACAACTGGCCACCAGGACTACAGATGAAAACTAGCCTTTGGCTAACTCTGGCATGTCACAGATGTACTGTTATTAATATGCACTGTCCTGTTAATAAATAAAATTGAATTGAAACCAAAAAGAGCACCAGAGCTGCTTAATGCCTTTTAATGAGCACAGACATGTCAGTTTGACTAAACTTCTTTTGAAAAACGTCAACAACGGGGACTTTTCTCTCCTCTACGGAAGCCCAGAGCGTCCGTGGTACGTATAAACTTTTTTCTGATAGTTTTCTCGAGATAATGAGATAATTATGTCGTTATCTCGAGAAAACAATGATTGTTTTCTTGAGATAACAAGTTAATTTACCAATGGTTTTCGAGGCCACTTTTTCTCCCCAGTCCGCCCCTGTTTATATGTGTTTATGTATTTCTGGCAAAGGTTTTTACCCATCTTTACCCCCATTTCATTGAAAACTGAATAAAGTAGCCGGGGACGGCCGGCTCGACTGCAGCTCAATAGGCGTTTACACCTGAGTGATCCTGCTGATATAGTCAACTTCATCAGTGGGGACCAGGCCGTCTCCATGGTTACCGAATGGTGCACGAGAGGTGCTGTTATCGTTATCTCGGGATAACGAGAAAACAAAATGCTTGTCACACCAGCTGGATTTGCTTTGTGCATTTTCACAGCAGAACTGTTACACAAACGCTCCACTTTCCATGTTTGATTCATAGGCTACTTTATTCAGTTTTCAATCAAAGGGGGGTAAAAATGTGTAAAAACCTTTGCCAGAAATACATATAAACAAGGGGCGGACTGGGGAGAAAAAGAGGCCTCAAAAACCATGGGTAAATTAACTCGTTATCTCGAGAAAACGACATAATTATCTCGTTATCGAGAAAACCATCAAATAAAAGTTTATACGCACCATGTCCGCTCTGGGCTTCCGTACTCCTCCGTGTTTCTTTTCCAATAGTTTTAGCGGCTGGCTAAATGTATTCAGCAGCATTTTTAAAATTTTTTTTAAACCATCCGACAAAGTGATATCTGCTACCGTAAAGCTGTGTGCACTGCATGTCTCTCCCTCTTTCTTTTTGGTGCATTACTGTAACGATCATTATCACGTGATACGACCATAATTTGGGCATTTGTTCCAAATTTACCGGCAGCTGAGTAGATGTGGCTCTTCAAGCAGCATGACAGCTAACAGAGGTTGTGAATGTTAGCATGAGATATCGAAATACATCCAATGTTCTAATGTAATCTAAATAACTTCAAATATAAATTTGGGGAAAACACAAGTCACGAAATGTATGAGAGCTGCAGGCCTCATGCGGCTGTATTTTGAGAGACAGTGAGAGAAATGGAGATGATCATTTAACCCAATCAGACTCAAGACGCGGTGATAAAAAGCAGAGGACATTTACAGACTGTATCACTCGCTCTGGACACTTAAATCCTATTTGGACATCATGAATGAATCAGGCGGTCTTGACACGCTAGGGGCCAAGAGGCATAAAGTACGACTCCGGTGCACGGAATGACCCCTGAATATGCCCGTGCGTGGGTGACACCTTCACTCCCTGCTTAATGTTTATTTAAACATGGTTCTTTAGCACATGGAGCATCATTCACTTCCCCTCCGCCTCGCTGTGTCTCTCTCTGTCACTTTCTCCTACATAATTCACAACACTTGACTCACTGGAGTGAGCCTGTGATTGAAAGCGTTGCACGCAGAGTTCAAAGAGAAATCTGTGTTTCCCGTGTGATGGATGTTAAAGGTGAACATTTTGTTGGCAAGAGAAGCATGTCACCTGGTAGGCTGACTTTAGCGGCTCTTTTTCAGTGTGTTGTACTTACCTGAGGGGTTAAGTTTCTATAAAGTATGGATTTTAATATCAGTCAGTATCTTCTATAAATATAAAAGCAGAAGGTCGAAGCCATCAAATGATTTTGAGTTCATATTTCTAGTACTGTCGGGGTTAGAAAATTCAAATACCTTTGAGCCTTACGTCCAGCTGGGTTAAAGAGAAAGTATGTAGGCTATCATTGGTCTTATTTGTGCATCCTCATCTCCTTTCTCCTCCATTCTGCTACCCGTGACCCAGAAAGTGTTCACAGCCAAATATTTTTCAAGCTCTCTCGATTTCTAAAGTGCACCTGGAATAGAGAGAAGGCTTACAAGAGACGAGTCTGCAATGTCTGAAGTAGGGATGCATCCATACCAATACTGGTATCGGGTCGATACTATTCTAATATACTCGTACTCGTTAAAGTTAACTGATACCAATTTATTGCATGAAGATCTTGGTTGTCATTTTTGTTGTATTTTTTTAGATTGGCGGCTTGGGAAGATGTCGAGCTAATCAGGATGACTATTGAGACCGAAACCTATCTTCCAATTAATAAAATTTTTTTTGTGGTAGAAGTATCGGCAAGTACTGAGATCCAAGTATCGGTATCGGTTTGAAAAAAGGTGGTATTGCTGCATCCCTAGTCTGAAGTGGGTGTGACACATTAGTCCCACATTGTACGACCATTTACTACCGCCTTCATATTTCTTTAAAAGTTTCATCTTACATCTAATTAACTGTAAACGTACAGATTTAATGTTCCCTTCGACAGAAATGATTAAACAAACTGGAAGGTTCCAAATGAACAAGGCTTGGATTATTCAGTTGATCCTTTTGTTGAATGCCCATCACCTCAGCGCCTCTCTCTCTTGGTGTCTGTCCTCATCGCACCTGCGGTGGGAAGGACCAAGACATGAGGAGAGAAGTCAAGTGAGGGGATCAAGTGTGTGCAAATTGGAAAAGAAGCTAAAGCAACCAGCTGCATACCCCCTGCCTCCTCCTTATCTAAAGTGTTTACATCACCTGTCCAGCTGCAGCCACATGGGAAGCAGCTTCCATGATGCTGTCAACCGTTTGTTTTTCCTCTTTTCTTCAGGTTGTGGGTCAGTGTCGGTGTTTAGTTGTGGTTTGCACCATGCAACAGAGTGACCCGAGTAATCCCCACTGGATTGTGTTTTTTTTCTCCCAGCTGTCAATCACCTCTCAGACAATGTGCTGAAACAGTGTCAATTCAATCAAGCGGGAGATTGGACTGAAGACAAGTTTCGGTGCAATCTGTTGGTTTCCTTAGCTGGGGAATTGTTTTTGAATTGGCTCTATATGAATGAATTGGATTATTTTGTAAATAATTATGATTACAATGAATTGAATTCCAATTGGCTTGAATTGAACTTTCTTATTTAAGTGCCTTGAGATGACTTTTGTTGTATTTGGCGCTATATAAATAAAACTGAATTGAATTTAATTAATCTGAGAGCGGGTTCTAAAGTACTGCCATGAGTTAAAGTATCTGCCTTTGATTTTCCTACCAAGTGACATGTATAATTCTTTGGTAAAGTCGTGTTTGTCACAGTAACATATGGCTGTGGCGTATCCTACAGCACAGCATGGACTTGCCTCACAGCTCACAGTTACGCAGTGGAACACTAGGTTTAGACAACTGTTTATGATTATTTTTTCTTTATTGAGAAAGTCAAAGTCATGCACCTTCTGTAGTGTATTTGTTGAATAATTTGCATATGTATTAAGTTGGGCTTTGAACACTGAAAAGGGATGATAATATTAAGACTTAGAAAACACTAATATACACAGCAGGATAACCCCTGCTCCAATGCAAGCTGCACCCTGTAGGCACCTGGATGAGCTGTGTGGGTCTGTGAATGCAGGATTCATTAACTGTTATCACCGCGCTACAGAGAGGAATCTGAGACGGGAAAGAATGGAGGGGAGCGCGGCTGGAAAAAGAGGAGGTTAGACAGGTGTGGATTATTAACAGAGGGGAAGCGTGAAGGGCAATATCAGGCGGCTTCAGGTAAATGTGAATATTGATTTAATTAACTCTAAACTCTGTTGACTCTTGTTCTCATACACAAGCTTTCTATCCCCCCAATACCCCCCCGTCTCTGGCATAAATCTTTCAGCAGGGTCTTGTTTTGGGGAGGTGGTTATTTTGCTCAGTGGAGAAATTACAATGGATTCCCAAATACATTTTTCTCCCATCAATTATTCCGATGTGACCAAGCCTCATTATGCATGGAAATGCTCTCAGCACAGCGAATCAAGTGGTGGCTGCATAAGTGTGTGTTTACATCACCTCTGTGCAGCTTCCAGCTGGTCAGAGGAGAAAACGTGCATCTTTACATTCCTTTGTTTAAGTGCTGTAAGGAGTTTTGATACTCATGTATTCATCCAGGAACAGCTGTTTGTCTATGTGCATGTATGTGTTGTCTGTTGCATGTTTCACATCCTTTCTGAGTGACTTGATATGTTTAGTAGAGTGGCAGACATAACGATCCACCATTTTATTCTGATTATAGGCAAGGCATCTTTATTTATATAGCGCATTTCATACCACAGGCAACTCATTGTGCTTTACATAAAGACAAGGCATTTAAAACAAACAGCATAAAAACAAGCAATTTAAAGTGAACTAGAAAGAGCTGTTCTGTGAAACAGCAGTGAGGATGCTTATGAGCTGAATGGGGATAGCTGACCATGCTAAAAAAGCTGAAAATATTTCAATTTTAGCAGAAAAAACTGTTGCTAAGGTATTGGTTGAAGGAATTTTGTGATTATTTATTTTTTTGTGTACTCCCAAACTTAACATTGGAGTTAGTCAGAGAATTTGAGAGGTTGATCTCGGTTCAAGACTCATAGCTGAAATCCTGTAAATGTGAGCTCTTTAGTAGTTACATTGGCTGAAAGAGGACAAATTTTCCTACATTTTAAGGTATAATTGGTTTCTCTAAGTTAAACTGTATGAAAGTTAAAGGAATTTGTTTGAAAACTTGGAAACTTATCAGCATGCACTCAAATATCTGCTCATTCATAAAAATCAAGAAGGAGCAAAATGTTCATGTTTTTGAAACTGTCATATTTCAAAATTGTCTGAAGATTTTAAAAAAGCTGAAACGAGTGGTAATAGCTGAATGTCTTGTGACCCATTTAAAGTTTGAATGGTGTCTGCAGCTGAAAGCATGCAGAAATAGGTTGGAAAAAATTAAAACACAGTTAAAAGCAATAAAAGAAGAGGGGAAAAAGAAAAATATAAACTCAACCATAAGCACACAGAAAGAGAAATGTTTGTAACCTGGATTTAAAAGTGCTTACAGTCGGGGCTGATTTCAGTTCTGCTGGTAGTTTGTTCCAGTTGTGTGCAGCATAACAGCTAAAAGCTGCTTCACCGTGTCTAGTTTGAACTCTGGGCTCCACTATCTGACCTGAGTCAGCAGATCTCAGAGCTCTACTGGGTTTATACTCTACCAGCATGTCATTCATGTATTCTGGACCTAAATCATTCCGTTATTTGTAGACGAGCAGCAGAACTTTAAAATCTATTCTGCATCTGACCGGGAGCCAATGTAAAGACTTGAGAACTGGGGTGATGTGATGTGATGTGATCTCTTTGTTCTGGTTATACACTGGTTTTGAGTCATAACATTGGTAAGCTGAAGCCTACAGCATAACTTTTTGAGGCATACATGTCAAAGTCAGAGTTGTAATCAGGGGAAAACACAAGCTGTGCTCAGAATCTTCTCTGTGCAGCTGCTTTGTTGCCGTGTTTTTGACTACAACGAACAACAGGAATATACTTTCCCAGCCGATTGTCACTTTTATTTCGGTCCCCTTAGCGTCACAAATCAATAGCTAGGGGAGTTTTCTTAGTTTCAGTTCTCGAGATCCTTAGAAAATGTAGAGGAACGATGTGTTTCAGCGTTATTATTCAACATGCTGCATTATTTTTGTGAAGCGGTGTAGCCTGTCCTAAACCTGCTCAAGTTGGGTTTTTTTCTCCTTTTCCTGAATTCAACCTAAAGGTAAATTTGTATTTGAACTGAGGTATTACGTCCTGTAGTTTACCACTTATCCTTGTTGTCTTATGTGTAAAATCTCTGCCCAAAAAGACATATTGTGCCCCTTTGAGACACCCTGGAATCCTGATAAGATAACGGGCCAGCTTTCTATGACCCGAGTTGCACCATATACAGCATATACAATGCACATAATGTTCCAACTGAATGTCCTAGTTAGTAGTTTTATTTCTTACCTTTTTATTTAACAGATTCTTGGGACCTAGTTGCCTTTATTTTTTAAAGTAGCTTGACAGCAAAGGGCCACAGGCTAGGACTTGAACCCTGGCTGCCTGCTTGAAGGAGCTGCACATGGGGTGCTCTCACAACCTGCTGAGCTTACTGGGGCTGTTTTTTTTGTTTTTATGCTTTTTATTATCATGCATGTTCATCTTGTGGCTGTGGGCGCCTGCATCAGAAACAATGATAGAGTAGAATAGAATAGAAAAATACTTTATTCATCCCCCAGTGGGGGAAATTCTAATTCTAGTCAAATAGCTCAAAAATGTTTAGGTATTTACAATATTCTATATTAGACAACAACAACAATAATACTACCACTACTGATAATAATAAATGACTAAATAAATAAATAAAATTTGAGAAGAACATGTCAGCAGTCACTGTTAAAAGCCTTATGGCTGTAGGGACAAAGGACCTCCTGAACCTCTCAGTCCTGCAGCACAGAGATTTAAGATAAACAAGAAACTTGTGCTAAAGAAAAAAAAAAAATAAAAGAATGGACCAGACTCAGTGAATAATTCCCTATGATATAGACCAGTGAGCAGTGCTGACCAACATGTCAGTGGGGTCATCAGGTGGGAACCTCCTTTCATCAGTGTTTCGTCTACTTGGGCCCACGACACCTCCAGGAGGCTAGAGAGTGATCACTGGTGTCCCAGAGTCACTCCCCTAATGCCAGCCAACACTGCCCCTCACACCACAACAACCATCTTTTACAGCCACAAGCTACCCCAGCCTCCCACCAACTGCACACCAGTCATAGAGGGGTGGGGATACAAACCCTGGTTCGGGTAGGGGGTAATGAAAGTATAGAAGGTGCCAGAGGTGGAGGCAGGACAAGACTCACTAGCAGATTCAGCAGACAAACTCACCTAAACAGTCCTACAGTCACTAACAATGCCAGCAAAAACAAAGCCATACAGGCCAATTCACCCAAAATGGCCGCCTGGTTTCAAAAGGAGATGAGCCTCACAGTCCTGCAGCTGCTCCTCTGTCCTGCCAGGATGCTGTGGAGAGGTTGTCTACTATTCTCCATCATAGAATAGAATTTCCTCCTCATCCGTTGCTCCACCACACCACAGAACCAGCCTTTTTCACCAGTTTGTTCAGGCGCCTACAGTTTCTGTCTGTCGTTCAACTCCCCCAGCAGACAACAGCATAGAACAGTGCACTCTCAGTTATAATACATGCACATCATGTCACTGCAGACAATGAAGAGACGCTCTGGCCCCTCCTGTACGCTGCTTCTATGTTGGCAGACCACTCCAGTTTACCATCCAGCACCACCCCCAGGTATCTGCAGGTCTGAACAGTCCATCTATAACAATGAGCCATACACTGGTTGTTGGTACATTATTGGCCATGTTGAAAAAGCCCATCACCAAGTCAGTACTCTTTAAAGGCAAGTCCTCGAACAAGAGTAGGAAGAATTACCATTATGTCTGCAATCGAATGGTAAATATAATGGCAACTGCAAATGGCATTCTTAAAGTGTCTGCATGATGACAAATCCGTCTGTACTTGTTGGAGGAATCGTGTTAGTATTGTGTAACACGGACAGTTACACTGCTTATTTGGTTAAAATAACGGATATTAGTGACCAATAACTCTCATAAATCTTTCATTTCTATTCATTGTATTTGATGACATGCATACTTCTTCCATTCAGTGGTAAAAGCTTGTGGGAATGTTTGCTGAGTTAGAGCTTTACTCGTACAGGTTTCCATTTTTGTCTTCCAGTAAAATCAGTTTTTCTCATGAATTAAATATAATATTTCATGTAGAGTAATGTATGGCCTGATCCAATAAAACAAAAAGAACAACCATTCTGGACTGCAGGTGCGTTAACATCTATAGTTGTTTATGAACATTTCTTTTTTAAAAAGCAGGTCCAATTCAGACGTTTCTCACCCTTGGAAGTAAAAAAAAAAAAAAAAAAAAAAAATGTTCTAAGGTCAGATGTGCAAAGCAAGACATTTATAAAAATGGATGAGAAGCCTGGAAGCGGGAAGAGATGGGTGTACATACTAAACCAAGATGGTGTCAGTTTCTGTTATGGTAGGCTGGAAATTAAAATCCCTCAGTGTTTCATCCTAATATGGGGAAAGGTTAGAAAGCTGAATCGGAGCTTTGCACCCTCACATGTCAGGTTGAATTTCCAAGTCGTCTTTTCCATATGTATTAGCTTTATGTATAAAATCGCATTCTTTCCATTCATCTGTGGTGGTTTACACAGCGATTGGCCCTATTAAGATTAGCAGAAACTAGTGAAAACCTTCACACAAAAAGGTATTAATTTGGTTAAGGGAGGCTCGGAGTCTGCTCTTCAGATTTAAAAAGATAGAAAAGGTCACATCGTCTTCCCAGACCTAATAAGTTACTCACTGTGAATGTGTATGTGAGAGTGTGTCACTGCTTCCATTAATTCTGCCGTGGTAATCATGCTGCAGAAGCCTGATTAGTATGGTTGCCATGGCAGCACTCCTGGGATCTGACGAGGATTTTTGGGATGAATTGACATCATTGTTCTTAACCCGACTGAAAAAATGCTGAAGTGTATAGTCTACAACAAACCTTTGCTTTACACCTACCGCAACACGTCAGGACGTTATCTCAGACACATTGGAAAAAATGCCCCTCCAAAAATAAGTAAAAAAACAACAAATACGAGACATTTTTGCTTGAAATAAGCAAAAAAAAATCTGCCAATGGAACTAGTGAAAATCGGCTTGTCAAGATTTCTTGAAATAAGATGTGATATTTAGGACTTTTGAGTTAAAAGTGATCTTGAAATTAGCTTAAAAACCTCTTCAAATGTAAAAAAAAGCTTGTTTCATATGATATGTGACTCAAAACAATTTGTTTTCAAGACTTTTTCACTTAACAAGATATTCAAGATGTATTGTCTTCAAACAAGTCCCTATATCTGGCTGAAATAGTACTTGTTAGGCAATTGAGTCTTATATTAAGTGTAATGAGATACTCAATGAGACAAATATACTTGGTAAGATTTATATTTTTTCCAGTGTATGTTTTATTAATGCAACCCCTGATCTCCACCGTTGCTTCGTCGTATGCCCGCTACCCTCGACTTGCTCCTGTCATAAGAGTGTTTTTCCCTTTGGAAATTTTCTCCGGGGCTCTTACCAAAATGATTGGCTTTGTGCCTTTTCAGCTCCTGCTGTTATGTAATTATGTTGCTGTGAGAGTTTGCTCTGGTTCACGGAGCGATGACGAGCTCAGTATAAAACACCGTACTCTGAGGAAACTACAGTCCAGCGACTGCTTATTAACCTCGAACAAATGATCATGTTTGCACCGGGTCTACCTGTATTTTATAAAAGTGCTTCTGTCGAACCGCTGCGTTCTAATGTGCGGTGAATTAGAACAAGGGTCTTTCTTTTTCTGTAACTATCACGGAAATTATGTGTAACCGCAGAAGCTTTGGCCCTCGAGCTCCTTTCGAAGACATCAAGCCGACATCTGAAGTGCTCTCAAGCTGTTTTGAGTGGACTGGAAGAACAGCTGCTGCAATCAGAGGAGTTTAAGTATCCTATATTCTCAGTCGTGCTGTCATAACTATATATTGTTAGACTGATTGTGGCTTCGGGTGCATGTAAGCAAATTTCTCAATTAACAGTGTTTACTTAACTTCTGTGAACGCTGTGAAAAACTATGCCTGACAGAATGAGAGGCGTCTCGGCTGTGGGAGGATGTAGAATTTGAGACTCCCAGTGAGACTTATTCTATCAGACAACATGTCGTTATTACCTTGTGCAAATTGTCTCTGTGAAAATGGACTCGCCTGCTTAAACAAGAAGACTGGCCTTGAAAATTCGAAGCGTGCTTGATAAGAACCTGGGTGTCTCGGACAAGGTCAAGAGCGCACGGTGGTAATTAGACGCAGACCTTCACACGGGAAGGTGGTGATAAAACTCCACGGTAACCGCGGGCTTGAGCTGATCTTAAAAATACCCCTTCATCTTCATCTTGGGGGTGCTTGGCCTAAGGGTAGCCCTTGACAGCATTTAAGTCCACAGGACATAACACCTTGAAATAAATAAATACACGTCTTATTTAGCCAATTCCACACACAGGGCTGGAGAATGGTGTGTATGAAAATATGAGCTCTCTGACCCGACGTAAGCAGAAAGAATATCAGCAATGGTTTCCCATTAATGCATCATGGGAGCAGTAATGGTTGTAAATAGCACAATATGTTGACAATCTGATCCCAGAATAGGACTCACTTCATGATCTTATGACGCTTTTCCACTAGCTCTGCACGGCTCGCCACGGCTCGGTTTGGTTGTGTTTCCATTACACTTCGTGCCTCCTCGAGGCGTGTTGCTGCTCACCCTGTGGCTTTTTGTAGCACGGAAGGCAAGAGAAGAGAGCCAGAGAAGACTCCTGGCCGCCAGACAAAACAGTGTTAAAAAGTACCGGAGAATTTTGTTACGAGCTTCAAAAAGACGACGTTTGGAGGTAAGCTAACGGTTGCTAACGCTAGCTTTTATTATCTGCATTATGACGCTTCCAGTGACGACACTCATCGCCCAATCAGTGGAAGGCAGTCTGCTGACGTCACATTTTAGTAACGCTTCGGCCCGCTTGGAACCAGGGCTGAGGTGGTACGGAAAATCGTCCTGGTTGCAGGTACGGCGTGCTAGTGGAAACGCGCTATAGCACGCCGAGCCGAAGCGAGCTAGTGGAAAAGCGTTAATTGAGACAATTAATGGAACTTTTCCTCTGACACCAACACACCAGGCATGTGTGAAATCTGACATCTCATTGCTGAAGAGAAAACTTTACATGTACAGTTTGTGGCCTATTTCCTCCTGGTAATGCTTCTGAAATTCCTCCAACGTGCATCGATTCATTGGGGGGCTGAAGTTAAATCACTATGTGCAGAAAGAGGCAGCGGCTGATCCTGGTTTCCTGCTTCTAAACTCACAGTGAATCGAACTGGTCAGCCAATCTGGGACGCTTTGATTAGTTGATTAGTGGAGCTCAGGATGAATCAATATAAATGTGTGAAGTCTGCTGGTACTGAAGACATGACATAAAAGATTAACAGAGGCAGAGCCCAGAACTGTTAGCTTCAATGTGCTGCAGCTAAAACAAAACAGTCAATGTGGGACCTGGAGTTTCGAATTTGGTTTATTAAAGAGTGAATATGTCACCATCAGAGGTAGGTAGTAACGAGTTACATTTACTTGAGTAAGTTTTTGAAATAATCATACTTCTAGGAGTAGTTTTAAATCTCTATACTTTTTACTTTTACTTGAGTAGATGTGTGCAGCAGAAACTGTCCTCTTACTCCGCTACATTAGGCTACAATGAGCTGGTTACTTTTCTTCTTAACTCTTTGGTATTCTACGCCTCATTATTTTTATCCCCCGCGTACGCCTCATTTTAATGTTTTATTCTGACAGAGAGAGAGACTTCCGCTAAAGGCTCTACCACCTGACCGTGTTCCACCAATCAGACGCAGTCGTGCAGTCTGGTCACGTGACCGTACTCAATCTCAGCGGCGGGACGGGTTAGCTTTAGCATTAGCAGTCGTAGCAAACAAACAAAGAAACAGATAAAAAATGTCAGAACCAACGGTGGGAAATGAAGACGCAGACGAGGCCTCATACTGAAAGCATGTTTACCTTACAAAGAGTGAGAAACAGCAGCTACATTATGTGTCTTCTGTGTCAACCAAAACAAACGCACATTTCAGCAGAAACTCAACATCTAACTTGAGGAAACATGTAGCGGTAAGTTTCCTAAACTCGTTTTTTTCCCCCATGGATAGGTGAATGTTTGTTTTTTAGGTTACATATGTTTTAAACATTTCCTAAGTCTCTTTTGTTTTTTATTGAAGTTCTTGAATTTACCCGGAGTATTTTTAATTTAAGCTATTTTGTAATTCATTAATTCATTTTAATTTATTTGATCAATTGGATGAACTCTAATTTGCCTAAAGATGATTATTTAGTATTTTTGTCTGTCTGATTGAATGCTTGTGTTAACAAATAAATCAGACGTTACTCAACAGTTACTCAGTACTTGAGTAGTTTTTTCACCGAGCACTTTTTTACTCTTACTCAAGTAATTATTTGGATGACTACGTTTTACTTTTACTTGAGTCATATTATTCTGAAGTAATGGTACTTTTACTTCAGAATACAGTGTACAGAGTACAATTTTTGGCTACTCTACCCACCTCTGTTCACCATTGTTTCAATGTGAAGACATATGTGGGAAAACCGCTCTTTGAATAAGGTTTCGCCAGATTATCTGAAATACATATTAGTTCTTACACTTATTTGTCCCCATATTGACTTGTAAGCTTCTAATTTAGGCCCCAAATCTTTGAATCTTTGGTTTCACTCCTTCCTTTCACTCTCCAAACATGCTTTTAATGGCTGTCTCAATGGCTCATCCACTTTTTGACTTGCTCTAAGCAGTCGCACAATGACTCTATAGGACTGCAGTCATCTGGAGACAGTGCATAGCTGTGGTAGTTGACTTTAGAGTTCTTCAGAATTTGACCCAGAGGCAGCATGTTTAGAGTGAACAGAAGGGGTCCAAGAACTGACCCCTGAGGAACTCCACATGTCATAGCCACTCGATCAGATTGATTACTTCCAATAGTCACAAAATAACTCCGCTCCTCCAAGTAGGACCTGAACCATTCTAGGACTGTCCCGCTGAGTCCTGCCCAGGTTTCCAACCTGTTCAGCAGTATACTGTGATCCACAGTGTCAAATGCAGCACTGAGATCCAACAATACCAGAACTGACACCTTGCCTGAGTCAGTGTTCAACCTTATGTCATTTAACACTTTAATAAGAGCCGTTTCTGTACTGTGGTGAGGTCGGAAGCCTGACTGAAATTTGTCAAGGAGTCCACTGGAGTTCAAGAAGTTACTGAGTTGATTAAAAAACACTTTCTCAACAATCTTGGCTATAAAAGGAAGATTTGAGATGGGTCTGTAGTTGGTTAAAATGGAAGCATCAAATGTTGTCTTTTTTAGGAGTGGCTTGATGGCAGCTACTTTTAAGGGTTTAGGAAATGTGCCTGATTGAAGTGAGCAGTTTATTATTTGCTGCAAATCTGTTTGGACAGAGCTTACAATAGTTTTAAAGAAGTCAGATGGCATTGTGTCAAGACAGGATGTTGATGGTTTAAGATGCTGGACTGTTTCTTCTATGGTTTTTTGGTCAACTGTATTGAATTCTGACATCATAGTTGATTGATTCCTAGGTGGTTTTAAGGTTTGTGTCATTTTATTATTTTGCTGATTTATGTTGATATTTATTTATTTACTTATAGATTTGATTTTTTCATTGAAAAAACAAGCAAATTCATTGCATTTTTCTGTGGAACAGAGTTCTGAAACTATCTGTTTTGGGGGGGTTGTCAGCTTATTAACCATAGCAAACAGAGCACGAGTGTTGTTGATGTTCTTATTAATCAATCGGAGTAACCCGTGGTTAAAATTACAAAGACTTTGTTTGTAGAGGTCATGGTGAATTTGAAGTTTAGTTTTTCTCCATTTACGCTCTGCTTTCCTGCATTCTGTTTTCAAGGCCTTTATCATCATAGTGTTCCTCCATGGTGTTCGCTTCATGCTCAAGATCATCCTATTTTTAATAGGTGCAACAGTATCCATGACATTTGAGATTTTCAAGTTAAAGTTATCTAAGAGTTCATCAACTGTCTCTGCACTCGCAGTTGATGACATAGCTATAACTTCCATAAACTTAGCACTGGTATTCTCATTTATGTACCTTTTTCTAACAGACACACGGGTTAACTGAATGTTTGGAGTTAACTGTAAGTCAGAGAACACACAGAAATGATCAGAGAGCGCCAAGTCCTTGATATCAACAGAAGAAATGTCAACACATTTAGAGATAACCAGATCCAGTGTGTGGCCTCGAGTATGTGTGGGTCCATTCACATGTTGAAGGAGGCCAAAAGTGTCAAGTAGAGAGCAGAGTTCTTTGGCATTAGTGTCCATGTTATTGTCCATGTAAATGTTAAAATCCCCTGTTATGATAAAAAAGTTATTGTCGGTGCAGATAACTGACAGCCGTTCAGCAAACTCATCAAAGAAAGTTCCTGGGTATCTTGGTGGTCTATAAATGATTAGGAAGATAACTTTTGGATCCCCCTTTACTAAAAAACAGAGATATTCAAACGAGCTAAAATCACCAAGTAAAATTTCTTTGCACTGAAAGAGTGATTTAAAAATGGCGGCAACTCCTCCGCCCTTCTTACCACTTCGACACTTATTGATAAAACTGAAATTTGTTGGTGCGGCCTCATTGAGAATGGTATCACAGCTACATTCAGTCAGCCAGGTTTCACTAAGAAATAAAAAGTCTAGATTATAGGTCGTGATCATGTCATTTACTAAGAGGGATTTGTTGGCTAGTGATCTGATATTGAGTAGGGCTAATCTCGTGGAGACAACAGGTGATACTGGTGTGTTTCGGGGTTGACACACTATATTCAATAAATTGGTAGATTTAACTGAACCTTTTTTATTTCTCACCAGTTTGACCACTTTTCTGTTTCCTGTCATCACAGGGATTGAAAAGGCTGTATGAACTCCATAGGTCCCTGACTTAATCTGGGGTAGAGCATTCTTGATATCAGTATTACAGCCTGGACCCGGCACATATCAGTCAGACTCACAGATATGATGATTCAGAGGAGGTGGGGGGGCTTGGTGACTTTGGTTTGAGGGTTGTTTCCAACGTGATGGACGTGGTGGAATGGGAGGGGCTGGATGAGGTGGATGTTAGGGGGGAAGAATATGGGATTTTGGCGTGGTGTCAATTGTATTCCAATATTGAGAAAGCTCTTCATCCTGTCCGGGAAATCCAGAAGTGAGGAGTCCAGACTGAGTGGAGACTGCTGGGGGCTGGGTGGGGTCAGGGGGGCAAAAGCTGGGGGTTTCCCACTGGGGCTGGGGGAGACTCCGCCTGTTGGACTGCCGGGGCTGGTGAAGACTCCTTATCTTGGGGTGAGGATGATGACGTTGCAGGTTCTTTCTGGATCTGCTGTCCTCCATGGTCAGTCCTTGTCTCAGCGCCCTCACCAGAGCATTGTCCCATCACCCACTATCAGAGATTGAGGCCCAGTGGTTAGCTCTTTCTGTGGCCTTGTAGCACATAATTTAGCCTCATACCTTTCTCCGGTCTTGGGAGATGAGCGTTCTTTTGGAGAGTCAGGATTTTGAGAAAATGGAGCAAATCTGTTCTGTAGCAGAATTCTTGTGTCTTGTGGCAATTTACTCCTGGTTTTAGTGGTCGTCTCGGTCCATCGTTGCTTTTTCTTTGGTATCGGGGTAGAGACATTCCTGTGTGATAGTGCAGGCCACTCGGAGTCATTGTGGGTCTCCAGGTGTTGGGTTCTGCCTGATAACCGTCTTCCCACATCTGAGCGAGGCGATTTGTAGTGTTTTGGCTTAGCACCAAGGGAGTTCCAGGGAGGACTGGTTGAATATTTTCCATTCACACCAGGCTCCTGCCGTGTCTGGGTGGTGCCAGGGTGGTGGGTGGTGACTTTTTGATAAAAATGATTAAAAAAAGTCTTGGTTCACTTAAAAGAAAAATAATAAAATTATATCCAAGACTTGTGGAAAGAAATAAAATGATTTAAAAGCAAATAAAGCAATAAGCAGCAGGAGGAAGCAGAGACACGTCTGCACTCTTCAGAAGCAGGAAGCACACTATATGGAATTAAAATGGATTATTGTTGGAACAACAGTTACTAGCTTTTGTAATCCTGCACTTTAAGAAAAAACTAGATAAAACGACATCCACTGAGCCCGTCTGCGCTTGTATTCACATCACATTTAGTATCTGCGGGACTGATTTGATGGTAAAAGCCACAGCTCCGAGGCATTTATTCACTGGAGCTCATTTACAGCTCTTGAGACACAGAGGGTGACGTTTTCTTTAGCTCGCAGCTTCTTCAAATACACTTTTTCACACGCATTAAGTCGAGCTGCATAATGCATCGTGTCAGTTCAGTCACAAGTGCTGCGCCAGAAAAGAAGAATGTCACATTGCTCTTAACTGTGTGGACTGAAGTAAATGAGCCTTCAGTCGTGGCAGGGGACAGAACTTCCACTCATCATGCAGCATCGGGAGATTTATTTTCTGCGGCTTTTCAGAACAAACCGGTGCAATCTAAATATTAAACATTAAGAAGCTATGATGTGATGTGCAATGTAATTAATAATTCATAAATAATCCAGAGAACATCAGCTGCTTCCAGTCTCGCTGGCCAAAAAGGCCCGATAGGACTCCTTCTTCAGTCAAGGCTTTTTCTGGCGTGTGAAATAAGTTAGTGTCTGAAATCCTCAGTAATTTACAGTTTTAAAGATAACCCGTATCTTTTCTGCCAACATCCCCACATGGAATCAGTGCGGCACATCGTCACATTTCTCCGTTTTCTTTTGTAACCTTCCATCTCTGCCACCATGTCTGCCGCTTGTTAAGATTCCTATCAGGCGCCCGGGAGACGTCAGGAAACGGTGAGTCACTAAACGAGCAGACGGATTGTTAATTTCCCTCTGCTGAGCGCAGGCTGCACGGGGTTGAAGTCCAATCCTGTCTGACAGGAAAAAAAAAGAAAAAAAAGCCACTTTTATTAGCTTTGTGACCACATCAATCTGTTTCTGTCCTTGTATCCTTGACTTACATTTTTTTCCACTCCTCCTGTCCCTCTTCTTCCTCAGTATTTCTCTCTTTCTCCATTTTGGGTTAAGTAAGCTAAAAATAAATCCTGACATATTGCTTATCAATAATGTATTGAGAATGAATCAGATCGGAGAGCAAAGCCAAGCAGTGTTGAGGGGGGGGGGGGGGGGGGGGCTGTTTTTTCTTTAATGAATGGGAGGAAATAGATAATTAAGGGCTAGACTTCACCAACACTTGACAATAATTACAACAGGATATGCTTTATTTTATTGATCTGTTTTACCACTTTAATCAACTCTGTTATAAAGTGTGCAAACCTCCAGATTCAGTTGGTCACCAACTGTCCAACCCTGCTGATGGCTCATGATAGGGGCGGCCGTGGTGAGAGTGTGTCGTCCAATAACCTGAAGGTTGGCGGTTCGATTCCTCACTGCTCAAAGATTGGTGAAACTGACAGCTGGAGGGGTGGCAGTCCAACTCCTTGCCACGGACGAGGTGCCCTTGAGCAAGGCACCGGATCCCCATGCTCCCTGTGCATGTGTGTGTTCAACAGGTGGGTTAAATGCGTTTGGGTTACGATAAAGTCATAAATTACGACATTAAAGGGATAGTTTGCCTTTTTTGACATGAAGCTGTATGACATCCCATATCAGCAACATCATTTCTGAACATCTTCTTACCCCCTGCTGCGTCCTGTGAGCAGAGTTCCAGCCTCGTTTTGGCGTTGACGAAGGTAGCCCGACTAGTTGGCTGGGGTTTAAAAAATAAAGTGTTTTGCTTCTCAAAACAATATGCGTTCAAAAGAGTAATACATTTGCATCACAAAATCGTTCTCCAGGAAAAGTCAGACCTCACAATCGCTTGGCGCTATTTTTGCCTCCCTTCATATCACTGCGTTCAGCCACCTAGCGATAGCCGCGCCTGTTATGGTGTTTACTCCTCGGTCTGTGCTTCGGTTTGCACGGTCTACACAGCAGGCAGTGATACGAAGGGAGAGAGAAAAACTGGCTTCAAATAATGCATCAGCCTTTACTTCGGCAGCAGTAGATGAGTGTGAGGTATGGATACACACTGTCAGCAAAAGTCAATTATATCCGTAAAAGAAGAGAAAAGAGATGTAGTTGCAATTTTTCCTCTAAAGCAACATTAGTGCATGTACATCGGCTTCCCTAAGAGCCCACAGCAAAGCAGGAGAGGACAAACGAAGAAGCAAACGGCTCTTGTATTCCAGTTCATTGGCCCCAAGTGACAAGTTCATCCATCAGCTGAGCAATGTACTATTCCTGCTCACTGTGCTGTGCTGGAATCAATCATTTATTTATTTCTAATGTTTAAGGGGGAAAGGCTGGAACGAGCATCAAATAAATGAATAAAATCTGGAACAATTTGGAGAAACATGCAGGTGTGTGTGTGTCGGACTGTGTTTACATTTGCTGTCACCATGGGATCTGCTGTATATTTGATCCTCTGAGGGAAAAGCAAGTGTAAATGTGAGCTGTAAACACACAGGGCACTTTGTGGAAGGGATGTGATGAAGTCTGGGGAACCTGAGGATGAAACCGGATCTCGGGCTGAGAGCGCGCAGAGTCATTCGAGTCGGGTGTGTTTGCTGTCAGAATGTCCTCATCGTGGCCGGAAGAAGCCCAGATGTAACCCGTGTCGGTGGAAAAGAGCCTTACAGCCGTGTTGTGGTGATGCATGCACTCACCTCTTCATCGGATTTTCCTTGAATGTTTATGGTGCTATAAGACCTCTTTATTTATTCTTATCTACTGGATATATTAGCCTCATTAGCTTCCTTATCTGTTGGAATCCACTGCAGTGCAAAGTAACACAAAGCGCAGCTCGGTCGTGTCTTATTTTATTCATTTATCTACCATAATGTGCCCCCCTAATAGAGACCAAGGCAGTTTTTCTTTTCATATTTTTATCTATTCATACCTGAAGAAGCATCTCCACACTCGGCTGGCAGAGAATTCACATCCAAACAAACAACAACAAAAAAAAAATGAACAACATAAAACTCTGTCTGCAAACAGGGTTACAAATAAATAAATAAATAGATAAATAGATAAATAACCAGTAGGCTACGGCTGAAGATTTTATTCCTGGTTGTTCGAAAACATTACCGTGGACAAAAATAGAACCTGAGATGCTGTGCAAACAGATTTTCCTGTTTCAGGCTTTACTGAAAACCCTTTAAATGAACTTTCTTCCAAATTTCACTACAATCATGAAGCAAGTGGAGTGTTGTGATAAATTATTGAAAAATGAGAGACCGAAATGTATAATTTATGTAAGAATTCAGCGCCATGAGTTCCGATGAGCCCTGGTGCATCCTGCCTTCATCGTGGGGCGATAAAAGAAACGTAACCTCTCATTATTCAAAGGCTGCGGAACATGACACATTTGGTTGGACTAAAAAGGTTTAAAGCATTGTTGGACTTTATTTCTTCTGCAGTGAGAAATGTTGGTTAAGCAGAAACAGAATTGCATATCTTATCTGGAGGTTTTTCAGAATTCACTTTGGCCGCGGACGAGGAGACATTTTGGCTTCCTGGAACCTCCCGAGTGTGTCTTATCCAAAGATTGTTAAGTTTGGCCTCAGAGCTGTGAAACTATAACTAAATCTATTGGATATATTTTCAGGTGTACTTTTCAGAAATGATGTATTCTATTAGGATGCAAACATCAACGAATCTCAATTGGATTTACAGTCCGCTCAGTGCAGCCTTAAAGTAAGATTTGAAACAAATGGAAACAAAAACCCTATCAGAAAAGAAAAGGTACAAATCCCAGTGGGGGGGGTGGAATCAATGGGCCGGAAAACAGAAGCTAAAGGGTCGAGAGTAAGAGAAGACGTGATGAGATAAGGTGTACATGTGCTTTGCTAGCCGACTACAGTTCACCTCTGAGTGACTTTTATCTGGATTAGCGCCAAAGGTGATTGACAGCTCCACTAATCTGATAGGGGGAGGCTGACAATCATCATCAGGACTAAACATTCAATAATTAGCCTATCAGTCCAAAGCTTGAAAGCATTCAATTTACCTTAAAGGTGGAAGATCCTCTGGTGACACGCGCAGGAAATGTTGTGGGTTATAAGAAAGTGAGTGTGCCTGTGTCAGAGGGGATCGTAGAGTATAAACGTCTTCTGATACATTTTCATTCAGATTCGCTCCATACTGTGTGTGTTTGCGCGCTTGTGGGGGGTATTTGAAGTGCATGTAGTGGCATGTGAGGGCACTGATGCACATGTGTTTGTGACAGTCGGTCACATCTCATCTGAAGATCAGAACCACATTCACGGTGTAGGTACCAGATCGGCTCGGGTTCCGTCGTCGTCTGATTACGTCACAACATGGCTGTCCGCTTGAATGGGAGTACATTGTGATTGGCTGTACGTCGGACAGTTGTGATTGGCTGTAGTAGCCATAGTAACCGTAACTAGGCGCTGTGCGTCGGAGAGTTTTTTTCGAAGAAATTAAATATTTCCTACAAAATAGTGTGTACCACACCTTGACCACCACTAGCCCCAAACCTTTAAAATCTAGTTTGTTTTGTTTAATCATTTTGGTCTTTGGTTCACTCTGAAGAGAAGCTTCAGTTTCAGTTCTGTGTATCGTTTGTGTGCTGAGCAGCAATAACCTCTTTGACTATAAGCGTGTGGACTCCTGCATATAAATGGACATAAAACTTGTAAAAATGGTTTTGTTGGATATGTGTGTATATACATTACACTCATATATATATATATATATATATATATATATATATATATATATATATATATGTATACATACAGTCTAGATAAATAAGACAAATACACACACTGAAAAGTTAGCTTAAAGAAATGGCATCCATGTGTCTGTCTGTCGTGAAAGTCAAACGCAACGAAGTTTGTCTGAGCCAATCTCAACTTTTTGTTTTTATTAAAGATTTTGCACAAAATGTACAGAAACATGTGGCATGTACACACAAAGGTAAATCGGGTTCACATACATGTTCAAGGCACACATAAGGTTATAAGATGAAAGAAAAAAATCACAACTGTCCGACGTACAGCCAATCACAATGTACTCCCATTCAAGCGTACAGCCATATTGTGTGACGTGTTCAGCAGACGACGGACCCCGAGCCGATCTGGTACCTACACCGGTCTTCTACTCATCTCTTCAACGAGCTAAAATCTGCCTGCTGCTAAGTAGGACGGGCAGATGGACACGCTTAGGATTCTGAGGTTTTTATTAGAAATCTATAAATAACCACAAATCAGAAAATGTGATCATGATATCAAATAAAATACAAAAACTCTTAACTTTTTAATTTAAATCAAATTATTAATATACATATATCATTGTATGTAAAATAGGGTGGGACGGGGCAATTTACGGCTAATATTTACATTTTTAACATAAGCAATACCACGAAAGGAGAAAAGATGTGCAGCAGGAGCTCCAGTTTGTCAACAAAGGTGTAAGAATCACTGAAATGTTTTTTTTTTTTTCTAAATAAATGTTATTCAAAAGATTGGAAGGGATTTGCATGTTTTCCCTCTACAGAGCAGACGATTCAAGGACTCTGGAGTAAAATGGCAAGGCTGCCAACCCACCTGTAATCAATAGCTGATATAATCACAGGATTACTGTGGGAAACCTTTGTGGTGGAAAAAGAAATCTTTCGTTAACCTTTTCAGAGGCGGCGTTGACTTGTCTGGGCCCAAGGGAATCAAGGATGGACCATGTCAAAAGAGGCGAACTATCCCTTTAAGCAGTCATCTGCTGCTGATTTTGATGGGAAAAAACACAAGTTAAAAGCTATTTCCCCACTTGCCACAGTACCAGGACAGCAGGGAACATTCACGACACTGTTAAAGCATCATTTGACAGTATGAGAACACATAATGACATTTTAAGGACTGGGAAAAGTATCAAGAGAAATATTCCTAAGATCCGGTTGTTACGTTCTCACGATGGCCGATGTCAAACCAACAAGACGCACACATCTTAAAATGTAAAGTTCAATATTTTCTGTAACTTTCAGAATTTTTGGGTCATTTTCCCAGCAGCTCTTTTACACTTCATGTCGCCCTGGTTAACGTCATGCCGTCTTAATGACACACCTTGCATTAAAAGTGACACAATTGACTTGATGACACTTAATGACCGCAGCCGTTAACATAAAGACTGAATCATTTTCACGCCGTCCCCCAGGCAGGAATTAGACTCCGGATATAATGAGTCAGAAGAAAGAAGGCAGGTATTATAGTTACTGTAAGTGTTCAGATACAGAGAGTTCTCTTTGCATCATACAAAGCACATGTGGTGCAGAGAAATTACCCAGAGGTGACCGGCAGGAGAAGATGTGTGGAAGCAAGAGAGGGGGGAGGGATGGAGGCTTTAGGCCATCAAAGTATGAAAAAAATAGATCAGACAGCTTCAAGTCAAAGATCTCTGCTCAGCAAGACACGAGGATGTCAGTGTCCAGCGCTGCTGCCCCCCCACACACACATAAATACCCACTCACCTCCTTTCTGGAGCTGATTTGTTATCGCTGTCTCCCCAGGGTCACTGCTTCCGTTTGATTGGTTGCCGCGCCGTAATTTAGAGGAAGTGCAATGTTGCTATGCCGACACCAGTCAAGGCCGAAGACAAAGCGGTGGAAAAAGAGAGTGATGTGTGACAAATATTGATTCTTTGGCTGTAACATTTGGCCACTCAGTGCTTATGGGTGAAGTTAGAGGGTGATGAAGGACCAGGAACTGCATCATGGAAACTATGTGCTGCAGCCAAAGCATCTGCGTGCAGGAATAAAGACATCAGACTGTCTAGCTGTTATTTGGACAAACTCTGATTGTATTTTTTTCTGTCAAACTTTATAAACGTGTTATATATGTGTTGCTCTGGTCAAAACTTGTGATACGTCGACTGACTTGGCCTCTATCATGTCTGATTCTGGGGTAGAAAAACAAAAGTATCTAACCGGGGTTAGGCTAAGCAGAGATTAGTAAAGCTGTGTAATTTTTAGGGCTGGGCAAGTTAAAGCTGCAGTCTGCAGGATTTGTTGTTGTCATACGTAAAGTCCTAATTTTTGGCATTTTAAGAGTTTACATGATCTATCAGAACGCTTGAAGTTGAAAACGGTGACCTCCGTAGTCGCAAAATGCAAGAAATGCTTATTTTTTAACCGAAAAATAAAAAGTTATTCAACTTCCTGTCCCGCCCCATCAAAACACATGAGAACTCATGCACGTCGCCAGATGCGCTTACACGACTCCTCATTCATCAACTCACCTGTCATTTGCGATCATGGAAGACACAGTAAGTAGACTAGCCCGTAATGAAGTTCAATAGTCCAGATAAATAAGCGTGGGGACGAGCCTGCCTTGTATCGCGCGTGCACAATCGGTGATTGACAGGCAGCAGAGCCCAGCTCGTAACCTGATTGGTTACCTTTTACCGGTCCGGTCTGCAATTTTGTAAACAAACCTGCTGGCTTTGGAGGGACCTAGCGGGACATATAGGGGACCTAGAGAACTCATTTTTTTTTTGTATTGGGGTATTTAATGCACTACTTTCAGAATCCCCGGACAGTTCCCGGCATTATGCTTGAAAAAGAGTTGCAGACTGCAGCTTTAACTCGATATTATCGGGTTAACTTGTTAATTATTTAACGCCGATAAATATTTTATCGCGCATTAACGCAGGTTTTATTATTGTAAAAGTCTGTTGAATGCATCACATTCACACAGTTACAGCAAACACCACGAAGCATGGAGGAATAAAATTAAAATAAACTAGCAGGTAACATCACCGTTACAGGTGTGAAGCTCACGGAGCTAACCGGCGCTACTTCCTGTTTTACCTCTTTCAACATAAAAGCACGTATTTCAAAACAAATTTAAAAAAAACTCCTGCATTTACAGCCAAGTTGAATTGTCTTCTCAGCGTAGTAGTTCCAGTCTAAAATATCACTTAAAGGCAAAACACACAACTGATAGCAGCAAGTCATTCAAGGAAACAGACAGTGGAGCGAGGCTTCTACATAAAAAACTACAGAAAGATGCTGATGTTAAAAGTGTGTTTGCACAACAAATGTTATGGCACTTTCATTCATATGGCAGCACATTTAAAATAAAGCTAAATCCTAAAAGCTATACACTACTTTTGGATTCATTTTTGTATTTTTCTCTTTCGTGAAGCATTTTAGAATCCAAGAGATGACTATTTAATAGGAGCTGTGACTCATCTAATTAGCAGAGAAAATGTAACTGCCTTCAAATCAGACTTCTCACTTCTTAATTCCCTGTGTTTATTACAGTCCAGAGGGCTTGTTGATGCTAAAAGTTCACCAATGTAGAACTAAATGTATCTCTCAGTTGAGAAAATGTCCTTTTGCCTTGTGTTTGTACTGCAGGGCTTTATTGCCACGTTCAGTTGCTAAACCGGGTGCATTCACTGTGCCCCTGATCTCAGTTATCTGACATAAACCCGACCACAGCAGAACAGAGCAACATCAAATTTACCAAAACACAATTTCCTTCAGGAAATTACAACCACAGCCCTCTGATAGTGAAATATGGGTGAGGTCTTACGCAGTTGCTTCAGTATCATCCGCCAGGAAAGTGCAGTTTGCATTTGATTATGATATCACTGGAGTTTTGCTGAGTTTTGCACTTCAGCACTAAAGTGGGGGTTGCTGCAGTTCAAGTCTGAGTCATTTCCCCAAGCGGCACCGAGTTAATAGATATAAAATTGCTTCTTTAGACTGACTGAAATAAAGTTTTAACAAAAAGGATTTAGATGATGTGACAAAAGTAAGAATTACTTTGCTAAATTTTTTCCCCTTTTCTCCATTTCCTACCACGTTATTACCCACTTTCACAAACATTAACCTTCTTTTTCTAGCAAATGACTTTAAATTCAGCAATTATGAATAGAACTGTCATCATTCCACTGTTTTATTTCCACACAGGTACATTTTTCCATAATCCACATGATAATCAGCATCACTATCATCCTGTATTCTTAATCCTTTAATCCCAAACACGGCTTTCTCAGTCAAATTACAGATGCTGCCTGAAAAGCATGGGTGCAGGATATGCAGGACAAACACTTTGTTTACACCACTCAAAACAAGTGGAGGCAAACAGCAAGGTAATAAGAAAATGTCACCAGCACTTACGTGCGCCGGCAGGCGTAGACACATTCATTCTTGTGATGCACAGTGGGCAGACTTTTCGGAAATAGAAATGACACAAACACAAAATATGAGAAGACACAAGCATGGATGGATGTGATGGCAAAGCACTAATACAGATGTCCGCACTTCCCTTTCAAAGCTTTCAAGTGGAAACACGGGCAGATGGGCCATTTGTCCTTTTAGCTTGTAAACGGAGTGAACACAATTCAACCTGAAACCTAAAATATCATTTTGCATCGATATAGTGGTGACCACAGCTCTTTGACAGCCGTCTATCCATCCAGTTTCTATACCCACTTATTCTACTTCAGGCTCACTCGTCCATGGGTCAGCAGTCCATCACAGGGCCACACAGAGACAAACCAGACAACAATCCATAATCACTCCTAGGGACAATTTAGAGACACCAATGAACCTGACGTGCATGTTTTCTGACGGTGGGAAGAAGCCGTAGTACCTGAAGAGAACCCACACATACACGGGGAGAACATGCAAACACACAGAAAGGCCCCAGGATTCGAACCAGGAACCCAAAAAGATGATACGGTTGTATGTAGCTGTACAGCCAAGGCGAATCCTCGTCAGAGAAAGGACAAAGTCTTTCTTTTTTCATGACAGGCAGCAGGCCTTTTCAAAGTAACTTGTAATCCCAACCAAGCAGCGCTGGTTCCTGAATTAAAACATTCAGTAACTACGGACTAAACTCAACCAGATTATTTCTGTATTCAAATGTAACCAAAGAGTGTAGAATTGAAAGTTTAAAAGGCAGACAAAGTAGAATATTCTCAAGAAAAATAACTAATGTAGAAGTATTTGTTTCCAAGCTCTTTTCTACTTTCCTTTATTGCCTCGTTAGGGACATTTCCGGGCAGTGTGTGAGCAGGAGCCGGCTGAACGACAGCTGCAGATGTGAGGACAACGGAAAAGAAAACACCACTCAGTTCAAATTGCCGTCTCCTCCTTTTTTGTTTGTCGTCTGCATCGACACAAATTCATGCTCAGACACTTTCTCACGGGGTTGTGTGGAGGGCTGGATGTGTTTATTTGCTTCAAAACGCAGCCACTGTGAAACATTTGGTAAATTATGTATCGTTGTTATTTCTCTGAATATTTTTTCCTTCCGTTTCTGAACACCCTCAGACTTGCTGAGTGCGGGGGAAAAGGACAAGCTGTGCTGCGTTTAAACAACAACCTTAATCTACCTTTTGAAAGGAAGTAGTGTGTAAAACACATGGGTTGCATTGGAAACTCACATCCTCTGGATCACAGTAATGGCAACACACATCCTTCAATATCCATCCTTTTTGTTATGGGCTACTAACAAGGAAAAGGCCATAAAGCAATGTGGGAAAACTAAAATTTAACTTTAATGTGTTCAAAATTCACTCCTCTTCCATGTCGTTTTTATTCATTTATGATTTGTTCACACACTAGAAACCCCCTCTGGGACATTTCTGGTTCAAACAGCACGTTTTTAGAAGGTTTCTAAGTGCTGCACTCCGACTGCCCGGCTCTAATTGGTTGTGCTTCCTTCGTTTTGCATCCAAGTAAAGATCAGGCTGAAGAACATCTGTGTTTACTGACTCATTAACAGAAGGCAGTTTTATTGAAAACTGAGCTAAAATTTTACTGGGATGTGTTTTTTAGATCTCACTGTTGCTTTTTGATTGGGGGTCACAGTCATTTTTTTTATTTATAGAAGCTGATGTCATTCACTTTGGGGATGTGAGATCAACCGTTTTTTTCCTTCTTTAAACTGATCTGTGTAAGGGGAAATGAAAGACAATACTATAAATTCAAGGCAGCTTTGTTTCTTTCTTTCAGATTATATCTTCTGTACGCAATCTTGTTTAAATTCAGACTAAAGAGCTGAGCTTTATAAACAGATGAACCATGGGGTTGAGTGGGTCAGTAGGTCCTGTTTTGGTTGTGTTTGCTGAGTGTTTGTCACGGTCTCTCTGCCAAGACTGGCTTCACCTTCTGCTTTCTTCTGTGTGAGTGTGTGTTCCGTGTATTGCTTTATCTACGCTGGCCTCCGTCTTTCTCTGTTCATTTGCCAGCAGCGATAATTACATCTCTTTCTTTGCGCTTTTGCGCACGCAAACCCACGCACAAACAAGCAAAGACAGCGATTGAAAACCAGTCTGATTTACAGCCCCCCGATGGTGTAGCTCACCTTTCCTCCTTAGCTGACAAACCTGAGGAGGGGTGTGGAACAGCTGCTAAATTTACCACCAACCTTCCACTGTCTGCTGCTGCATTATTAACTGACCTCACAGGCATCACAGGCTCCCTGTTACATCCCCAAATCCCCACCACCACTCTCAGGCACACTGCTGTAGTGTCCTTACATTGCAACTCTTGCTAAGAAGCAAATTAATTTCAGTCTGAACCGAGTCTTACTGCTAATTTTTGCATATGAACACATGCATATTAAGATTAAACCACCATCGTCATCCCTGCAGCGTCAGAGTAAGTGGGTAAAACGAAAGGTTTATTTACTCACAGATAACAGTTTGGGGAAAGTCGGCGGCCTTCGGAAGATATTTAGATCACTGGAGACCAGAGTATATCCATATAACGGGAGAGAACAGGGCAGAGACAATACGGCCTCTAAATATGGCATTATCTGTCTTTATTTCACCAGTACTTTAAGACCAATGAATGAATGAACGCGTACTATTGCACTGTTAGCTCAGAGCTGCCGTGTTGTTGTTATCGGGGGGCTTATGGGAGCTTTCTACACACGCGTCTACTGGGATGACTTCATCGAAGCGTGCCGCTGCAGCACAGCTTCCCTGGTGAAATAAAGACAGATAAAGCCTTATTTAGAGGCTGTATTGTCTCTGCCCTGTTCTCTCCCGTTATATGGATATACGCCGATCTCCAGTGATCTAAATATCTTCCGAAGGACGCCGACTTTCACCAAACTGTTATCGGTGAGCAGATGGTTTAAGGTTCAAGTTTAAAACAACCAAACTTCCCCTTTAAATGTCTATCTTTTGAAAACTGTGCTAGAATAGAATTTATTCTGTGGACCGCTGGTATCTGAGTGGAACGAGACTTTGCTGTTGAGTTTGACTGACGGCTCTCATGACTTACAAAATGGACCGACTTAAAGGATAAAACTCGAGGGAGTTTGTTTGAATCACCAAGCTGTTATCGGTGAGAAGATGAATGTAATTTATGCCAGAAATAAGGTCCAGGTTTAAAACAACCAAACTTAGAGTTGAAAGTAAAAATGCTGTTTTGAGAAGTTCCCCAAAGCACGCATTGCGGTATGAACTGCTGACTGTAACTCTGAATCATCCAACTGTGCCCGCACCCAACTCCCCTGGTTAGGTTAGGGTTTAGTGGGCGTAGCTTCTAAAACAACACAATAAAAAACTTGGATACAGGTGGAGTTGGATGGTCCAGTTCCACCCTCCCACAAGCTGCAGTGTGCAGCTATTTGCTGAACCAGGAGTGGAAGCTTTTTTGGCCATTATCAGCATATTGGGCCTTTCCTTACAGTGAATAGATGTTAGAAAAAGAGAAAACAAAATATTTACACATCCAGCAGACATGAAATTAGCGAACATGAAAAGATTGCATACATTAGCACAAATAATTACTAAAAAAAGGCAACTGACTTAATTTCTCACTGGCAGAGATGAGTTTCAGACCCTTACAGTTGTTTTTCCAAGTGTATCTTTCCTTTACCGACGACAACACACGTCTTTTATTCAAATGGACCAAAAAAAAATTAGAGCCAACTGAATAATAGTCAAGCTCTGCTTTTACAAAGAGATGCAGTCGCAGAAGTCTCAGATGGAGGCCAAAAGCTTTAAGTGCTTCGGACACAGCGAGAAATGGTCTGAAAATGAATGTATCCACCCAGGTGCAATGTTTCTATCAGCATCAGGTGAAGCTGATATCAAGGAAAATGTTGGACTGCAGAAATAAATGTAAAATTAATCTGATGCATAGTGTGGAACTGTTCTACCTAAATGAGCTACTATTACATTCAAAGCATTCCTGTGGTGGTGCAACAGTTGTCTTTCACGCCACCTCGTAAGAGGCAAGTGGGCGAGTAACCGTTGCCATGGAGACGGATCACATAGCAGGGGTTTGGCGGATGGTGCAGCCTCCTGGACGCCTCCCCGGTGAGGTGTTCCGGGCCCGTCCCACTGGGAGGAGACCCCGGGGAAGACCCAGGACACGTTGGAGAGACTATGTCTCTCGGCTGGCCTGGGAACGCCTCGGGGTCCCCCCAGAAGAGCTGGAGGAAGTGGCCGGGGACAGGGACGTCTGGGTCTCTTTGCTCAAGCTGCTGCCCCCGCGACCCGATCCCCGGACCAGCGGAAGATAATGGATGGATGGATGGATGGGAAAAATATTGCTCTTCTTAAATCTGATGGCAGCAACAGGTCTCATAAATATTGGGACAGGTCCATGTTTCCCACTGTGTAGCATCCCCTCTTCTTTTAGCAACATGTGTAAACATCTGGAACTGTGGAGACCAGAGGAATGTTGTTCCATTCCTGTCTGATAGGATTCCAGCTGCTCAGCAGTCCTGGGCCTTCCTGCAGGTCAGTCCAGCCGGACTCTGCTGGAGCCGTGCTGCTGGAACACATGCAGGATGAGGTTTAACTTTGTCCTGCTGAAATGTGCAAGGCCTTCCCTGAAGATGGGAGCAGATGCTGCTCTAAAACCTCTTTATACCTTTCAGCGTTGATGGGGCCTTTCCAGAAGTGCAGCTTTCCAGTTCCTTTGAACTGAGAGCTGATAACAGACTGCATGGTCCCTCTCCTCTTTAGTCTGGAGGATATGGCATCAATAATCTTCCTAAATAATTCAAAATCTATACTTTTCTGACCACAGAACAGTAGGGATGTCGTTCCCAGGTATGACACCTGATTTCTGAGGTACATGGAACAGGCTACATACGGGCAGGCTTTGATCGAGTGCTCCTGGGAGAGGGGTGCTGGCACCTGTGACATATGTCACGAGCATGCTTCCACACTGTTAGTGTAATAACTCTTACCGACAGAAAAAATTACAGCTAGCTACACAAGCTCACGTCACGGTACACATCCTTAACACACAAACCCTGTGAGAAAGAGTAAACAAACAACTCTGCTTTGATCCTGTGAATTTCCTTCCTCCTCTCCACCTGCCCTCCAACACTTCCTCTTACTCTGCACGAGGAAATGTTGAATTGATGAAATAAATGGCCAAGTCAGCCAACTTTTATATCTGCAACTTCAGCAGTACATCTGCCTTCCTTCCTTCTGTCACATTTTTCTGTTTCTTTTTGCCTTGGAATCATTATTTTTTTTGATAAACTTTCCTTACATTTATCCTCCCTTTATTCTTATTTTCCATCACCTGAAGAGCAAGTTTAGAAGCAAGCTCACATTTCTCTACCACAACTAGTCAACATGTCATTGACTCCTGTCCACACTTTGTCTTCTCTTCAGCGAAAGCTGATGAAATGTGGCTTGTAGTTGCTCGTGGCTCTGTTTGGAGCAACTTTGCTTTGAGGCTTGCTTTTTTTTAATTTTTTTTTTATCTGGAGCTTGCATCAGTGGTTGGTGGGTTGATGACTGCTTTGTGCTCAAATGTCAATGCAATATGTCGGTGGAGACAAAATGAGCAACTCTGTGATTTCCAAAGAGCAAGATGGCATATTAAGCGGTATAAACTGTGCATGCATGCCCCAGTCTGTGTCTCTCACCACCTGCTCCCACAAGGTGTCTTGAAGAAAGGAGTTAAAATGGTTGAGTATGCATTGTTGATGATGTTCTTTTGTGTTAATATTTTGTCCTGCAGCCTAGGAACGGTGTAAAGAGCCAAGGATCAAATTAATAAAAAGCCTTATTGAAGGTAAACACAAGAAACTTGTGCTAAAGAAAAAAATGGACCAGACTCAGTGAATAATTCCCTATAATATAGACCAGTGAGCAGAGCTGACCAACATGTCATTTTTGGTCATCAGGTGGGAACCTCCTTTCATCAGTGTTTCATCTAGCTGGGCCCACGACACCTCCAGGAGGCTAGCCCATGGCTGTGTTTGAAACCACGTACTACATACGGCATACTGATAGATCAGACAGTATGCAGAGCGTTTACCCACAATGCATTTCGCTCCTGCCCGAAACTTTATAAACTTTAGCAACATTTGAAACATTTTCAGGCGAGAAAGTAGTCGTTTAGATCCCCAACGTGTTGAAAATCTGATAAATTTTGTTCCCACGAATTCGGCGCTACTAAAGCTAGCCGCAAAACGGGTATTTTATTTTCACAAAATAAAATACCCGTTGCATTTTATCATAGGGAAAGCCATTCCGATACAATTGGTGCTTTTGTTTTGAAAACAGGAAGTGAACCTGCCCTCGTTGTAGCTAGCTTGAAACTGCCGTTTTGACAGGAAATGACGATCGGCGACGTCACATTACGTTGCATCTTGGGAAGTTTGAGTATGAGTAGTAACCTCATGATGCATACCCAACATTTCAGAGAATCTAGTATGTATCCGGGAAGTTCTCGCTTACTCAAACTCGCATACCAACTCAAAAAGTTAGTAGAAGTAGGAGAAGTATGCAGTTTCGAACACAGCCAGCAATCACTGGTGTCCCAGAGTCACTCCTCTAATGTCAGCCATCACTGCTCCTCACACCACAACAACCATCTTTTTTATTTCTTTTTTTCCACAACCACAAATTACCTTAGCCTCTCACCAATTCTACACCAGTCATACAAACCCTGGTTCAGGTAGGGGGTAATGAAAGGATAGAGGGTGCCAGAGGTGGACACACACTAGCAGATTCAGCAGACAAACTCACCTAAACAGTCCTACAAGTAACTAAAAATGCCGGCAAAAACAAAGACATAAAATCCAACTCACCTAAAACGGCCACCTGGTTTCAAAAGGCTCACATGGGCCACACCACAGCCTATCTATCTAACAGCTTTGCCACTCTCTATTAAGCCCCATTGTACCGGCTTTTTGGCTGCAGTTCCACCAGAATTCCACTGGGGGCGTCGGTGGAGACCAGAATCAATGGGGCCCAATAGAGCTAGATGCTACAAATGGTCAGTTTCACCTAAGTCTCCTCAAGAGCGCTCAGATTTGAATGTAGTTTCTGAGAGCTCAACATGGGTTTCAAGTCAAAAATCTACTGAACGAGTACATATATCTCTTTGATTTCTTACAGGTTGGCTTCTTGTTGTCCACAACGTGCTAGCATTGTGCTAATGACAGCTGTTCGACCAGCGAAAGAATGAATTACAACCAGAGGCACCGCTTGACGGCTCACTCCATACCAAGCGACAACAGAATTAAGATGGACTTTTTCCGCTTATGTTACCACAGCCTAAGAATCTGTGATGTTACCACACATTCTCTCTTACTACAGCTCTTCCTTGAAAACGCTGCTGCCTTTGAGACCAACAACAAGCAGGATTTTTGCCGTAAAGCGGCATCTCCGGTCGTAAGCTATGTATGACGTCATATACACTTCAAATCCTTTTTTTAAGCAAATGAGTGGCTCTAAAAATCTAAAACTCAGTCATGGGTATTTTCCAAACATCCTCTTTCGAACACAACATTCGAATTACAAGAGAAAAAAATTATATCTTGAGATTAGGGCACGCTAGGGCGTATAGCTCCATAGGACTCCATTCATTCTGGTCTCCAAAAATTGAGCGCCCCACGTGGAAAGAGGGTGGAACTGCAACCAAAATCGTTGGAAACCGGAAATGCACCGTGAGTTACGAATCTGTAGTATTATAGAATCTGTGGCCACACCCTCCTCTTAAATATCCTGACTTTCTTCTTTGCTTCTTCCAAGAGTCTGTTTACCCTAAGTGCTCCCCCTGCTGGGCCCCCAGCTGCTATTGCTTCTTCTAATCCAAATCCACTTATAACTTATTTGAAGATTCAGCTATTATCATCCATTCTATCTTCATTTGTTATAATCATACAGAAATATATGGGTCTGAAAAATTAAAGCAACATGTTAGAAGTGTGTGAATATCTAATCGTTACCGTCCCTGCTTCACAGATGAAGCCTCAGGTACCCACTTCAGTCCCATTTTAGTCTGGAAGGCAAATAAATTTTCATGCATGAAAATGTTTGGCCACTTTTTCAAAATCTCACATCAAAGTCTCTCATAAGATTATCTGCTTTCTCTTTTGAATGAGTTTGCTTACCACCAACATCGCAGTAGATAGAAATATGCAGCCTCGTGGATCTTATTCTTAATAGACCCTGAAAGCAAACCCTACACACAGTCGACTGATACGTTAGGAGGAGGCTGAGACAGATTTAGCATAAAATCGCCCCTTTCAGCTGGTTAAAGGAGCGGCTTTTAAAGATGGCTGCTGTGCCACGGCTGCTGTCAGAGGTTTCCTCGGGTTCCAGCTCAGGTCCATCTGTTGTCCATCACTTATGGCTGCAAAAAACAACATGATGAGGGATCAGCAACATGCTTGAGAGTAAAGAACAGTAAGTAACTAAGTAAGTAAGTAAATGTTTATTTTTATAGCACATTTACAAGTGGCAGAGCCGCACCAAAGTGCTTTACAGTCAAAAAAGAGAACAGTAAACTATCCATCTTCTGTTTATAGTCTATTGTCATATCTATGATCATATTTACACATTTTCTCTCAGAGATGGTTCTGTTACCATGAATTTTTTGTTCAACAATTAAGATTACAATTTTTAATCTAATTAATCACATGATTTCCCTGATTAATCACGATTAATCGCATTTGTACGCAAAATCCAAAAATAAATTCAAAAGTAGTGTATAGCCTTTAGCATTTAGTTTTATTTTAAATGTGCTGCCATATGAATGAAAGTGCCATAACATTTGTTGTGCAAACACACTTTTAAAGGCATGGTTGGTAATCCTGTTCAGAAACACATTTTGTAATACTGGGTGAAATGGTCCGTCTGTCCTGAGAGAAATCTATACAAGATGTATTTAGAAAAAGGGACGAAAATAATCAGACCTCTGTGGCAGCTGCAGGACTGAGAAAAAGCTGACCAATCCGAGATCAGCGTCCCGCTGATCTCGGATTGGAGCGCCTACAAAAACCAATCAGATGCCTCTGCTTTCTGCCTACGCCCCCCTCTGTCGGCTCCCTGCTCCGTGTGCGCATGCGGTTCTACCGGCTTTGGATGAAGCACTGACGGAATGGGGAGGGGGGGGTGGAGCTTAGAGGAGGGGACACTTTCGAATCTTGCTAGCTCTCTTGCTAGCTCTCTAGGATTACCTACCATAGCTTTAACATCAGCATCTTTCTGTAGTTAGCAGTTTAATAAAACATTTAGTGTAAATCTCAACTTAAACAATGTTATCAAAGCAAATACAAAATTAAAGCTCATTGCCACTGCCAGGGCATTAATGTTATCCTGTTCGTTATGAAAAAGAAAAAAAAGAAACTGGACACGAAATCCTGTAACACTGTAACTCTGTTACCGAGTGATGTCCAGTCGTCCCGAGTAAGAGCAACAGCGGGCGCACGTTGTAAAGTTCTGGCTTTTACAGTCCTCTCCTTTTCATACAACTCGTGTATTCTCCGTGTGATGGTGTGTCTTAAAGGGCATCTCATACCTGTCGTCATTTGTCAGACCGACGTCTTCCACAATACTAATCGGCCTGCAATCTGTAGCCATCCACTTTACAATGGCATTTGTGAGCTTCTGTTGCCTTTGTTTATCAATCACTATACTTCTTCTCCCACACGCTGCATCTAACGTAGTCTGCCGAAGCCTCGCTCCACTGTCTGTTTCCTTGAATGACTTGCTGCTATCAGTTGTGTGTTTTGCCTTTAAGTGATATTTTAGACTGGAACTACTACGCTGAGAAGACAATTCAACTTGGCAGTGTTTACAGATGACTTTGGTTCTGTCGACTCCGCCGTCTGGAAGAACTTTAAAATGAAAATGGCCGAGTAAAAGTTCCGTACCCTTCTCCATGTTTGGTGGATCCGCCGATTACTTTCTTTTCCTGTTCCACAGCAGACAGCAACAGACTTTTACAACATAAAAGCCTGTGAGCAACAGAGTTTTACAAAATAAAAGCCTGTGAGCAACAGACTTTTACAATAATAAAATAAATAATAAAACCTGAGCAAATGCGCGATAAAATATTTATCGGCATTAAATAATCAATCAGTTAACGTGATAATAACGAGTTAACTCGCCCAGCCCTACTATTAAGATACAAATGGACCGATCCACAATATAATTACTTGTATAAAAAAAATACAACAGTTGACCAGTTGCTAGTCAAAATGACATCTACGGAGGACAGAACCATAGAGGAAGTAACATCTGGAGACTGCAGAGGAAAGGATGAAGCTTAAAGTGGTCCACTTACTTTTGCAGCTGGAGAATCTGTCTCTCCATATTTGGCTTCAAATCAGCGGAGCTCTGTCCATCTTTGACAATATCCATGCTGCAATAATGAGCAATTGACTATGATTAGTGAGTACTCTGGCTAATTTGGGTTTCCTAAGTGTCTTTTGTAAGAGGTTCCAAAATGAGTGCGCCAAAAACACTGAGAAATGTGTTGGTCATTCTAAAAATGCTTTATTTCATAACATTATTTATTTCACTATTATATCTACACTCTGAAAGGACTAAAAACAACAAGGCTGCTGTGATCATGGTTTAATCTGCCTTCCATAAAGTGATGCATTTAGCATTGAAAACAGTTAAAATAAATAATGTGTTTTCATTAAATACGACAGATAAAGGGGTTTGATTCATCTACAGGCCATATTCTTTTTCCAGGATGGAGGTAGCAGCCTTCTCTAACTGTAGATTTAGGAGAGGAAGGTTTGTTTCCTTCTCCAGAGGCTGTTATGAGCTACAGCGCTGGAAGATGTGCCTGTTTGTGGGCAAATCTTCAAAAGACTTTTGTCTTGACTTTTTCCTGAGCTGGATTCATACACAGAAGTAGTATAACTGGACTATATATGAATAAATCTCCATATTGTAGCTTTAGTTGACATCCTGGGCTTCACACTGCAACAAAACATAGAACAATATGTAAATTATGACTGTTTTCCATATGACATGGTGTCATTTAGCCACTTTTTTTTCCTCTCTCTGGTTTATAGCTCAACACATTTTGCAGATCATGTATTCCAGAGCATCACCTCCCCTCCACAACACCTTCAAACTTGAACTTCCCTCCCCTCTCTCCCCATTTGCTGTCAGTTTACAATATGATACCGTCTCCACTCTTGCCTGCCTGAGTACTCTCTCTTTTAAAACATGCCAATCATTCATCCATCTGCAGTGAGGGACTGAGGAGCTGGTCACAGTGCAGAGTGGAACAAATTGGCAAATGCTGCCTGCATCATTGGGATGGATGGAATGAGTGAAGAGAACGACAAGAAGAGGAGTGAAAGAATTGCTTCAGAATCCAGAACTGGGTGGGGCTGCCTCTGATAACCATCTCAATATTTTTGATTCCTTTATCACTGCCACACCATTGATTTTTCTCCCTCTTTCATAGCTCATCTATTCCACAGTTCAGGAATTTCCTCCTTCCACCACCTCCGCACTAATTCTTTTTCTATTAAACTCACTCTCAGACTAATTCTCTGTGAGGTTTGAAAACAGTTCTTACAGGACCTGCCAATCTAACGGTGCAGGGAGGTAACTTTTTATGCTTTTTTTTTTACCGTCTTTCCTCTGGAGCTTGATTCTAATAAATACCAACACATAAAACTGCATTGGGAAACATAAGGATTCATCTCAACCCGGTAGAATCTTCCCTTTTGTTCACTTGGCCTCATTCCCAGCCCTCTATATGCTCCTTTCTCATACAACTCTTCCTCAAACGTGTCTGTTTACCTCCATCTCAGCCACTTAAACATGAACAGTATGGGTTAAGTCAACAGGCAGGCTGAGGGAATGAGAGCTGCAGTACTGACAGTCAGTCAATAGCTAATTGAACCATGCAGCATATGCTTTAGTATCAAGATCAGCAAGTAAGCAGCAAAAAGGCTTTTATCTTCCAGTCAACCTACATTCAGGAAGAAATTAAACCATTCTTGATATTTAAATTGGAAATACTCAAGTAGTAAAAAGCCTGTAAGACAGACACAATATGGCTAAAGAACCCCAACAAGCAACAGGAGGGAAATTCAACTCATAATAGCGAGAGCAGACATCACCACAAAGTCTTTGGGGTCTATGGCGCAGCTATGGGCAGTACCTTTAGCCGTATGCCTTCTTGTTGTGTGATGTGAGAACATATGACTACCGTTTATCACACGTCTGAGTTACATTCAATCAGTGACACAAAAGCACTTAAGTGAAATACTTTAATGACTAAACCCTGCTTGGGTTTAGACCATAACGTTACTTAATGAGAGGTAAAATACACTCTTTTTACCATGTGCTGGTTGCCTTGGTTACATGGAAACAGCCCTTTACGGCAATATTTTACCTCCCGTTTGGCTTTAGCCAAGAAAATCATTTGGTTAGGGCTAGGAATAACCACATTTAGGCCCAATCCCATTATCCCATTTCACCCCTTGGCCCTACCCCATACCCCTACCCCTCTGTTTTGCGCCCTCACGTGTAGGGGTAGGGGTGTCCCAATTCACGTTAAGGCAGAGGGGTAGGGGTAAGGGGAAGGGCTTTGTAGCCCTTGAAACGTAGCCCTTCAGACTCCGTTCGAAGGGGTACGATATATTTCCCAGAGTACAACGCGATTACCGGGAGTCTTTTTAAAAATGGCGGAAGCAAAGAAAGCACCACACAAATGTAAGTAGCTCTATTTTTTGCCATAATTTAACTGTTTTAACCGTTTTAGGTTGTGATAACTGGTGTATTGTGTGAGTTTAACATGGTGGCAATGTGTAGTTGTTTTCTGCTATAAACGCACATGGGAAAAGTCGCTATTTTACATGGAGTAATCGGTCAATGCATGTGAAGGTGCTGCGAAAGAGTTGTCGTTTTTGAAATTGTAACACGAGTATTTACAAGCAATGTAGTTGGTTAACCATAGAGAAGTTCCTTTTGAGTGACGTGAGCGTCATTTCGCTACCTATTATCACAAGTATTCATATATGTGACTGATTCACAGGGACTCAAGCACAAAGAGCCTGATCAGGTTTAGCGCCGAAAACGAAGATCGGTTTCTAAAGTCATCCCCATCCCCAAAAAGAAGTAGGAAGTCCAATACTATAATGGATTACCTGATACAGGAGAGCCTGAAGGAGCAGAAGCGCCACGAGCAGAAAACGGAGCGCTTTTTAGCTCGGTTTGAGCGCATGATAGACAAACTTTACGGTGAGTTGATGCGCCATGCACCTATTGTACACACAGCCACCACTACCGCATTCTGAAACACCTTTTTTTATTTTTTACAATGGATGAAAGTGCATGCTATAATGTCATGTCGTGTCTTGTTCCCCCAGAACATCACTGAGCCCAGCACCTCCGACGTGCCATGCACCTTCGCTGTTCCTGCTCCGGTCACCCCACCATCTCGTTCTCGATGATTGCACTGTTGCCCGTTTATATTCATAATGTTTATATTCATACTGTTTTATTGTCCATATTTGCACCACACACTTTAAGCTGTTATTTGCACTATTTGTGAAAATAAGCTGCCTTACCAGTCTGTAATGTGAGCCTAATAAAAGAAATTAAGGACAAAAGGTTTGTGAGCATGATTATCACATCAACATGATATGATCAACTGGAACGGATATTGATATGAAAAGATTTATTATACAAGGGATAACAAAAAAATTGGGGTACATTCTCAAACAAAACAATAACATCTTAACAGATCATTTTATATTGTGGTCCAATCGGCAATAATTTGTAGGATGACCCGTCTGCTGGAAAGAAAAACATGGAAAGATCAGGCTTTCATCCTCCCAAACCAACACATTGATAGCACACACAATGCAGTGCATTTATTTATGTCATCAAATCTGAACCTGGTACAAAGAAAACCGCTTCAAAAACGCATGAGCTGCATGTTTATCCCAAACGGAACGAGGCGAGTAACAATAGCTAAACGTTAGCTTATGCTTTCAGCTAGGTTAGCCAGGTTAGGATATTACTCCAATCAGCAAATCCAACGAGACAAGCAAATTGTTTCTATATTACACGATATCACAAATGTACAGTTAGAAGCACTTTCAAACACACACACACACACATTATCATAGTCACACGCCGGCTATGGAAGCTACCAGCTGCTCACTCACACACACGCGTTATTTGCATTAATTTCTCATTCTACATACCGTAACAAGATCCAGCAATGCTCCCAGATGTCGAAGAAGCCTTCGCCTGATGGCACTCCGTCGATTCGACGCTGATATTTCTAAAAATATACGAATAGCCCAGGACAGCGCGAACACCACAGCAGCAGGCATGTTTGTTTACTTCTGGCTAAAGCTGTCGCTTTTGGTTACGTAACAACTGACGGCGCGGACTTATGACGTACGTGAGTGTGAAGTGCTGTCCCAATTCATAGGGGATACGTTTCTAGCCCTACGCCTTAGCCCTACAATTGAAGGGGCGAGGGGTAGTGCTAAGGGAAAGGGGTAGGGGTAGAAAAATAGAAATGGGATTGGGCCTTAAGGCTAAAATACATGCTCTGACAATGCGATCATCACCCTCATGGGTGCGATGTTTACACATCTCACACACAGTTGCCCTTAAAACCTCTAAAGGTCCTCTATCTCCCGGTCCTCATCTGGGTCTAAACATTTGGAACGTGTTGCTGCCTCAAAAGGTCAAACGATGCCACCAAGAAGGACAATCTCAACCATTTTTTGATCCTTTCAGCCATCACAGTTGAACAATAAAATGTATAATGAGTGCATTTTACTACGTGTCAGTTGTGTCAAATTAAAGGCAGAGAAAGATTTCTCATCGCCTGAAGTTTTGGAACACGTACACCACAAATTGCTGTTAATTTTTTTAACCATTAAGATTATAAAGGGATGGAAATCGTCTCTGACGTGCATCCTCTTTCAGGTAATTACTTTGGGTTGAAGTTGTTGAGAAGTCCATCCTTTGAAAGTCACTATTTTCTGTATGCGACTGTTACCGATTGTGACTGAGGGTGTGAACCTTAGAGATTGACTCAGAGGTTCTGAGGTACAAACGGGTTATTTACAGAAATACAGAGAATGTGCTGATGCTGGCTCAGAAAGTCTGTAAAGGTAGACTTTGCTAGAAAATGGGAAATGGAAAGGACTGCAGAGGGGAAGGAGACAACAGGTGAGTAATAAGAGGGAATTGATTCTAATGAGCAGGGATGGTTTTCGTAATAAGCTCGGATCATTCCAGAGGGACTGGTGGTGGCGGTGCAGAGACGCCAGTTGACAGGTGGGTGAGTCAGTTCTGACTGATGACTTGAGATGATTCTACATGTGAATTCTGGGCCACTGTGCTGTTTCGATCCAGTGAAGATCCTTGAAGATGAGCGACCCAAAAAGAACACGATAAAAATCCTGGAAACAACAAAGTCGCTGAAAAACTCTTCTCAGAACACATGACTGGGTCAAAGCAGATGACTGGAGCGCAGGCTTATAAACAGGAGGTCATCAGTGCTGTCACAGGTGGGTCAGATGAGGAATCAAGTCATGCCGGGAAGCCACGCCCATGGAAGGCAGTGAGGGAAACTCATGGATCCTGACAGTATCTCCTTTTATGATAGAGACTGCCGCAGCAAGCTGCGTTTTGTTTTTATTAGGGCTGGGTGAGTTAACTCGTTATTATCGTGTTAACTCGTTAATTATTTAACGCCGATAAATATTTTATCGCGCATTAACGCAGGTTTTTTTTAAAAATTATTATTATTTTTTGGGACTTTTGGGACTTTTGTGCCTTTAATGGATTGGAAAGTTCAGAGAGACAGGAAGCAGGGGGAAGAGAGAGGGGGAACAACATGCAGCACAGGGGCATCCGATACGGGACTCGAACCGGGGCCAGCTGCAGCGAGGACTATAGCCTCTGTACATGGGGCGCCTGCTCAACCCACTATGCCACGGACCACCCCTGTTTTATTATTTATTTTGCTCACAGGCTTTAATTATTGTAAAAGTCTGTTGCTCACAGGCTTTTATTTTGTAAAAGTCTGTTGCTGTCTGCTAAGGAACCGGAAAATAAAGTAATCGGCGGATCCACCAAACATGGAGAAGGGTACGGAACTTTTACTCGGCCATTTTCATGTTAAAGTTCTTCCAGACGGCGGAGTCGACAGAACCAAAGTCATCTGTAAACACTGCCAAGTTGAATTGTCTTCTCAGCGTAGTAGTTCCAGTCTAAAATATCACTTAAAGGCAAAACACACAACTGATAGCAGCAAGTCATTCAAGGAAACAGACAGTGGAGCGAGGCTTCTACATAAAAACTACAGAAAGATGCTGATGTTAAAAGTGTGTTTGCACGACAAATGTTATGGCACTTTCATTCATATGGCAGTACATTTAAAATAAAGCTAAATGCTAAAAGCTATACACTACTTTTGGATTCATTTTTGGATTTTGCGTACAAATGCGATTAATCGTGATTAATCACGGAAATCATGTGATTAATTAGATTAAACATTTGAATCGTTGCCCAGCCCTACTTCTTATGCATTTGTGATCTTGACCATAACCTGTGTGGACAACACTTTGGTCGTGGCTTTTGTGGAGTGCATCGAACTTAATTAATACTCTCTTTTCCTGTCTCAGCCCACACCAGCCCCTCCTCGGCCACCCTCTTGCCCTTCTACATCCCTGCCTCTTGGAAAAAGGAATTACCAGCGTGTGAATAGCCGGTCAGAGCAGTATTTCTATGGAACCCTGCTGCTTGAGCTGAGTGAACACTTAAGGTGCTTTAGGATGAAGGGATGGAGAAATGATTAACGAGTGCTGCAGAAGTTGAACATGCCCCTCCCGTTGTGTATTTACTCCTCAGCTTTATCACAGAATTCGAACATTTGGTCGTGCACGAGCCAGATGCCCTCAGCATGGTGCTGCAGGAAAGTGGCTATTCTCGGTTTAAGGCTGGAGCCGTGTAAATAACTGTCTCTCCTTATACAGCCATCCTGTTGTTAGCAACAGTATGTAAACACACCAAGGAGCTTGTTAGGATGACAGTTTAGGGGTAGAAAAAGAGGTGAGGAAGAGGAGCTGACCACAGTTTGCAAGTAGGGAGCAACAAACGGGCGTTTTTAACAGAAAAAAATCCATGTTCTGGTGCATGAAAATGCAAGGCTGACACATTTACATCTGTTGCTTTATTTATTCATATCTTCAGCAGCTCAACTCAGATCCTTTAGAAGAATATTTCCATCATAGTAACTGGGCCCTAAACAGATATTTTACCCAGAGAATAACCTGCAGCCGCGGCTATTCAGAGACAACAGGGGAAGCCGGGCAGCCTCTCCCATTCTCTGGCCAAACTGCTACATCTTCAATGTTAAATTGACGATAAAACAGTTTTTCACAAAACACAAGATATGCCCAATACTGCATTTACTTTCATAACTACAACATGTTGTCCTGTAGCTTAATGAAGTGATTTGTTCTGAAATCGCCGCCGTTCACTGAGGAAATCATGTTATGAAGCCGCCACTAACAGCCGGGCTTCCGAGCCGAGGGCTGCCCGGCTTCAGGAGGGGGCGGGAGAGTCAAGTTTTTTTCTACAATTCTGGGTCATCATTGGCTAAATCGACAAAAACTCATCACTTCCGAGGCTGCTCGGCGTCTCTGGGGGTAGATTAGACGTGGGCGTGTCAATATGAGGGGCTGTGTCGTGATGATTGGAGTTAGTGTTTGTCCATCATGAGAGATTCTGTGGCAGCCGGGGAGAAGCACGCTGGAACTTCAGTCCCAAAGCGGATACGAAAGAGACTGGTTGTCTTTGAAAGTGCTGTAATACTTTTAGTTACAAATGTTACCTTTTTTAAGAATACTTACCACCACCATAAAACTCTAAGTATTCATTATGACAGGGAAAAATGCTCCACAGATTCTGATCCAGCCACAGATCCAGCCATTTACAGGCCTTAGATTCCATCATACTTGATTTTGGCCTCGCTGTGTGAATCTTCAAAGTCTATACCTTCTTTCTGTGTATTTGCTGGGCATACTTGTCATACTAGACACAGCTATGTTATAACTAATTCTTTTTAACTTTGCTATCTTCTGCTTTGGGATGGCACGAGCCACTACAACCTTGAACGCGTAATATGGGCTTCCCCTGTTTTAAAAGTCAGCAGCCGCCACTGATAACCTGGGAGGGAGGCTTGAAGTGCATCACATTTCTGATTGCAGATTCTTATGTAAAGTTTCATTTCTTTCCTCAAGCAGTCATTACAAGGTTTTGATCCTCATAAAAAAAAATAAAAAATCTGACAACCACTTAAGATATGTGGATTGTTTTGGAGCACTGGTAGTCTTAGGGGGAAATCTGTGTGATTGGATAGCTTTGTCAGTGTCTTGGAGGACCGTGCAGAGTCCTGTTGATGGATTACCGAGCCTGCTGGCTGCAGCGTGCTAATACATGTAAACAAACCCAGACAGAAAAGAGAAATCATGCTGATATTGTGGAAATTATGTTTGAGAGTTGCTCATAGACATGAAGATTTAGTGGGATAACTCCAAAGATCGTGTATAAAAGATGGACATAGTGTCTGACATTGAGCTGAGATGGTCACGAACCGCCAGATCCAAAACATCTCTGGAGTGGTTTTTATCAGAATAATTCCAAAGTCAAATCAATTTTAGTATCAAAAGATACACGACTGAACATTTTTGTCCAGTTTCAAATATGAAAAGCAGCTCAGCATAGGGTGATGTGTCACGTATCTGATAAAACACTTCATTTAATTTCATGAAGCTTTGAAGAGGGATACACATTAATCTAAATCTTACACAATCTTTGGTCCAGTTTGGTAGCGAGCAACTTTCAGACACAATCTTCACAGCACCAGTTTTCATACGTGTAACTGTGAAACTTTACTCACATTTAAAAAGTCCAGAGGACCCGAATCATTGTTCGATTTCCTCCCAGTGCTGTGTGTGGGAAGCTGTGGGAAATGAGCCAGCTCAGCAGGCAGAAGCCTGGGATGTGCATGCCCTCCGCTGGCTCAGCTGCTGAAAGAAGCTCATGTGCTCGCCTCAATGTGTCCAAAAAATGCTCAAGTCTGAGGAAACCAGCAGAAACATGGCAGATGTTTGTGGTGTATGCACAAACTGAGCAGCTTTCATGGGAAAATCAATAAGCTGGCCTCATTAGACGTCCAGATTTCTTCTGGTCCAGTTGGTGCTTCTTAACTCTGATCACGCCCTGCTCATATGTACAGCTGAAGTGGTCCGACTGTCTGATTAAACAGAAGGAAATCTGTGGAAACACTGACACTGTGAAAACTAATCTGAGGTTTCTCTTATCAACTGATTCTCCGCAGCACCTTTAGTCTTCTTTACTAACCAGCGTCGGTAATGTTCTGTACTGTGTGACTGTGAGCTCACATGACTTAATTAAACATTAACAGTTAAACTTTAAAGTATGAAAAATTTATTAGTTTATTTAGATTTTGCATGGGTTATTTTCACACATTTTGATGGTGAAAAATTGCAAATAAAGTCATGTTTACTGGTTCTGTGTCCATTTAATTGTCACATTACCTTTTATCTAGGGCTGGGCGACTTAACTCGTTATCTTCGAGTTAACTCGTTAATTATTTAACTCCGATAAATATTTTATCGCGCATTAATGCAGGTTTTTATTATTTATCTTATTATTGTAAAAGTCTGTTGCTCACAGGCTTTTATTTTGTAAAAATCTGCTGCTGTCTGCTGTGGAACAGGAAAAGAAAGTAATCGGCGGATCCACCAAACATGGAGAAGGGTACGGAACTTTTACTCGGCCATTTTCATTTTAAAGTTCTTCCAGACGGCGGAGTCGACAGAACCAAAGTCATCTGTAAACTCTGCCAAGTTGAATTGTCTTCTCAGCGTAGTAGTTCCAGTCTAAAATATCACTTAAAGGCAAAACACACAACTGATAGCAGCAAGTCATTCAAGGAAACAGACAGTGGGGCGAGGATTCTACATAAAAACTACAGAAAGATGCTGATGTTAAAAGTGTGTTTGCACAACAAATGTTATGGCACTTTCATTCATATGGCAGCACATTTAAAATAAAGCTAAATGCTAAAGGCTATACACTACTTTTGAATACAGTTTTGGATTTTGCGTACAAATGTGATTAATCATGATTAATCACGGAAATCATGCGATTAATTAGATTAAACATTTTAATTGTTGCCCAGCTCTAGTTTTATTGTTTCAGAAACTTCTTCGTCTTAAAGAAGCAGAACCATATTTTGCAGCGTTCGTGCTTCCTTTGATTGATGTCTTCCATTCATCACTGATGTGCTTTTCTGCTATTAAAACAAGGACAAAAGCAGCTGGAAACATGTGGATTTCCTTTACATCCCTTGAAATAATTCAGCATATGTGGGGAGCTTGATGTATGATGCAACACATCCTTCAAAGTGTGAAATATTTCACATTATAAGAGTAAAATAATTCCAGGAAGAAGAAGGCAGCCGGAGTCCTTCATGGTTTGACTGACAAACACCTTTACACCCTCTTTGGTTTGTTTCCCCTGCCTCTCACATCTTCTCCTCGTACACTTTTGTGTTCTTCTTTTGCTACTGATGCTACAAATAAAATATCTGAGGTCACTGTGTGAATTATTTAGAGGTTATTCACAGCTGCTTACTGTTGCAAAGTCCTGGACAAATGATCCCACAAGCATTTATGTAAGCTGCCACATCCAAAGACATTTCATTTATTCTGAAGATGATTTCGTTGTGCCTCTCCTCTCTGTCAGGGAATGCACTCAAAAACACATGTTACTCTAATCTGCATTGCTTTCCTTGAGGACTAGTTGATTGACTATTTTCCTGTTGTGCTGAACCTGGTGCATTAATGCAGTAACTTCTGATTGCCCAATCATAAGGAAAAACCCAGACGCACAGCTCCATTAGTTTCACGTACTTCAATTTGCTTAATGCAAACCACTAATTCGACATGTGCACATGTGCACTCCATCAAAATAATTTCACTCTTGGACACAAACAGCCTGCCAGAACATGCTGACACGCTCATTTAGCTTTCCTCCTGGTGGAAAGGCAACATTTTTTTTGCTCTGCATAAACACACACGTCCAATTTTCCAGTTTGACATGTGAGCCCACATCGGTCAACAGACAAAACATGCACACATGCTAGCATCACAGAAACTGAGTGTACCGATGAGTGTTCAGTTCAACAACACCCGAGCAACAAATAATTCAGCATGATAATTAGATGCAGAGTGATGTTGTGTGTGCTGTGCATGTTATGCTTGATTGGTCATAGATGCTGTAGGACTGTAGGTTGGGAAGCTATCATTCTGAGACTGTGAGAATGTGGTGGAGTTACCCAGTCAGCAGCAGACAAGCTAACACACGTGCATTTTCTCAGTTCTGGTCATCTGTAGGAAGTAAAAGAGAGAAAAATCAACAATATTTAATTAGGGCTGGGCAACGATTACATTTTTTTAATCTAATTAATCACATGATTTCCCTGATTAATCACGATTAATCGCATTTGTATGGAAAATCCAAAAATGAATCCAAAAGTAGTGTATAGCTTTTAGCATTTAGTTTTATTTTAAATGTGCTGCCATATGAATGAAAGTGCCATAACATTTGTTGTGCAAACACACTTTTAACATCAGCATCTTTCTGTAGTTTTTATGTAGAAGCCTCGCTCCACTGTCTGTTTCCTTGAATGACTTGCTGCTATCAGTTGTGTGTTTTGCCTTTAAGTGATATTTTAGACTGGAACTACTACGCTGAGAAGACAATTCAACTTGGCAGTGTTTACAGATGACTTTGGTTCTGTCGACTCCGCCGTCTGGAAGAACTTTTAAAGGAAAATGGCCGAGTAAAAGTTCCGTACCCTTCTCCATGTTTGGTGGATCCACCGATTACTTTCTTTTCCGGTTCCACAGCAGACAGCAGCAGACTTTTACAAAATAAAAGTTTGTGAGGCTATAGTCCTCGCTGCAGCTGGCCCCGGTTCGAGTCGAGATGGCTCTATGCTGCGTGTTGTTCCCCTCTCCCCCACCTTCCTGTCTCTCTCTGTCTCTCTGAACTTTCCTATCAATTAAATGCACAAAAGCCCCCAAAAAATCTTAATTAGAAAAAAAACAAAAACAAAAACTGCGTTAATGCGTGATAAAATATTTATCGGCGTTAAATAATTAACGAGTTAACGAGCGACAATAACGCGTTAACGAGCCCAGCCCTATATTTAACACAAACTGTGTCTCTTTTATGAAATTGTAAAGGTGATACACCCAATAATTCAGCTACAGTTAATTTAATTGGTGTTACCAATTTAGCAGCAAAAAGTGGAGAATCAACATGGAGATAAAATCAGAGACTCAATTTGGTGTTTTTCTTGTAGAGAAATGTAGAAAACACTGGATGTGCACTGGTGTGCTGGATGGCTGGAAGTGTGTGTGTGTGTGAAAACTAACAACCTGTTTCATCCATGTTGAGAAAGGAAGGCTGACCGGATAGACAGAGATCCGATGAAGCTGGGTTTTAAAACCTTAAATCCTGCCACCTCTTAGGTGCAGCCAATCATTTAACGATCCACCGAGGAAACGTCCAAGAAAAAGAACCAAGATGGTGAGCATCACACAGGCAGTAGAGCCAGTGGCAAAAAAAAGAAAAGACCACCAAGAGTGCAAAGAGGTGTTATTTGTCTGCACTGAAATCTAAAGCTAAAAATAAAAGTAAAGATAGCGCTTTAACGGCGAAAGACATCAAAATTCTGAAATCTGGATCATTTAGAAAACAAAATGTGCAAACAAAGCATAATGTTCTATTATTATTTCATATATGAATATATCTTTATTACATGTGCGATACTAAACATCTACATTTCTGCGCTATCATCATGTCTGTTCCTTGTGTTTATTGATCTAAACATATAATGCAGCTCCTGACTTGTTCAGGCATGAAGGTCTGATTTATGCAGCCAATTAAGACTTAAAGCACATGCAGACTGTCGCCCTGCTCTCATAAAATCCAGGTTTTATAACCACGTCGGGCAAAGTTGCCATTCAGGAACATTAAGGACCCGAACCTAAGCCTTAAATCTGCGCAGTGAATTCAGCCACACTCACACGTTCAATGATTTCTCACAGAGAAAGATGGAAGCAGTAGAATGTCTCACACAGTCGATAGCATCGTCAGCTAACAGCCAAGAACCTGATTCTATGAGGTGCCACCAGGGACATAAATCAGAATTAACTTCCATAAACACACATGAAATTAAACTCTTCCACATACTATACTCAAAACCTTGCACTAACACTAGTGAAAAGCTCTCACATAAACTAGTGAAAACATTTACCTCTTATATAACCTACTCAAAAGCTCTCATACACACTACTGAAAAGCTTTCATATAAACTGGTGAAAAGCTTTATCTTTCATATATACTAGTAAAACCTCTCATACACACTAGTAAAAAGCTCTCATACACACTAGTCGAACCTCTCATACACACTAGTAAAAAGCTCTCATACACACTAGTAAAGACCTCTCATACACACTAGTAAAAACCTCTCATACACACTAGTAAAAACCTCTCATACACACTAGTAAAACCTCTCATACACACTAGTAAAGACCTCTCATACACACTAGTAAAGACCTCTCATACACACTAGTCAAACCTCTCATACACACTAGTCAAACCTCTCATACACACTAGTCAAACCTCTCATACACACTAGTAAAGACCTCTCATACACACTAGTCAAACCTCTCATACACACTAGTCAAACCTCTCATACACACTAGTAAAAACCTCTCATACACACTAGTAAAAACCTCTCATACACACTAGTAAAAACCTCTCATACACACTAGTAAAGACCTCTCATACACACTAGTCAAACCTCTCATACACACTAGTAAAGACCTCTCATACACACTAGTCAAACCTCTCATACACACTAGTCAAACCTCTCATACACACTAGTCAAACCTCTCATACACACTAGTAAAAAGCTCTCATACACACTAGTCAAACCTCTCATACACACTAGTAAAAACCTCTCATACACACTAGTCAAACCTCTCATACACACTAGTAAAACCTCTCATACACACTAGTAAAGACCTCTCATACACACTAGTAAAAAGCTCTCATACACACTAGTAAAAACCTCTCATACACACTAGTCAAACCTCTCATACACACTAGTAAAGACCTCTCATACACACTAGTAAAAAGCTCTCATACACACTAGTAAAAACCTCTCATACGCACTAGTCAAACCTCTCATACACACTAGTAAAACCTCTCATACACACTAGTAAAACCTCTCATACACACTAGTAAAGACCTCTCATACACACTAGTAAAAACCTCTCATACACACTAGTAAAACCTCTCATACACACTAGTAAAACCTCTCATACACACTAGTCGAACCTCTCATACACACTAGTAAAAAGCTCTCATACACACTAGTCAAACCTCTCATACACACTAGTAAAAAGCTCTCATACACACTAGTAAAAAGCTCTCATACACACTAGTAAACAGCTCTCATACACACTCGTAAAAAGCTCTCATACACACTAGTCAAACCTCTCATACACACTAGTAAAGACCTCTCATACACACTAGTCAAACCTCTCATACACACTAGTAAAGACCTCTCATACACACTAGTCAAACCTCTCATACACACTAGTCAAACCTCTCATACACACTAGTCAAACCTCTCATACACACTAGTAAAAAGCTCTCATACACACTAGTCAAACCTCTCATACACACTAGTAAAAACCTCTCATACACACTAGTCAAACCTCTCATACACACTAGTAAAACCTCTCATACACACTAGTAAAGACCTCTCATACACACTAGTAAAAAGCTCTCATACACACTAGTAAAAACCTCTCATACACACTAGTCAAACCTCTCATACACACTAGTAAAGACCTCTCATACACACTAGTAAAAAGCTCTCATACACACTAGTAAAAACCTCTCATACGCACTAGTCAAACCTCTCATACACACTAGTAAAACCTCTCATACACACTAGTAAAACCTCTCATACACACTAGTAAAGACCTCTCATACACACTAGTAAAAACCTCTCATACACACTAGTAAAACCTCTCATACACACTAGTAAAACCTCTCATACACACTAGTCGAACCTCTCATACACACTAGTAAAAAGCTCTCATACACACTAGTCAAACCTCTCATACACACTAGTAAAAAGCTCTCATACACACTAGTAAAAAGCTCTCATACACACTAGTAAACAGCTCTCATACACACTCGTAAAAAGCTCTCATACACACTAGTCAAACCTCTCATACACACTAGTAAAAAGCTCTCATACACACTCGTAAAAAGCTCTCATACACACTAGTCAAACCTCTCATACACACTAGTGAAAAGCTCTCATACACACTAGTCAAACCTCTCATACACACTAGTCAAACCTCTCATACACACTAGTCAAACCTCTCACACACACTAGTCAAACCTCTCATACACACTAGTCAAATATTTGTGGATTTCAGTTGAAACGGAAGGCGGTTCAGTGAAACAGGGGTTGTAGTTTTGCTCCCATGCATATGAATACCTAAATGGCCACGTTGAGCTGTAAGTGTGGCCCAGCTGTTCTGTGCATGTGACAATGTTGTCACCCGTGCAGTCTTGCATGCAAGTTCACCACGACTGAAGTCAGTGAAGAAAATTAGCATGAATTTACTTGTTCTTGCGTCTCGCCTTTCAGATTGAAACGTGATGTTTTTCCTCAGCACACGTCAGGCGTTACACACACATTAGAGTTTGGGGTGCTGTCTCTTTCCATGAATCATTCATAATGATCTCATTCAGCCTTGCCATCAGGTGACTCTGCTGGTGCCTGTTCACATAGTATCTATTAACGCTCTCTACGAGGTTCTGCTGCCTTTTCACCAAGATAGTCTGAACTGTTTTTGCAGCTTTTTCAAAATGTTGATCTTTATTCACTGAAACATAGTGCAAAAGCCACAGATCGTAATCCAAGCTTCTACAACTACTTCACAAACTCACTGTATAAACCCAGCAGAGCTCTTAGATCCAAGGACTCAGGTCAGCTGGTCCAGTCCAGAGTCCAGACTAAACATGGAGAAGCAGCATTTAGCTGTTATGCTGCAAACAAGTGGAACAAACTGCCAGTGGAGATTAAACTTTCACCAAATGGAGACATTTTTAAATCCAGGTTAAAAACATTTCTGTTCTCATGTGTCTTTGCATGAAATCTGCACGATATCTTTAAATTTATCTGGACTGTTGCTTGTTTTAAAATGCATTTAAATAATTTTCTTTATTTTTCTTTATATCCTTTTATGTATTTTTAATGCTTCTTACACTCCCTGCTGCAATGCTTTTATTTTATGTGAAGCACTTGTTTTGTACATGAAATGTGCTACAAATAAATTTGATTTGATTTGATTTGATTTGATACAAATTACAGTTCTGAGTCCTCAAACTAAGAGACAAATAGTTGAAACTGAGATGAAATGAGGCTAAGAAGGAGAAAGACAGTTAAAGGAAATGAGGAAGAAAGATTGGGAGGGATATTCTCCTCTAAAGCCTCTTAACATTAAGCATTTACGGCCCTGGAAAGGCCCTGGAAGGTCAGTTAAAAAGGTGTGAACCTGGAAGCGTGGAGGCCTGTGTGTTTGCGTCCCTTCCATGGCTGAATGGGACAGCTGTCCAGGAGAGACTGTGGACTTTTCATGCAAATTAAACAGGCAGCATCGTGTGGGGGTGTTTTGTTTCCCCCATAATCTTCTCACATGGCCCTCCTGTGACTCAGGTTTCTGTTTAAACATTCACTCAACGTCTGGTGGCATCATCAGCTATTGAAACCTAAAACCTGGCAGGGATGGGAATACGGCAGTGGAGGTGGCAGTGGGGGTAATTTTGCTTTGGAGTGTGTTCTCACTCTCTTAGATTAAACATCTTCATCGGCTTAAAACGTGTCTCTCTACTGAGAATTCCACCCAAAGGCCTTCCGGTGTGCGTCCGGAGCTGTTAAAGAATACAGAGTAAACACTCAGAAATGGTCACAGAGGTCAGTAATGATTCACCATCAGCTCTGTCAATTCAGTTTACTTCATTAAAGCAGCGCTCGTCTGATAATTGAATGGAGGACACCCATTTGCAATTGCCTGTCAGAACTGCTTTACATCAAACAATTTTCAGCGATTTAATTGCACAGTAAATCAATTTCCTTTGTTGACATTAACTGATAGTGACTTCCCCCAGACTGGCCGTGGCCCACCTGTCGGCCGCCTTGTTACTGTATGTTCTGCTCTAACATAACAGACTCTTACAGCGTCTGTGGGGCCTGCACATATCTGCGCCGCATTCTTCTTGTAACGTTTGCACAACACAGCAGTCCATCACAAACGAGGCAAACAGCCATCCACACTCACTCCTCGGGTCAGTTTTAGAGTCACCAGTTAAGCCTGATTTATGGTCGTCCGGGAAAGGCGACGGAGACTCGTGGAGACCGCAAGGGTTGTGATCGGTCGGCTAACAACATCATTTCCGGAATCACTTTTCCGGGATAGCTCCTTCCAACATTTGGTCAAAATTATTTGCATTTCAAAATCAACAAGCTTCAACTCCAACAACAGTCTTTCTCTCTCGGTTGCCATCGTTCACTGTGAGGAGTGGAACGGAGCCGGAAGGTAAACAATCAATCAACCACTTTCACCATAGACGTCGCCAGATTGGGTCGTCTAACGTAGCGCCGCCTACTGATCGGGAGGTGAACTGCCTTGCGTATCTGACATCCCGACGGAGAACTTCGAAAGGATTAATAGCCTCTGCGGGACCACGGAGTTGGATTGACGGATAGCGACGGAGTAGCATACCGAGGCCTTAAAGGGATAGTTCGCCTCTTTTGACATGAAGCTGTATAACATCCCATATTAGCAATATCATTTATGAACATTTTCTTATCCCCCCGCTGTGTCCTGTGAGCCGAGTTCCAGCCTCATTTTGGTGTTGAAGAAGGTAGTTCCGGCTAGTTGGCTAGGGTTTAAAAAATAAAGCGTCTTGCTTCTCAAAACAATATATGTTCAAAAGAGTAATACATTTGCATCACAAAATCGTTCATCCAGAAAAAGTCAGACCTCACAATCACTTGGTGCTATTTTCTCTCTCTTCGTATCACTGTCTGCTGTGCAGACCGAGCAGACCGAAGAGCAGACCGAGCAGTCCCCTGCTTCCGAGCAGTAAACACCGTAACAGGCTGTCGGCAGGTGACTGAACGCATTGATACGAATGGAGAGAAAATAGGGCCAAACGATTGTGAGGTCTGACTTTTTCCTGGACAACGATTTTGTGATGCAAATCTATTACTCTTTTGAACACATATTGTTTTGAGAACTTTATTTTTTAAACCCCAGCCAACTAGCCGGACTACCTTCATCAACAACAAAACGAGGCTGGAACTCTGCTCAGAGGACGCAGCAGGGGGTAAGAAGATGTTCATAAATGATGTTGCTAATATGGGATGTCATACAGTTTCATGTCAAAAGAGACAAACTATCCCTTTAAGATTAAGATCATTTCCTGAAATTAGTCCATAGTTATCAAACAGTTTTCCCTTTGAGCCTTAAACACTCTAAACACTATTTGGACAGTATTAGTTGGTGGCGGCTTAGTATCCCTTTCATACAGTTTTCTATCATCATCTCATTATGTACACTCGGTCTAATTGGTGAAGACACAATCCTGAAAGCTAAACCCATGCTGCAGGCGTAGCTAGTGAAAGACACATGTTGCAGTAAATCAAACTAAGATAATGGGCTTCTTCCTTTCCCCCCAAACAACTGCCCAGATTGAGCTTGTTGTCTTTCTCAGACGTATTCTCTGAACACGTTAAAAATGACAGGTTTAATAGCCTCTGCGTGACCACGGAGTCGGATTGACGGATAGCGACGGAGTAGCATACCGAGGCCTTTAACCTAACATGCATGTTTTTGGGCGGGAGGAAGCCACACACTGTTTGTCCCCCTCCCCTCAGGCAGGAGGCTGTGGAGCATTAAGAGCAGGACCACCAGACTGAGGAACAGCTTCTACCTGGAAGCTGTGAGACTGTTGAACTCTGGAGGACCCCTGTAGTCCCTGCTGCCCCATGTTTTTAACATGAGTCGAAATGACAATAAAGCATCCTCCAAGACCAGGAACCAGGAACCCTTTGGCTGTGCAGCCACGTTTAATTTCTAAAATGTACTCGATTCATTTTGTCATTAAACCAGAATGTTGTTGCAAAACTACGGGCTTTAAAGCGCAGCACACCAAAGCTCCCTTAGAACTTAGATCAAGAAAAGAATTTGCAGCTGCTTTCACAGCAAACCCATTTGATGTGATTCAAACAAACTCCCTCGAGTTTTATCCTTTGAGTCGGTCCATTTCGTAAGTCATGAGAGCCGTCAGTCAAACTCAACAGCAGAGTCTCGTTCCACTCAGATACCAGCAGTCCACAGAAGAAATTCTATTCTAGCACAATTTTCAAAAGATAGACATTTAAGGGGAAGTTCGGTTGTTTTAAACCTGAACCTTAAACCATCTGCTCACCGATAACCGTTTGGTGAAAGTCGGCGTCCTTCGGAAGATATTTAGATCACTGGAGATCGGCGTAAATCCATTTAACGGGAGAGAACAGGGCAGAGACAATACAGCCTCTAAATAAGGCATTATCTGTCTTTATTTCATCAATACTTTAAGACCAATGAATGAATGAACGTGTACTATTGCACTGTTAGCTCAGAGCTGCCCTGTTGTTGCTATCGGGGGGCTTATGGGAGCTTTCTACACACGCGTCTACTGGGATGACACCGCCGCTGCAGCATCTTTACATGGAATTTGCTGCTGCTGGTAACATGGTTCGTTAGTGTGTATTTCCAAAATGCCATGTTGCACAAAACTAGCAGCAGCAAACTCTGTGTGAAGTTAGCCGATTGTCACAAAGCACGGAGTGAATAAGGACGCCGACTTTCACCAAACGGTTATCGGTGAGTAGATGAACGTATTTAATGCCAGAAATAAGGTCCAGGTTTAAAAAAAACTAACTTCTCCTTTAAATATAAAAATATGTCTGAGATTAATCACTTGATTGAAATACATAAATAGATGAATAAATGGCACAACACACTTTAAACATCCTGTATTTTGACTCTCTTTTCTGTCATTATTTAGGGTTAGGGTTAACCCTAACCCTAAACTGCAGTTAAGATACAGCATGATTTCTGTTCCTCGTGTAGATTAACTAGGCTCTGATAATTCATTATGATACCAGCCTAATGATATTTTTTTTAAAAAAGACAACATGAAATTGACCGTTTTCACTTTTTAGCTGTCAGTGTTGCTTCTGTTACTGATAAAATCTGCTGATGGTCAAGTTTAGTCACGTTTGGCTCTGAAGCACATTTAAGGAAACAGCCATTAAGGATGGTGCTGTTAAAAAAGAAAAGGAACAAAAGACAGCTCAGACGGATCAGCTGAAGGATGTTAAAGTGCCATACCGGATGGTTCTGTGATAATAGTTATAAGACTGTCGCCTTCTTTGTGCCGGTGTCACCATGGTTACGGATTCTGCTTGTGTGTTTCTCTTCTCTGATGTTCCTGCTCACCTGGTGCTCGGATCGGCATCATTATGGGTGTTAATCTACGTTTACATTGGAAATGTTTCCATATCTGGACATGTGCACGGGTGAAACATGACAACGCACACATGACATCAGGCTTGTCAAGTTTGACAGTCGTGTCTCATTCAAGTCGCCAAAGAATGTCCTCTGTGTCGTCTATACGCAAAGCTTCTTTAAATGGTTGCCTGCTTCTGTAGTTCTCTACATGACTTCCACCTCATGATAATCTGTAAGAGGATATAAGGTCCAACACACCTACGGTGCGATAAATCTGCATTTGGAATAACAGGTAAAATACACACGGGTGAACTGATAGGTTTCAGACCCCCATTTGTATTTTTTAATGGAGTTTCACCCGTTTAAAAGGAGAAGATGCATTAGGTGAAAGATCCAGGTGTGTGTAGCTAATCTAAGGTATTACTCAGTCAATACACAGATGTGATGCATGAATTTTTAGATTTAGTGGGACGCATTGTGAAGGTATCATGTCAGTTTTGTTGTGGAAACTAGGGCTGGGCAACGATTAAAATGTTTAATCTAATTAATCACATGATTTCCCTGATTAATCACGATTAATTGCATTTGTACGCAAAATCCAAAAATGAATCCAAAAGTAGTGTATAGCTTTTAGCATTTAGTTTTATTTTAAATGTGCTGCCATATGAATGAAAGTGCCATAACATTTGTTGTGCAAACACACTTTTAACATCAGCATCTTTCTGTAGTTTTTATGTAGAAGCCTCGCTCCACTGTCTGTTTCCTTGAATGACTTGCTGCTATCAGTTGTGTGTTTTGCCTTTAAGTGATATTTTAGACTGGAACTACTATGCTGAGAAGACAATTCAACTTGGATGTAAATAGAGGATTTTTAAAAAAAATGTATTTTGAAATACGTGCTTTTATGTTGAAACGACTAAAACAGGAAGTAGCGTCGGTTAGCTCCGTGAGCTTCACACAGAGACCGAGGAGCACCTGTAGCGGTGATGTTACCTGCTAGTTTATCTTTATTTTATTACTCCATGCTTCGTGGTGTTTGCTGTAACTGTGTGAATGTGATGCATTCAGACTTTTACAATAATAAAACCTGCGTTAACGCGCGATAAAATATTTATCGGCGTTAAATAATGAACAAGTTAACGAGATAATAACGACTTAACTCGCCCAGCCCTAGTGGAAACGTACGGGTTCCATGCTTTCTTCAATATCAAAGTAATTCAGTAATATCTGCCAGTTTGTTAAGAGGTAAAAATGCCTAAACTTCCAAAAACAAGACAAATATGAGTTTAACATTTTAGGCTCAAGATGGAGCCCATACAGTAACTCACTATCAACGGCAACATTATACAAGTGAAAACATTTTAATGTTTCATTTTCCAAAATACTTTCTTACTCCCTTCTTCAGTTTGGATGCAAAACGGACCGCTACAGGAAATCTTTCCTGCCCACAGCCATCAGCATCTATAATAACTCCTTGATTTAATTGAGCTACATCAACATTTAATTTCCCTCTGGGATAAATAAAGTATTTTTGAATTGAATTTGAATTTGAATGATTTTCTTTGATGAATTCAGTGTAATTCTGGACGTCAAACACTGATTACTGTCTTACGACCCAATAAAACATTTTTCACAAGTGGCTTTGTTAATAGAAGCTGGATTAATTGGATTTTTTTCTCTTTTCTTTAAGGTATTATCTAATCAAATATGAACTGAATTGCATCCATGTCCAGCAGACACAATGCGGTGAAATGAACACTTAAAGGTGTCCTTGGAATGTTCCTTTCCACCAGTTCAAAGGAATATATGTAGCGAAGAAAAAAAACGTCTGAAAATAGAAACAACTTCGACTTCTTAAGAGCTTAAACACGTTCCTGATGTCTCATTTTTCTACCTTAAGTAGGTGCTCATATTTGCAGTCAATATAACCCCATCATGGGGTAAAAACATGTGTTGTGTTGAATTTCAACAATCTAACAGACAAAGTCAAGAAAAAGTGGGACGTTTGGACATTAATCTAATAAACATGAGAGTAAAGTTTGCTGCTGAACTGTTTTACCCGGGTTGGAAATGTTTTTCTGAATGAAATGCAGCAGTGGACGCGTTGAACATGCAGGAAGGACACGTGTCACATGTTCCTTTTATCCCTTTTTTATTTTACACAACATAACAACACGGTACATGTTGTCTTTTTCTGTACAGAAGCTTTCCGGGAGCTCGTGACCAACACAGGCTGTAGTATACCAATGTCAGTGAAAAGCTCGCAAAGGTAATCGTGTTCTTTTTTTTTGTTTTTGTACTCTTCCCTTTAAAAAATATCTATTTCATAAGAGGTCTGTTAAAGTCTTAACAGGTCAAGAAAAGGTCTGCTCCACGCAGAAGGTAAGAAAGGCTATGTGTGAAATTTGTCTCTTCCTTAGTTCATCCCATTTGTCCTAATCCCTCGTTTGTGGAGTTGTGGCACAGTCCTGTATCCAGTTCCAGTGTCTGTTAGCGAGGGTCTGTTAGTGCAAAGGAAGGCACCGACTGCTATTCTCTCGCCACAGTATAGATGCACACTTTGTGAGCTCGTGAATGTCAAGAATGGTGTGCTTTTTCTTCTTTGTATTTTTTTTTTTAATTCCTCTTCTTTCCTTTTATTAATTCCCTTTTTGTGATATTTTCAGATAAGGTGAGCGTGACTCGGAAAAAGGATGTGGCAAGCCCGTTGTCTTGTTCTTCTTTTGTGCTATAAAGTGTAACCAACAAGACGACTCGAGGACACTACGAGACAAGGCAAGTGATCCACTCGCTGACGGACCGACTGCAGAACGGATAAAGTCAAAGTGGAGCATGAGAGTGTAAACTCAATACAAAAAAAGTTGAGAAACACAAAAAAGAATAAAAAAGAGGACAGGCGGAAAAAAAAGGTCGCTCGCGCACCCGTGCAGAAACTCCCATTCAAGCCCCTCGCACACGTCTATGAACAAAATTCAAACATGAAAACGTACATTCTAAATAGTAGCAAAGTACACATTGTTTTGTACATCAACAGGCTTTTGCCTCCACGCATACACTTATTAACAAATCCAAACGCACCGCAGACACTCAAACCAAAGTTAAAACCATGATGGAGGAACCAAAGCCTTGTTCCGGCTCACACTGTGCTCTCTAAGATCCAGTCCGAGTCGCAGCGCCCTTTGTCCGAGTCTCCGTCCTCTCCTTTCGGGAGCAGCATCCCGCTCATTGACTGGCTCCTTTTGTCCCGCATTATCCGTCCCAGTTTGGGCGCTCCTCCACCTGCGTGCTGGTGGGACGAGTGAGTCTTTGAGCCCCCGTCGCTGAGCGAGTACCTCCTCCTCGCCCTGCTCCTCCTCACCTCCTCCGCGGGGAGAGTCTGGTACTTGGCGGTGGAAGCAGCGGCGCAGGGAGCGCGGCGCAGGACGGGCGTCTCTCTGAAGCGAACGGAGGGGACCGGGCTCGGGGTGACGTAAGGGGAAGGGGCGAAGGGGTGAGGCGGGGTTTGATTCAGGGAGGTGGAGTTGTTGCGGTTGGTGTTGTGGTTTTCCAGAGGGGTGAGGGCGGAGGAGGGGAGGGGGGCAGACGTGGCGGTGGAGGATGAAGAAGGCGTCCGGGGGGAGGAGGTGGAGGGGAGGTTCTCGGGGGTGTTGGGGCCGGCCGAGCCGGGCTTACCGGGGACGGGCTTCCGCTTGGGCCTGTGCAGGGACCCTGTGGCGGCGGTGGGAGATGAAACGCCAATCTGAGGCCTCTGCTCACCCGCTTTCTCCCAGTCCTCACCGCCCGCTGTGGGGCTTCTGGCCCCCCAACTCTGGCTGAGAATGGATGTGGCCGTGGAGCTGTCGGGCAGGGAGCACTCGGACGACTGGGTGACCGTGTCCTTCCCCCCGCGGCCTCCCCCTGCGGCGGCTGCCCCGCTCTTCTTCTTCGTGCCTCCCGGCGGTTCGTCTAATCCGATGGATCCGTGCTTGGAAGCGCTCGGAGTCAGGGTGCATCCCTGGGACTGCTGCCCGTTGGTCTGCGAGTGCACGGTGGTCATCGACAAGGAAACACCTTTGCCGCCCTCGCCAGGGTTACACACCTGGAGAGAAAGCAGACGGGGGGAATGAAATGTCTCTGTGTGAAACCTTTCAGGTGCAAAGAAAGGAAAAAGAATGAAGAATGATCTGTAATCAAAATGCATCGCAGCTGAGAAGCTTTCAAACAGTTATTTACACCTCCAACGTCAGCACAAACATTCGATCTGTAACGTCTAAACCAGAGATACTCATTGTGCGGCTCCTCAAGCTTTAATTGGCGGCTCGCACTCGCATAGTAGCTTATAACAATATGGTAACAATAACAATACATTTTTTCAAATAACATACAGCGAATACTGCACAGTAGGAAGTATTTTTATTAAGTATTAAGGCTTATTGGTGTTTTCTAAAGGGGGAACTGTTAAACCTGGCAACGCAGCCCGCTTAAACCACCTCACACTTGACCACAGAGCACGCTAGCTGCTTTAGCCAGCGCAAGATGCAGGCACAATAGATCGTTTTTTGATTAAAAAAGAGCAAAAACCAGCACAAAAAACATGCTCATCCTGAATGTCTCACTGTGATTACAACAACAAACTACAAATACAACATGAAGAAAGTCGAGGACATGCACGCCAGCTTCAGCTCATCCCAGTATTAAGGTAAATGTGGTCTGAATTGAAAATGTATTGGCTGTGTTGTTTCTTTTATTGTGGGATGTTTTATATGTAGAAATGCATATTTGCAAAAAGGGGACTTTAGTATGTTGTGGTAAAAGTGGCTCTGCCCTTGATTTTGCTGCCAATGTGGCTCTTGTGAAAACAATAGTGAGTATCACTGGTCAAAACGTTTCTGTGGACCACAGTGGATCTTCCAGGAGTCGAGCAGCTCAGAAAGTGGCCGCTGACTCCATGAAGCAATTTGAATTTGCTTGGAAGTGTGACAGGGTAAAATGTCCTGTGAGAGCTGCCCATGCACGGAAGCAATATCAAACCTAATCTCTTTTTAATTCTGTAATTAAGTGACCTCCAAACTGCCAATCATCCCGCTGAATGGAAAAGATCAGCTCTTCCACTCTCCCCCTCTCCGGCTGGAGTGGATTAAAAGAGGCAGACACCCACCTTGTAGCGGATCATCAGGATGATGATGAAAACGAGCACCGAGGCCACAATTATCCCTCCGATGATGATGATCATAGTTCCGCCGAGGAACTGAGACTGCATGAAGTGACACCTCATGTACTCCGACTCGGTGGTGAACTGCACGCAGCCGACCACTCGCGTCGCTGTCAGAGAGGTGATGACATCATCGTAGATGGCCAGCACGCAAAGGTCGTACGGGGTCCCCGCTGCCAGGTTATTGACCAGGAAGTTCTTGCTTGATGGGGGGATCATTCTGTGGCAGGGAGAGGGAGGGAAAGATGATTCATATCAATACGAAGAGTATTTACCTTCATGGGTTAGTAATGCTCCCTAAAACATTTTCCAGTTAACATTCAGTGGGGTCACATGGCACTGAAAGGATCGCATTATTGGCTAAATTACAATAAGAATGAGTTGAGCAAGGGTAATTCTCCTTGGATATCTGGCGGTGAATGAATGGGATCAGAGGCACAAAGCGTGTCATACCCCGGTATGATAGGTGGCGCTGTACCCATTCCAGCTGTTGCTAATAGAGCCACTTCCTGTTGACCTCTTCACCACCAACAACAACAACAAACTCAGGCATTGGAGAAAGATGGAGAACGCAGAGCCAGATGAAGCTACGTCCCTCTACATTTGGTCTGTGATGAGCTGCTTGTTGCACAAACTCGATGCCCAACGGAGCATTCTCCATCGCGTTGTTTGTTTCTTTCTGACGGCGACAACAACAGGAATATCGTCTCCTTTGACTTCCGGGTCACGACCCCGGGAAAACATCTGGAGCATGCGCAGAACGCAAAGTCTGATTCACCACGTGCTTCAGCGTCTACAAGCAGGTTTAGAGTGACTTTCAACCCAGTTATCTCGGGGTCTGAATCTTATCGCGAGTAACTCGATTTGACCCAATTTCTTGTCGGATTAAGGTGTCTACATGAATTTAATAAGTCAGTCTGATTGTAATTTAGCCAATAATCCGATCCTTTCAGTGCCATGTGACCCACTGAGTGTGATGTACGTACAAGAAACCTGTTGTGTTTTCTTCTTTGACTGGCAAGCGTTTGAATCCCTTACAATGAGACTTAACAAATAAATGCCTTGATAGTTAAATACAATAGGTAGGAGTGAGCTTACTGAGTGAGAAAAAAACAATCACACAGGTTGTAAATAAAGCAACCATTTGGCTGAATGCATCGGCTTTCTGCAGCATCTTTGCATTTAAAATTTCTTAACCCCAAACAAGCTTAAAATGATTAACATCCATCCATCCATTATCTTCCGCTGGTCCGGGGATCGGGTCGCGGGGGTAGCGGCTTGAGCAGAGAAACCCAGACGTCCCTGTCCCCGGCCACTTCCTCCAGTTCTTCTGGGGGGACCCCGAGGCGTTCCCAGGCCAGCCGAGAAACATAGTCTCTCCAACGTGTCCAGCCCGCATCACTGCAGACGCCGCACCAATCCGCCTATCAATCTCCTGTTCCATTCGTCCCCCACTTGTGAACAAGACCCCGAGATACTTGGGGAAGGATCTCATTCCCAACCCGGAGAGAGCATTCCACCCTTTTCCGGCCGAAGACCATGGTCTCAGATTTGGTGGTGCTGATTCTCATCCCAGCCGCTTCACACTCGGCTGCGAACCGCTCCAGTGAGAGCTGCAGGTCACGGCCCGACGACGCCAACAGAACCGCATCGTCCGCAAAAAGCAGAGACCCGATTCTGAGGTCGCCAAACCGGACCCCCTCAACGCCCTGGCTGCGCCTAGAAATTCTGTCCATAAAAATTATGAACAGAATCGGTGACAAAGGGCAGCCCTGACGGAGTCCAACCCTCACAGGAAACATGTCCGACTTACTGCCGGCAATGCGGACCAAACTCTGACACCGGTCATACAGAGACCGAACAGCCCATATCAAGGAGTCCGGGACTCCATACTCCCGGAGCACCCCCCACAAGAGTCCCCGAGAGACACGGTCAAACGCCTTCTCCAAGTCCACAAAACACATGTAGACCGGTTGGGCGAACTCCCATGCTCCCTCCAGGATCCTGCCGAAAATGATTAACAGTGTGGTTTTAATGTTACAGCTGCAGTATCGAAGGTAATCATGGGGGTAAAGAAGCAGCAAGGTTCAGCAGCAGAGAGAAAATCCAACTGGGATAAGAGTTCAAGTTACATTCATGCATGAATGACCCCTCCAGAACGATTTCTCATTGGTTTTATTCAGGTAATACCATGAAAAAAATGTGTTTAATTAGCATGGAGTTCATTGAACTTGCTAATTCATAAAGTACACAATTAGTGACAAATCGAGTTATTCAAACATGCAAGACAGCAAAACAGCCTCTGTCCTGAGTTCAATGAGTTCACCTCAGGGTCACGTTTCCCTTCTGCTGGAAGGACCGAGGGCAGAATGCCCCGTAACGCACTCGTTAATCTAATTTAGAAGTAAATGTGCGTTTACATTCCTCTGTGACTGAGTGGCGACCCCTCCGTGGCGTGCCCCGCCTCTCACCCAATCACAGCTGCTTTAGAGTCTCTAAATGGGGTAAACGCTGGTATAGAAAGTGAATGGATGAATGGATTTCACATTACAGTGGTCAACATTTAAGACTTTTTCTTCCTAAACACATCGAAATCACTTGGCTGCTGGGATCTGGTTTCACTTTCTGGTGCAACTTTGTTTCCGGAGACATAGCCTCAGACTATTACACAACCTCTCAACTTTAAACTGAACAAAACGTCTAAATGATCAAACAAATCTGTGCTTTCAGACACACACTAATGTAAGTTTTTTAGCTGGCTCCAAATCAATGTTCAGATCCAGACTGACGTCCATTTGTCTCGAGCATCTTTACAAGAGCAGACATCATGTCAACAACACTTCATGTTTCACCCCAGCTTGTAGTGTCTACAGATGTCTCGCATTGAGCTGTCTCAGTACATCCATGATGTACCTTTATATTATATAATATAATATAATATAATATAATATAATATAATATAATATAATGCCACTAACAATCCTGTGTGTCACACGAAAGCTGATCTCATCTTTTATTTTGCCTTCCTTAAAAAGGTTACCCGGCTTGTCCCACGTCTTAGTGTAGCTGTACCGATATTTAGATTATAATTTAAATGTCTATTTTTTTATGAGCAAGGTGAACATTCTCAAAACTAAGTGATAGTGTCTGTATTTCTGTTTTATTCTTTTTTTTTGTTTGATTTACTGATATCGTACATAGTTCTGGTTTACTTGTTGCAGCGTGGGGGGGGGGGGGGGGGGGGGGTAAGATGATGGTAAGATGTGTTGGGATGCTCTCTGTCATTAAATTAAGCTAGCGTGTTTAAAAGTTGTTTGTTTAGTTGAAAACGTCCAGGATATGTAGCGTCAGGTTGTCTTTAATGTTTTGGTGTGTTTTAGTCGTTATAAAAATGTCGTTTTAACCCGTTTGGTCCGAGTTGGAGCTCATTTGCATATTTTCTGCACATAAGAAAAATATTTTTATTTTATTTTATTTAAACAGGGACCCAAGTCACTTTAAATATGTTCTATTTTGTATTGTTTGTTGTTCATTGTTGGTGTTTTGTTCTTAATTTAATTTTGAAATGCAGAGTGAATAGCTAATGGCACATTTTAGTGTGTACATTTTATTTGTAATTATGTATGTATATTTCTTTTAAAAAGCCCAGAACTTGGGAGGTGCTTGTGATGTTGCTGAGGGAGAGCTTGTGTTCCCCCTGCTCTCATAGGCATTGAAGTAAAGTTCCTATATTTTGGCCATCAGAGTCTTCATTCTACACGCAACCAGACTACAGCTGCTACATTAGGTGCAAATGTTAGCTTCTGGATCTGGTAATAAGGCGACTGAATAACAAGAGACTCCAGCACGTGATGATGAAAACATTCTGTTTGGGGTCTGGCAGGAAAAACAGTGCTGCTCATTGTGAAAAAGAACTCTGGCTGTGGAAGGAAGGATGGAAACGATACAGAATAGCTGCACTGTGCATCGATGGATGCTGAATCCTCAAAAAGCAAAGTAATTCAATTGTTCTCACTTGGACGTTTTGAGCTGACGCCTTTCCACAGAGTGCCACGGCGGTCCCACTGAGCACAACTAAATCAGCCGGCCTTCCCACTCAGGTTTCACAGCACAACCGCGTAAAAAACAGCAGAGAAATGGGAAGGTTCTTCTTCACATTTCTGACACTTGTCACATTGACTGGAGGTCTGTCCTTTGGCCTCACTGAGCAGGCACGTCCGCGTTGGCATTTCCTCATTAAAATGCTAATCAAATTCCTCATTAAAACCAAACAAGGCAGCCAGTTCACAGCTCGTGGTCTGGCGTGCACTGAAAGGAGCAGAGGGCGACTTCGGCCAGGTTAAAGCATCTGGTTTGGAGTTTGAGCTAAGTGAAGGTGAGAGGACATGTGCAGGTTTAATGGTTAGCATAAAGAGCTGGGGGAGAAATGGAGCAGGGGGCCATTACTGTGCATGTGAGAACATCTGCACCATCCCACCAACAGGATTACCAGAAACCAGAAGACCGCCAGCGTTCTTCCCCTTAACTCTGTTGACATTTTCATCGCTATGCTGGGGAACTTTGGCTTGAAGAACATCAAATACAGAAAGCATCATTATTTTTCATTTGGGACACATGACGTGACTTTGAAGGGAGCAAGTTAATGAGAGGAGCGAACATGAACAGAACCTATAAACTGAGAGACGAGCAGCCACATTTGCAAACTCATGCATGCGCAGACAGAGATGAATAAGAGGCGACTCTTAGCACTGCGGCCTCAGGTTTTATTTGTGCATCATATCGGTGAGCAAAGAGTTTGCATCTTGGTTTAGAAAACAACAACTCTGTGTGTTCATCTTTTTCAGGTACCACACTATACCAACTCATTTATTCTTAAAATCTCTTGCACATGAATTCATACATGTGTAATAAAAGAGAGTAAAAGGTTCTGCATATTATAAACTGAATGCTTTAATCATTTGATTCTGATAAGACACAAATCTTACACACAAAAAAGTCTGTTTTCCAGAGTCAGATTATCCAAAGCAAATCAAATCAAGTACAGCCACTTTAACACTCTGGAGTCTAAGAACCCGCCGGCGGGATTTTTGACACATCTCCAAAAACACATCTGTAACTGTGTGTTTTTGTCATTCAAACATATAAGTGACACCATTAAAAACCTTGAAACTTCTACTTTTCAAATATATATATATATATTCAAATAAATTATATAGCTGGCCCTTTTTAAAGAGAGTGAAAAGAAATCTTTGGATTTTCTGTACTCTCTGAAAGCAGCAGCCTCCTAGGCCACACCTATCGCTATTCACATGTAAAGTACCAGGTGATTGAGTGGCTATTCACAGGTGAGAACACGCCCCATTCAGCCAGCATAAACAAAGCCGGACAGACAATTATCACATGGAGAGTGACAGGGGGGTGGGGGCAATCAGGGGTGTTACACACCCATCTAATTAGTATTCAACTAACAGAGACACTGCCTGGAGTTACAATCACTTTTTTACAGTTTGTGTGGAAACAAAAAAACATTTCTGACTGCACTTTTTACTTTTATGCAGCCAACACTTTTGTTTACAAGGTTCAACCTTCAAAAGTCTTGGCTAGATATATTTATAGTGTGTTTTCTTGCACTTGTTTGAAGGCTACGGCTACACGGAAACGAAACGAGTTTTTTTTAAAAAACGGGTACGAAAATTCTTGCAACCACACGGCAACGCTGCGGTAAAGACTCAGGTCCAGACGAAAACGGATGAAAACGATGAAACGATGCAGTACACACGCCACTGTGTCACGCCACGCTGTGAGACAATAGAGAAGTCTCACAGCGTCAACGTTTGACTGACCCAAAAACGTTTTAGCTGTAACAATGGAAACGAAACGAGGCCGTTTTCAAACTTTCCCACTCTGGAACCCGTTCTCAAAAACTATCGTTTTGGGGTAGTGGGAACGCCGGCTCCGTGTGGCCGCGACAGCGAAACGATAAGAAAAAGTATCGTTTACAGTGAAAAGCGTTTTCGTGTAGCCGCAACCTGTTTTTTTGTACAGTTGTGTTTCCCCTCAGTTTAAATAAAACTTGTTTGTACTACATTCACTTTACTCTCATATTATTTTTTGTTAGGCTTTTCAGAATACAACCATATGTGTCACTTTTGCATAGATGTTTACAGTTAGTTGAAATACTTGAAAATGTCAAGGTGGTGACAACTGCCTCAAAGTCTCTGAAAGGCCTTAGACTCCAGGGGGTTAAAGGGTGTAGTTACCACTTCACTGCTAGCTTTTAGCATCAGTGCTGTACCTGCTGTTCCTCTCAATGACAGCCTGCTACACCAGTGCTAACTGGGGCTGCAACGATTTGTCGATGTTATCGAAAAAAATCGATAATAGAGATAGTCGACAATGAATTCCATTGTCAACTATTGTCACCAGAGTGAGGCATCTTACCTAATTACAATCTCTGCCGAGAGTCGCACATGCGCAATAGCGTCTCTGTCGAGCGGTAACATTCAGAAATGGCGGCGTCCAACACATTAGCTACGCGTAGCAAAACTTCTAAAGTTTGGGAGCATTTTAGCCTGGATACGGCGAATAAAAAGATTACTCGCCTCGGTAAGATTCAAGTAACATTCAAGCCAATATAATAAATTTTTTTTTTTATAAAACCCATTTGCCTGTCCTTAAAAAATGGACAGAGGTTTATTTATTTATGGATTTATGTCTATACTGACTGAGCACTGTGCCTAACTGGTTTTAGATTTAGGACATTTTTAATTACTTTTTGTATGAATTAGCAGCAAAGTTTAATAAAATATGCATCTTTCTTGTGTTTATCATAATTCGCCACATAATTAAAGCAACTTCATGCTAAATTTAAGAAAAAATTAATAATTATCCGATTAGTCAACTAATCGTTTCAATAGTCTGTGACAAGTCGACTACTAAAATAGTCGTTAGTTGTAGCCCTCGTGCTAACATAATCATTTATTCATCTGGAGTCGAGCCCTGTTGATGTACAGTAAAGGTTAACCCTGAAGAGTCTGTGATTAAAATGTTCTTTTGTGCTATGATAACGAGCTCGGTGAATCTCAACACCTGCCTCATACCACCTCGTCTAAATTTGAAATGCCTCTGTTCTACTTATTGTGTTGGGCAGCATCCTTACTGAATGCACCATGCTCAATAATTGGATTGAATTGTTTTGTTTAAAATTTAAAAAAGTGCTAACAATAGCTATGGCTTTGGATAACAACAGCATAGCCGGAAGTCTGGGAATAGGCAATAATTATGCAGCTTTGCTTGATGGTTCACTTGAATACATCCACATGAAAAAACACCCTTCTCCACTCAGAGTCCTCCACCCCCCAAGAAACTGCCAACTCCTGCCACACAGACCCATTCCTAAACTAAATCTATACAATAATCTGTGCTGTAAGAGCAGTGAAACGCACAGTTCTCATTAACAGTGTGTGGACTCGGCTGTCATCATTTACTATTCAACCTTAGTCGAGATATTGGCAACGTGTTTGGACTGCAGGCTGAGTTCACAAAACAGTTGTTTGGTTTGGTCCTCGCTTTCTATCCTGCGTGAGCCATTAGCTTTCCAAACTCATCCAAACTGACTTATTAGCTGTGGCTAATTTCTTTGTGTCTGAGCTGGATCTCGCTGCCAGTATCTGAGGCGTTTGTGGGTCTCGTTGCACTTTTGTTGCTCATGAAAAAACGCCTGTGGAGAGGACTGAGTCCACTCAGGTCGGTCGGTACATATTGGCTGTGTTCGAAACCTCATACTACATACTACATACTTCCATACTGCAGACTCATCGATCAGACAGTATGCAGAGCGTTTACCCACAATGCATTTCGCTCCTACCCGAGCTGAAATCAGCCGGCCTGAAGCTGATTTCCCTTAAGCTCTAAACTCTGTAAAGCACTTTAAACTGTTTGTACATGAAATGTGCTATATCAATAAATTAGAATTTTTTTTTTTAAACTTTAGCAACATTTGAAACATTTTCAGGCGAGAAAGTAGTCGTTTAGATCCCCAACGTGTTGAAAATCTGACAAAATACCGGCTATTTACAATTTTGTTCCCACGAATTCGGCGCTACTAAAGCTAGCCGCAGTGAGCAACGCACTTCCGGTTATTTTCACAAAATAAAATACCCGTTGCCTTTTAGGGAAAGCCATTACGATACAATTGGTGCTTTTGTTTTGAAAACAGGAAGTGAACCTACCCTCGTTATAGCTAGCTTGAAACTGCCGTTTTGACAGGAAATGACGATCAGCGACGTCACGTCACGTTGCATCTTGGGTAGTTTGAGTATGAGTAGTAACCTCATGATGCATACCCAACATTTCGGAGAATCTAGTATGCATCCGGGAAAAAAGTCAGAATGAGTAGTAGGAGAAGTAGGAGAAGTATGGGTTTCGAACACAGCCCTAGTGTGCATGTGTACATGTATATAATTACATGTGAAATCCATTAGAGTGCTACAGCCTGGTTCCATGACAACTTCCGCTTCACAGTGCCTGTCACTGCATCTGGCCCTCTGCCAGCATTCATCTCTGATGTCGCTCTGCACGCTCGGAAACTGAAACCCTCAACGCGTGTGCTTGAATGCGAGCATTGTGTGTGCGTGTGTGTGTTAATCAACTCAAGCTTTCCACATTGCAGGCTGGGACAAAGTCAGGATCTCCATTAGTCACTTTCAGCTTTTTTGTCTGGAGACAAATGAACGCCTCCATGCACAGAACAGTGAACTATGATACGGGATTGTTCTATTTTGGGCCACTTCACTTGATTAAATATTGGAGAAAGCCTACGGGCCAGAAAACACATATTACTCCAGGAGGAGAAAAGTATTCATGGCAATGATTTAGTGCAGCAAAAAAAACACAGAACAGAGCTTCCCAGTCGAGCTGGAGCTGTGTGATAAGGGACCAGAGCTTCTAATAACTCAGCTGTGATCCCCCCAAGTTATACCATGTGTGAGTGTTCAATGATATTTACTGCTCTGGGGTGGCTCATTAGCATCTGCTTCATGTAGCTGTAGGAAGAAAACATTTCAGCATAAATAAAGTTTTCCTATTTTGAAAAATGTCTGGTGATCTGTTATTATCTATTCTAATTCTAACTGAAATCAGACCCAACTATAGTTAATAATAATCAACTAATAAGTTAATAATTTTAAAGCATAATGCTATAAATCCTCTTAATTGTTTTATATTTTTCTTGATATTCTTCTTTGATTGCTTTTAACTGTGTTTTAATTTTTATTCTATTTTTTGTATTCTCTTTAAATTGTATGCTGCTTTATGCTGTACTTTTAAATGCCTTGTCTTTATGTTGCCTGTGGTAGGAAATGCGCTATATAAATAAAGAAATAAAGATGTCTTGCCTAATTCTATAATGGCTCTGCACATATAGTCTTTGTTGGTATCTTTTTGGGATTTTCCAGTTAACACTTTTCTGCTCTGGTTTGGATGCTGAGATACTGGAATGATTTCTTCTGATAATCTGTGATGACCTTTGGAAGTGGCAAAGTTCTCTGTTTGTGGAACCAGCTGATTGAGCTTTCCAAAGCCCAAGCTATTCCAACAATGAGACCCTAAATCCAGAAGAGATGAAGATGAGACATCTAAGAAGCGGAGCAGACACAAAATGGAGACAAAGAAGGAGAAATTTTAACCATTATTTCCTTGATTGATATTAGGCCTGTAGCGATGCACTAATCTCCCGATACGATACACGATATTCAGCCAACGATTCGATTCGATACACTTCCATCATTTTCTGGAAAAAAAGGGACAGTGTGATTTGTACTGGTGGTCCGTCCTTTGAACCGGAGGGACGACACCGCCAGACAAACAGAAACAAACGAACATGTCACAAACGTGAGCTGTGCACTTTATACAACATTTTTATGAACTAATTTATCACTGTTTTGTATAATGTGACCCCCTGGCATTGTATTGTATTATATTAATGATCTGTGTTTTCACTAATTGTAACGTCTGACTTTTCAATAAAACAAACAAAAACAACTCTACTAAGAGCCGCATTTCTTACTGTGTTACCACAAAGAGCTAGCCTGGCGACGTCATCCTACGTACTTCCGCCCAAAGATTTTGGCTCCGCATATAGTCTGGCCAAATCCCCCTACCTCGGTTCGCTCAGTGTTTTACCAATCAGCAAACAGTTGCGAGTGGTGACGCAGAACTCATTGTAACATTGTAGTCCATATAATTGTAGTTCAACCGCAGCGGAAATAAACATGGCGACGGAAGAACGCTAGAAGCTATCCATGAAGTTGTCTCAACTCTGGAGAGCATTACACAATTAAAACAAGAGCAAGACGAATGCCTCGTCAATTTTGTTTGTGGCAAGGATGTCGTAGCTCTCCTTCCAACTGGCTTTGGGAAAAGTTTGATTTATCAAATGGTACCGGTATACTGAAAGCGGATGTGGGAAGCGTGATTCGCGAGCTAGAGCCTCGCGAGAGTAAGCATGAACCTCGGCGCATAACCTACGTCATTTCTAGACATTATGGTTGGTTAAGGGAACTCCGTTACTGCAATGAATTTAAGTTGCTGGGTAAGGTCCCGCCCTCCATGGAAACGGATTCCTCTTGGGTTTTCCCAGACTGTTTGAGGGAGTCAACAGTCGGCTTTCGCCCAGGCTAACAAAGAGGCTCATTATTTTGAAAAATGACAGAATTCTCTCCGTTTCATCTGTCTGTTCTTGACTCTCGTCTCGGTCACGTGACGCATAAACGCTGATATTAAACCCACGAACCGAGCAAAATGAGTCAAAAACAGACGTGTTTGGAAAGCTTTTTCCCAGTGAGGAGACAGAAGAAGAGGCTGTGACTGCTAAGAGAAAGAAAGCTGCATTTTGAAGGCATGTTTAAGCGTTACCATAGCGACCAGAGAGCGTTAGGAAGCAGAGAGGATGTTACGTCAGGAGGGCGCTGCTAATAAAGTTACATACGAGTACACATTGGATTCAAGTTTATTATTATATTTACTAAATACCACAGTGTCTGCGTTGGTCGTATTATTTTATTTTGTAATATTTATCCGCCACACCTGAAAGGCTGGTCCGTGAAATTATTGTCTGACATTAAACCGGTCCATGGAGCAAAAAAAGGTCGGCGACCGCTGCCGTATTGAAGTCAAACGAAGCGAACACGCACATTAAAAAAAACACAAATTTTGATATGAACGTGAGAGCCGCATGAAACCAGACAAAGAGCCGCGGGTTGGCTTTACAGGGAAACAAAATATCGATATATATCGCAGTATCGATGACATTTCTCAGCCCTAATTGAGATGGGGAATGTGAGCTCACTGACAGAAAATGGATGAGCTTGAGGCCCTGACGAGGAAACTACAGGAATATTGGAAAGGCGATACGATACGTTTGACCAAGACAGCTGCAGGAACAACTCTAACACCTTTCTGCCTGGCTCTCAGAGCATATGGGCCAACAGACTGCAGACAGAGAGGCAACGGTGAAGGGGGGGGGGGACTGCAGAGCTGGTTAGCAACAGATGGAACTAAACTTAACATTCAAAACCAAAATAAAAGCACGGGTAAAAGTAGACACGAATAGGATAATCATTAAAACAATCAAATCAATATAAAATGGAGTGCAAGCGAAGCAGCTCAGAGAGGTAGGGCGGGGCAAGACCTCTCAAAGATTTAAAAATAGATAAAAGAATTTAAAATGAACTCTAAAATGGATGGACATACTGATGCAGTGATAATCAGCTACGGCAGGCAGCAGATTTCAGTCATAATACATGTTCTGCATTAAGTGATGGGACTGAAAATTCAAAAATAGAAGAAGGAACTTTGATTGTCAAATTTCAGGTCGTGGAGCAGAAATGTTAAAGTGCTCAATCTGAGGTGCATGGAACTTGTAGGAAGGTCAGGTGATTTGAGCAGAGTTGCCCCTGGATGGACCTTATAGATCTGAATGGTTTCTGAGATGTTTATTGATGTTTATTCATATCTGATAACTATTTCATGATACTTGGACCTAATATCCTGTAGTGTTTTAAGGATGTTCCATCTTATAAGACTTAAAAAAAGTACGCAGTGTGACTCGATCAGGAAAAGTAAAATAAAATGTAGGTCACAGATATCCGAAAGTCGGTTGTCCAATTATCTCTGCAAATGGTGTTCAGTGCTTCAGGCTGTATCGCCCCATCCTACAACAGTGCGAGCTAGTTTAACTCAAACAGTCTGAAGCCAACAGAAACAGCAGTTAATACCAGTTTTGGGTTTTCAAAAAGCTTAAAAAAACTGTAAACACGTCGGTTTGCATGATACTCCTGAAATTAGTCATTTTTAAGTTAATTTTCTAAACAATTAAGCAAAAAATAACCCATGACGGCAGAGTTCACTGTAAGTACAATCAAGCCGGTTAAGAATAACTGGTTTCTGAGCACCAAGTGAAGAGAATTAATGGCAGCTCGACTCTTGCCCCATTACTGCTGACCTCAAAACTAATGTGGCTTACACAGCAGATGGCAAAATAGGACGCTAATAGGTGTGAATCTCCCAGGCAGGCCGGAAACATAGCTGGAGCTACCTTCTAGTCCCTGTTTTGCCATGCATAATACCCACAATGCCAGAACTAATGGTGAACAAGCACCCACTGAGCTTGTAGTCGGAGGCCCGACAGGGATTTCACGCTCAGGCCAGGTAGGCTTCCCGGATACGTCCACTTTTATTCATTAATCAGGGTTTAAACAGCAGAAGAGTTTTGCACTTGCTGGAAAAACTAACTTAGCTCATCATCCGGAGATAATCTCTGAATAATTTCCATCCGACGAACACAGTTTGAAATGACTAGTTAAGAATAGTCATAATATTTTGTCTCTTAAGTGTCAGCTTTATCTGAAAACTATAATTATCTTCAGCCTTTCCTGTAATCATCTTCACGTATTAACACAGCGAACGCATCAGCCCTCTTCTTTCTGCATCTATCCGTGTTAGAGTTGTTGATGAAATTATGGTGTGATGAATAACTGGTGTCACAGAAAAAGTAGGAATAATGAGGTGAAATTTGACTCTTTTAGTGCTGAACCCAGAGGTTTCCATGTTGTGTCTGACGCAGAAGCTTGAAATGACTAAAAGCCCTTTGCTTTAGTTTCACAGCACACGGCTTTACTCATCTGGCTGACTTTTTAAAGTGCATCTGAATTGTTTTCAGCGATTAAAGTCGCTGTGCACCAAACTTACTGAACATCTGACTGATTGAAATGTTAGTGAACAGCTCAGATGACGCCATAACATTTATGTTTGACGTGTAACTTTGACTTCTTCAGCGTGCTGTCACAGACACATCATTAACATCACACATACATCGCTTTAACTTCACCTAAAAAGTTGCTAAATCACCTTTCTGAGGTGATATTGTGTCGGCGTCTGCGCTGATTGTTTTAGCGCTGACCTAAAATTCTAATCATAAATCTTTAGGTTCATGTACTTTGCATTTATATAGGATGAAGCCACTCTGCTGCCTCCGCTCAAAATGACAAATAGCAACGAGAGGTTAACTTGAAACCGTGTTCTGAAACTGTGTTTGGGTAAAGCAAACAGCTTCAGAGTAAAATGTATGTGCAGAACTATGATAAGCCTGTAAATCATGTCAGCAGATGGGCTGGAGCAGAACATTTGACTTCATAAAACAAAAAGGGAAAAATGCTCTGCAGTGGGGAAGATGTCATTTCTGTGCAGGAGCACAGAAGATGTTGGGCAGATGTTTCAGCACAGTGTCCACACCTGTGCTTAATGTGGAGGTTGGCTCCTCTCATTCATCCTTTCCTGCACACTGATGTTATGTTATCAACTCTTTTTACGCATTTCCTCCCATCTGGAACCTCTCTCCTGTATTTACTTCAGGCCTTTTCTCCTTCCTCTCTATATCATCCCATTTTTGATGCACTCCGTTTAATTAATACTAGGACATGGAAATGATTAAAATTTTTTATCTAATTAATCACAGGATTTCCCTGATTAATCACGATTAATCGCATTTGTACATTTGTGTCCAAAAATGCAAAAATGAATTCAAAAGTAGTGTATAGCTTTTAGCATTTAGCTTTATTTTAAATGTGCTGCCATATGAATGAAAGTGCCATAACATTTGTTGTGCAAACACACTTTTAACATCAGCATCTTTCTGTAGTTTTTATGTAGAAGCCTCGCTCCACTGTCTGTTTCCTTGAATGACTTGCTGCTATCAGTTGTGTGTTTTGCCTTTAAGTGATATTTTAGACTGGAACTACTACGCTGAGAAGACAATTCAACTTGGCAGTGTTTACAGATGACTTTGGTTCTGTCGACTCCGCCGTCTGGAAGAACTTTAAAATGAAAATGGCCGAGTAAAAGTTCCGTACCCTTCTCCATGTTTGGTGGATCCGCCGATTACTTTCTTTTCCTGTTCCGCAGCAGACAGCAACAGACTTTTACAAAATAAAAGCCTGTGAGCAACAGACTTTTACAAAATAAAAGCCTGTGAGCAACAGACTTTTCAAAATAAAAGCCTGTGAGCAACAGACTTTTACAAAATAAATGCCTTTGAGCAACAGACTTTTACAAAATAAAAGCCTGTGAGCAACAGACTTTTACAAAATAAAAGCCTGTGAGCAACAGACTTTTCAAAATAAAAGCCTGTGAGCAACAGACTTTTACAAAATAAATGCCTTTGAGCAACAGACTTTTACAAAATAAATGCCTTTGAGCAACAGACTTTTACAAAATAAATGCCTGTGAGCAACAGACTTTTACAAAATAAAATAAATAATAAAACCTGCGCTAATGTGCGATCAAATGTTTATCGGATTAAATAATTAACGAGTTAACTCGCCCAGCCCTAATTAATACCTTTTTATTTTCATTCAATCTCCTTTTTTTTACTTCCAGAAGTTATTCCTAACACCAACCTTTGTCATATGCTTCTATTTCACATCCTGCCTCCTTTGTTTTTTATCTTACAAGCTGCCTCTCCTGTCATTTCATCCACCAAATCTATCGGCAGCCTTCCGCCTCAATCGTTTCTCCGTCTGTCCTCTGACCAGACAGAAGAATCTGTAGAAGCTTCAGCCCCCGCATAAACTGGGACGCCCTGTCAACCAGCTGAGCTACCCAGCAGCCCCTTTTTCTTCCTCTTTACCATCACTCTGCCCCTTCAGAATCCTACTCAGTGCTGTGGAACTGCACCCGCCTGGTGTTACTGTTTAAAACTCCTACTCTAAGACTACTATGGGGGCTGCTGTTACTTTAGGCCTCCCATATGTTTATGGTGCAATAAAATCAGAGTTGGAGCGTTATGGTAGAATAAATGCGGATGGTTTTTCACACCTTAAGAACAGCTGAGGCAGGTGTAAAATCTTGGCCTCAGGGACCATAGACAGGGATAAACGTCTTCCTGCTGGAGAGAGGTAGAAAAGAATATGCACTTATAAAAGCTTGGATTTATCCCTGTTACGTGGTGTAAAAAAAAAAAGAAAAAAAAAAAGAAAAACCCTTGGCATTTCTTTTTTTGCAGATGGCAACCTGCCCCCGCACCTGGATGGATTTGCCGGAGTGTAAAACAGCCACTGAAATACCTAAAAAACAACAGATTTGAGCTCCAAAATGTGACTCTGACCAAGAGACAAAGTGTCTGCAGCGTCGGGTTCATGTGCACGTCAATTCCACGCTCGACCTGGCGTACAGATGTGTTCAAATTCTAATCAGCGCAGTTTCATGTCTGCTATCGGTATCCAAGTTGACCTCAAAGGACCCGAATGTGTCCAGCATATTCTGGTATTTATAATCTAATAAACACGGCGTCTTTACTTAAATTTGTTTAGATCATCAGAAGCACATTGAGTCTTTCTTTCACTCATATTTGCTGCTTCATGATGAATTCAGATGAGTATGTTCACAGAATCCCCTGCTTTTAAATGCACATACACGAAATACTTTAATACTGAAGGTTTCCTTTTTATTGTGAGTGAGAAAGTTGGATGCAAAGTTTCTATCTTAATATTTATAGGTCAACAAAACCATAAATAACTAAAAGCCTCAGCACTATTTCCAGAAGCTTTACTGAGTGCAGCAAACTCAGAGGCCACCCTGCACACTTATGGTTAAAACACTTAAAGTCTTTTAAATCAAAGTTGTGTTTAAGAAAGATTGAACCCGTTTGATGCTCGGACAATAGTGTTTATTGGTTCTTTTTACAGATGTTATAAAGTTTAAGCTGTAAAAACTATTCTCTGTTAACGAGTAAATGATCATTTTTAATATCTAATGAGATAAAACTCTCACACACATCACCAGCTTCGTCACAATCACCACAGCTGTATCTGTACATTTATGGAAAGAAAACATCTGATCATTCTTTCCCAAATGCAAGAACAACTTTAATCCATTTTAATGTAGCACCGTGACGAGTTAAACCAAAGAAAAAGAGCACATTCTACTTGGTGGGTTAGGGTTAGGGTCAGTTTGGAGTTTTACCATCATTATGGTCTCCACTCTGTCTCCACCCTGAGAGTTCACGTTTTGAGAAGTCACTGCATTTCCCTGCACCTGACCCTGAAATAAGAGGTTAACGGTCTGTGGATTAGATGTAGGCCGTGCGGAGAAATCCATTCACTCACACCCAGCTTCCAGTTAAACAGAAAGAGAAAGGGGAAAATATTCAAATCTGAGGTTTAAGAGTTGTTGTTGGGAGTCTCGTAATGACAAGCTTCATGAAACAAAGCACATATTTCCATCTTCTACCAAAACCTCTAACGAGCACAGTGGCACAGATCTGTGCCTCCAGGACACAGAGAATAATGTTTCTTAAGGGTCATGTTGATGAAATCCCCCAAAAAGATGCAATGGGACCGTTTTTCTTCACCAAAGTGAAATCTGTGCTGATACCAAGAACAAATACACATATAAGATCAAGTGCAAAGTGAAAAGGATGAATATGTGGAAGGTCTTCTTAAAGGGGCAATCCACTGGTTTTACAGACAGCAGTTCTGTAGTGATGGGAATAAAAGACAGGCTCAGTTATTAGCAGCATCTTCTGTTAGCATTGATGAATTTATAAAATGCAAAGTATTACTGGAGCTGTAACCTGAATGTTTAAGCCATCCTGCTGATGTTGAGTCCAGTCTGATACTTATTTAAACACTGTTTAAATATGTACCACACACTTAAATACTCTACTTCCTGTGATACACGTTACTTTGCACAAGATGCTTTATTCACAAACTTAAAGTCCTCGTTCAAACTCATAAAGTTGATAAGTTGATGCATTATTGATGTAAATATCTTTAAGCTAACAGAATCCCCCCCCTGGTGGATAAGGGTCAGACACCAGGAACAAAAGAGCTTGCATCATAGCTGGGCAAACATCTGGTCCCGAAGAAGCAGAGGGAGCAAACTAATAATACTTTTAAAAGACAATTTCTCACCGCAGACATCATAAAAGATGGATGCAGTCACAGTGGCATCATCCACTGGATGTTTAGAGACAGGAGTGACATGTACAGGGTGGATCTGACCCAGGAACCCAGGACACCACATCCTTCATTTAGCTGTTTTAGCACTCATTGTTCACCAGAGGCAAGCGCTACCTCAACACCATCTACCTCACCGCCTGCTTGTAGTTTATACTCTCAAACAAATGTTTTCAGGTTCACTTTGTGATTCTGCTCGCTGTTTGGGCAACAAGTCCGCCGGCTGAATAGAAATCCGATCCTTAAGCAGGAAGAGTGCCGTTAAACATCAGTATTCACCTCCAGGTTTCAGGTGTCCTTGAGTGTTGTTCTGCAGCCAGGCCGGACCTCCCGGAGGAAGGGGGGTGGGGAAGGGGGGTGTGTGTGTGTGTGTGTGGGGGGGGGTTCCCAGCAGGGATCGATAGAAAAAGAAAGTATGACAGCTATTACATTTCAAACGTGCAGAGGATGGCGGGTCCCGGAGCTTAACATAACGAGGCGGGTTTTATTGTAAAGCTTTAAACCGAGACCTACTGAATTCACGGTTTGAAGCCCCCCCTCGACCCACCGGCATTATGCTGAGCAGGTGGAGAGAGGAGAGCTGAAATGTCATTGTGAGGCAAATCAATAAACTCTCATTGAACCTGGAAAGTAAGTGCCCTGTCTGCAACAACGGGGCCAGATTCTCTTTGTCCCTCATCCTGATCCCCCCCCCCCCCCCCCCCCTCTCAGGCCACCTTTCCCTTCAGCTCCATCCTCTGACACTCCATCTACTATTCTGCTCCACTTTCCCAACTCGCTCCTTCACTCTTTGGTCTCTGTGTCTGTGTGGTGACAAAAAAGCGTAATCAATGGGCCGCCGCTCTGTGCCAGTGGAGGTGTGGAATGGAAATCAATGTGCTATTCAAAGACAAGAGAAATGCAAAACAACACAGACGCACGCAAGTGGCTTCGTTCTGGGAAAGGATGAGAGAGGCAAAGGTGTGAAGGCTAGAAAGAAAGAAAGAAAGAAAGAAAGACGTGATGGAGACGTGGTGAAAGGCTGTCTAATCATTCCACCTCCATGCCCCCTCAGGAAGCTGCTTTCTTCACTCATCCTGCTCTGCAAATTAGTATGTTAGTGTGTTCTAAATAGGCTAAAAGTGAGAAAGCACAGATGCAAACAGGCAAGAGAGAGGGTAACAAAGCAGGAAAAACAGTTATCCTGGGAGGAGATGATGATGTCTTTACAAGTCAGACAGCTCATCAGCATCGTCTCTCCATGATGCATTTTCTACAAGAGGTTAAGTGCTGATGAATTATGAAGTAGGATCAGGAATAACAGAAATGTCAGCCAATACCAGCGGACTCGTCGCTGCGTGATCTCCGTTAACGGCAAACTTCTGTAGGCACAAAGAGACACGATCAAAAGTCCTGAGTCCATCGGCTGTGGTACGACGTTTGTCTTCGGGGGAAACGCTTCCTGACGTCTGCATCGCTGTGACTCAGACTCTCGATCCCGGCGCTCCTCCCCTCCCTGATGAGGATGCGTACAGATGTTTGTGGATTAGCACTGAGATGAAAAGCAGACACCGCCGGTTCGCTTCCCCGCAGAGGCCTGAGTAAATATTTACTTCAAATAACAATCATCCCCCCTGAGATGGATCTAATCCGAGTGATCCTGAGCAAATGGAAGAAAGTTAAGGGAAGCCGGCACAGCTCGACCTGGTTGAGTCAGCCGACCGGACCGCGTTTGAGGTGAGGATTACATCCAACAGTACCACATCCAACATATATGGTACTTTTGCCTTGTGGGTAATCCAACATGCAAAACGTGCTCCTGAGGAGCGGCTGCCTGAGGAGCGGCTGCCTGAGGAGGCGGCACTTCAAATGCCATCCCATATCTACAAAAGGACCAAACTCCGCCGATAGTCAAGCTAACGCAGCTATGAGAGTAAACGTGTCTGGGATTGATGCATCGATCCATATGTTTGCCACAGAGGCAGATAGCATAGCTCATTACCCAGAAAACATCAGCTACTTACTCTTCTGACATCATTTCACTTGGATACGAGTGGAGACAGATTTCTGCTAAATTCGGATTTTTCTTCCAGCACTAATTAAATTGAGCTACTATCGCTTCTTTTTTTTTTAAATGTTCCACTCTTCTGTACTTCTGTTTTTAATGGCCTGCCAACTCTGTTGTCTTTGTTGGCTGCTTCCCAGCTGTACAGACATCAGATATTCATCCTCTGGATGAAGGCTCTTTTTCCATCCAGACATTTCAAAATAACACATCTGGAGCCGTAATTTCAATACCTTCATTCTGTGCTGAGGTCATCATACCGTGAGCATCTCATACCGGGCCGCGCCTGCTTGCATTGACCTCTGAGTACTTGTGTAGCAATCTCATAAAGCTCTCACAGCGTCCTTATAACTCCAACATAGCACCCTTGACTTTGGAGGCCCATATGTTACCGTGCACTCAAAGACTCCATTTAATGATTTTCTAAAGCCCTAATGACTCAGTGCCCATGGAAGCTGCTATTGGTTCTCTCATATTACCCCTGTGTGATCTCATATGACCCAGATAGCCCCGCTGTGAGGGACCTTCAGCATCCTCCCTCTGCATTACATTCAATCTGTTGGTTTCCTTAGCTGGGAAATTGTTTTTGAATCGGCTCCATATGAATGAATTGGATTATTTTATAAATAATTATGATTAAAATGAATTGAATTCCAATTGGCTTGAATTGGACTTTATTATTTAACCCTCCTGTTGTCTTGCGGGTCAAAAGTGACCCACTACCATGTTTAGCTGTAGAAAAAATACCTTACACTATCTTTTTCCAACTTGAAATTTTATGACTTTTCCTAAAGGGAGCCCATCATTAGAAAAAGTCATACTTTATTTTTGTTTATGTTTCCATGTGGGCTGTACACCACTAGGGTACAAAGATTGTCTTATGGGTCATTTTTGACCCGTGAATTATAAAAACATTTAAACACCAGAAAAAAGTTCACTGTTTTTTCCCTTTCAATATAATTAATTCAGAAGTAATTACTTCACATTTATATAATAGCAATAATAAACCTTTATTATGTAAAAGAAAACTGAGAAAACAAGAAAACTGTTGGTCCAACTGACAGTTGGTTAGTGGTAAAAAAAAAAAGTGTAATCCTGAAAACTGGTGATTGTCTTTTTGTATTGTGTAACAAAAAATACATGATAAAAAATGTGTTGAATTGAGTTGAATAGATAAATAACAGGTGGTTTCATCATACAAAATAGATTTTGAATTTAAAATTCAATTAAGTTGCTTTATTTTGGGGCTTTTGTAGGGCGGGTCATTTCTGACCCGTAGGACAAAGGGAGTAAACACAATGTTAAGACCGCACAAGGGTTAAAGTGCTTGAGATGACATCTGTTGTATTTGGTGCTATATAAATAAAACTGAATTGAACTTCTCTAACATTAGGGGTTTTTCTGCTCTCTTGTTTCCCCGTGAGCACATTTTCTCGCAGGATCATTAAAGTTGCATTTAATCTACTGTAATCTAATCTATAGAGCTCAGACATGGGTAACTCTCCACCTCTGCTTTGGCCATATCGCGGTTCAGTTTCCACTGTGTAAACCGTCTGACTGGCTGAAGTCAGAATGAATGACGCAGACGCTGTCAATCTCACCTGTAGACCAGCGAGTCGTCCTGGCTTCCGTTGTACTGTATCTGGAACATCCTGATGCCGGGTATATTCCTCTGGAAATTAAACTTGATCAGCGCGGTCGATGACGTGGCTTCGGCGGTCACCACCCTCTTATCCACTCCACCCTTCACGTCGCCCGTCACGTTGCTGCCATTGGCGCCGCCTCGGGTCGACGTGGAAATGTCCGACGACCCCGGGTCGGGCTCCTGGATGTTGTTGGTGTTGTTGGAGATGTGGGGGAGCTTTATGATGACCAGGTCCACGGTCTGGTGGGCTTCCCCGGCGGGGTTGGAGGAGATGCAGGTGAAGGAGCCGGTGTCTTTCACAGTGCTGATGAGGATGTCCAGAGTCCCGTTGGTGTAGACCAGGGTCCTGGAAGAGTTGGACACCAGTTTGCCCTCGGGGGAGATCCAGTGAATGGCTGGCTCCGGGTCGCCCCTCGCCTTGCACCTTTAAAGATAAAGAAGCGGTGGATTGGAATTTATCAGCAACACAACAGATTGGGGTCAAGCCTACAGTAAAAGGAGAGCACTGTTTGATGCTTGGGCCAACGTTCCCTCTGGGACACGGCTGAAAAGTCTAAAATGATATACTGCGTTAAATTGAGTTAAACTTTGAATCCTGCTTTTTAATAAAAAAAGGACTCCGTTTGTAGCCAGAGGAAGAAAACAGGACTGTTTAAAGGGTCCAAACTTATAGATATTCATGTTATTATTAGGACTGGGCAACGATTAAAATGTTTAATCTAATTAATCACATGATTTCCCTGATTAATCACGATTAATCACATTTGTACGCAAAATCCAAAAATCAAATCAAAAGTAGTGTATAGCTTTTAGCATTTAGTTTTATTTTAAATGTGCTGCCATATGAATGAAAGTGCCATAACATTTGTTGTGCAAACACACTTTTAACATCAGCATCTTTCTGTAGTTTTTATGTAGAAGCCTCGCTCCACTGTCTGTTTCCTTGAATGACTTGCTGCTATCAGTTGTGTGTTTTGCCTTTAAGTGATATTTTAGACTGGAACTACTACGCTGAGAAGACAATTCAACTTGGCAGTGTTTACAGATGACTTTGGTTCTGTCGACTCCGCCGTCTGGAAGAACTTTAAAATGGAAATGGCCGAGTAAAAGTTCCGTACCCTTCTCCATGTTTGGTGGATCCGCCGATTACTTTCTTTCCCGGTTCCGCAGCAGACAGCAACATACTTTTAGAAAATAAAAGCCTGTGAGCAACAGACTTTTACAATAATAAAATAAATAATAAAAACCTGCACTAATGCACGATAAAATATCTGTTTCGTTAAATAATTAATGCGTTAACGCCATAATAACAAGTTAACTCGCCCAGCCCTAGTTATTGTCACCACGGATGATACAAACCTGTAGATATTCACATTTGACAAATCTGTAGAAATCGTTGCTTGTTTTTGTCCAGGTGATAGTCATGGCCTTTGATCAGATAACATGCTGGATTAAACCTGGCAAATACATGTTGAGTTCTGCAATAACTACACAAAATAAACTCAAACAGAGGGTCAGAAGAAGTGATTCTTTTATGAAATATATCTTTAAAAAACATCTGCAGACAGACGGTTCACACAATGATTACTCCTAATTGTCTTTTTATCTAAGAAAATAAATAGTTGCAACAATACAAGAACATTCAAGTGGTCAAAATAGTAGGAAATAAAAAATAAAGAGCTCTAAAATCAGGGCCATCGTGACACTACTTTGGATTTAAATGAGAATGATGAGAGCTAAGGGAGGAATTATATGAGCTAAATACACCTCATTGTTTAATATCACTGCTGAAGCTTCATCTTTGTGATTTGGCTGAAATTATTTACCATATTAGCTTTTTACGGGTGCACATTCCAGAAATGCATTTTTTTTCTCTGGGTTTTTATTTGTTAAAACGTCTGCTTTGAACTACAATGAACTCAGATTTTAAGGCGGTATAAGCAGTTGTAGAAGTGCAATGAAACCAAGAAAAAGAAAGCAAAGACATCCATTATAGAGTTATCACCCGGTTCCCAACTTTGTGCTAAAATGATGCCGTAATAAGGTAGAAATTAGATAAAAATGTACAAACGGTGTCTCAAAATGGAACTCCACTCTAACTGTTTGTAGTTGTATGAACAAATGAACAAGTGACAAATGTTAGAGAGAATGACCATCACTAGTCTACATGTATACCTGTTTCATGGAGCTGAAGACGAAACACAACAAAAGGAAAGAAATAATAGGAACTCATTTCTCTTTTTCCCCTCTTTTCCTCATTTCATATTTCCATATTTTGGAATCACAACATCTATCACAATTGGAAGTGTGTGACCAATATATATGCAAATGAGGTAATCATCATCTCTCAGACCTGTTGTTTTGATCTGGTTTTGTCCTTCTGAATCTTTTTGAGCAATATTACTGCTTAATGTATAATCGAGTTGGACTTTTCATCTCTGAGTGTTTTGTCATGCGTCATGTCGGACAGAGTGTTGGATGGTTGCAGGATAATGAGTCGGATGAAGAATCTAATTAAAAAGAAATCAAATAAACAGACTCAAATTTGTATTAACTGCATGTCCTTACATCGTGTTCCCCTCATTGCAGAGTATAAGTGATACCTGAGCGCCACTCTCTGCCCCTCCAGGACCCTCATCTCGTGGGAGTATCTGGTGATGAGGGGCGGCTCACAGAGGAACTCCTCTTCAGGGATGGACCAGAAGTACCGACCCGTGAGTTGCAGAGGTGTGGCACACGTTTCCAAGTCGTCCTCTCTGTACAGCCTCCTCAGCCAGAGTAGCTCGCAGTTACAGTGGAGAGGGTTCCCCCCGAACGACAGCGCAAAGGAGGTGGGGGTCAGGATCCCTGATGTGGCCAGGACCTGGGGGGGTGACGAAATGACAACATCTTTACCGCTGATTTCACTCTGCCAAGTTCAACCAGTTCAGTCACATGATCAGTTGCATGTTCTGTATACATTAATGCATATATGCATACACAAATGTATAAGAAGTAAAGCTGGGTCCCAGAATATCCATAAAGCGTGGAATATGAAATAATTAGGATGGGAATAGTTAAGAATTTAACGATTCCGGTTCCAATATCGATATCGCTTATCAATTCGGTTTCTTATCGATTCTCCTCCGGTTATATATGGTACAAATAACACTTTAATTTCAAGTATGCACCAACATTTGATCTATTTTCGCCTCATTTTACTTTTCCCTACCTCGATGAAAGGGGGAGCTACAGGTAGTGAACCTGCCTCTGAGCCTGCCTCTGAACCTAACTCTGAACCTGCCTCTGAGCCTAACTCTGAACCTGCCTCTGAGCCTGCCTCTGAACCTGCCTCTGAGCCTAACTCATTACCTGCCTCTGTGCCCGCCTCTGAGCCTGCCTCTGAGCCTAACTCTGAGCCTGCCTCTGAGCCTGCCTCTGAACCTGCCTCTGAGCCTAACTCATTACCTGCCTCTGAGCCCGCCTCTGAGCCTGCCTCTGAGCCTAACTCTAAGCCTGCCTCTGAACCTGCCTCTTAGCCTGCCTCTGAACCTGCCTCTGAGCCTGCCTCTGAGCCTGCCTCTGAAACTGCCTCTGAGCCTAACTCTGAGCCTGCCTCTGAACCTGCCTCTGAACATACCTCTGAGCCTAACTCTGAGCCTGCCTCTGAGCCTGCCTCTGAGCCTTCCTCTGAGCCTAACTCTGAGCCTAACTCTGAGCCTGCCTCTGAACCTGCCTCTGAACATGCCTCTGAGCCTAACTCTGAGCCTACCTCTGAACCTGCCTCTTAGTCTGCCTCTGAACCTGCCTCTGAGCCTAACTCTGAGCCTGCCTCTGAACCTGCCTCTGAACATGCCTCTGAGCCTAACTCTGAGCCTACCTCTGAACCTGCCTCTTAGTCTGCCTCTGAACCTGCCTCTGAGCCTAACTCTGAGCCTACCTCTGAACCTGCCTCTTAGCCTGCCTCTGAACCTGCCTCTGAACCTGCCTCTGAGCCTGCCTCTGAGCCTGCCTCTGAGCCTGCCCTGAGCCTGCCTGCCGAATTGGCCGTGGTGTCAGTAGCAATATAATTCAACCCAGCGGCTAACCATACCATTTGCTAGCACAGACATCCCGAGGGTTCTTATTTCCCGCAGCTGAATAATTGGTGAAGGTGGGCTCCTTCCAGCAGTCATGACATCCCGGCAAAAATGGGTGTTGAAACGAGTCAGCTGTTCGATAGGAAACAATAACAAACATGGCATTGTGTAGTTCGGTTCCCGAGGGTCGTTTTTGGTGGACAAAAAGACAATTTTGGAATACTATAGTGTATGACTTCGTTGATCAATTTGTGCGCACGCCTGTGGAATACGGAAGCTGAGAAAGGTAGGTGCGCTGTTTTTGAAATCTCAAAATGTATAATGTTTGTGCTAGCTAATGGTATGGTTAGCCCCTGGGTTGAATGTTATTGCTACTGACACCACGGCCAATTCGGTGAAAAGTATTTTGATACACGTTAAGAGCCTCAGAAAAGGTTAAAAGCTTGCCCGATAGAGCCCGCTTTCATGGAAATCAGCGCAATCGGACAACTTTGCGTAGCGGGCATGAAAATTTCTCGCGTGTTTCCCTTTGGCCAACTTTCCTGGGTCTCCAACAGATGGAATATGTTTGTAAAATGGCCGGAATTCTCCTTTAATATCAAATGGAAATTATTCATACAATATGTCGCTAACATTACTACAATCAACAGGACCTGGAAGTTTTACGTTAAGGACTTTTGAGACGGAAGACGCTGTGCCACAAGCTCCCCGCGACAGTCGCCGCCATCTCTTATCAGCGTGTCAAAGACTTTACATCCGTGCAAAGTAACTGCATGCTGTGTGGTCACATGTTTCAGCATGTTGGAGGTATTTCCCTCCTTTGATGTGATCACAGCTCTGGCCCGAGTATTGTCCTTTTTGGTGAAATATAACCAAACTTTGGAGCGCTTCTGCCTCGACGCCATATTGGAAACATTCTGAGCCAAAATACGAAGCGTTTACATGACGTCATCGCGCAAATGCGCCCGACGTTAGCAGAACCTATAAACGGGATCGTTAGACAGGCGGATTAACGATTCCACGGAATCAAACTACTGGTATTCCCATCCCTGGAAACAATTTAGTTTAAATAAGCATACATTTTACAAATTAATGATCGCTGTGGCGACCCCTGATAAAGATAGAGGCCGAAAAAAAAGAATAATAAGAAGAAGCATATATTTTACAATTTCAAGTACACCGATAAGACATAACGTTATTTTCACGGATGTAAATGCTGTTGTAGACCAATAATCCATCACAACACAAAGACATTCCCACAGCAGGATGATGCGCCCTGCCCTGCCATGCCTTAGAAACAGCAACATTTTGAGAAATACAACTGAGAGCCTGCAGGCACAGAGTCGATTCCCAACTCCAGAGATACCAATCTGATTGAGCACCAGGGGTATGCATCGAGACAAGGCCAACCCACTGGGGCCATTTCCCTCACAAATATTACCTGCTAACATTACAGAAATATACAGCATGTAGTTTTAACATCCCGGCTCCAGCAGTGTCTGTTCTCCAACCCTGTTATCATCATCAGAAACAATAAAGCCGCTGATTCAACGCCTTTGTGTTTTACTGAAATTCGGCGAACAAACAAACAGAACAACCTGCGCCCGTTGAAAGAGTGGGTCTGGTGGTAGCTTTTGAAGTTTATTAGAGGTGACGTCCAGTCGGTTGAGCTTCTGCAGAAGGGAAAAGGTTCCTTCTGGAATGAAATCCAGCATGTTGTGGTCTAAACTCAACGTGTGGAGGCTTGTCATTTTCTGCAGCGTTCAAAGAGAAAAACACAGACCTTTACTTAACTCATTATTTCTGATAGAATGTGCCTGCCATTGTCAATCATTTCAAAGACATTGGGTGATAAATGTAAGGATGTAGAGAAATGGAGAAATAAAAAAAGCACATTTTAATTATTACAACAGTACATACGGGTCTGAAACGTCTTAATATCTTTAGGTTTTGGTATTTATACTGTGCTTAGGGTGCTTTAGCCATCATGGTTGAAAGACGTCTGACCTGGACAGAATCCCATGGAACAGAGTCCAAATTATTGTAACTGAGGTCCAATTCTTCTAGCGCCAGCAGGTCGTTGAAGGCGCCCTGGTGGATCACCATCAGCTGGTTGTTGTTCAGAATCAGGTGATGAAGCTTCGACATCCCGCTGAATGTATCGTTGTTTATCCTCGTCAGACGGTTACTGTGAGACGTTAAAGAAAGCAAAAAGGTCTCACGAAACGTTACAGGACGGTCGAAAGGTCATTTCCATCGGCGCTCGGTGCGTACCTGTTGAGGTGGAGCGCTCTGAGGTTTTCAAGATCAGCAAAGGCGTGAGGTGCGATGTAGGAGATGGTGTTTCGGGATAATGTCAGGTCCACGAGCCGGGTCATGTTTGCAAAATCTCTCCTTTTCACACTGTGAACACAGATAAATATGGTTACATTTCAGGAGGAAACCACAGAGAATATTAGATTCAGTCATGTTTTCAGTTCGACTGATGGTGTCATTGCTATTTCTTTAAGCGGTCTTGTTTGTTCACACTTTAACAGGGTAAAGATGCACCAGCAAACTGCATTGTGATCAGGAGACAGCCTTGAGCTGCTCCACCGACTTTAAACTCTTTTTAAAAACACTATTTCATTGAGTCATTTCAAAGTGTTTTATACGAATGAGTCTCAGTGATGCTGCTCTGTTAAAACATTCCGCCTTATTCATATTTGCCAGAGAAGCTTTTTCATCTCATGGCTTCATCGCTCAGGGTCTCTGCTCCCAGTTTTGAGAACACGCTGTTCATTCTCACTCAGTATGGCTGAGTCTGTCGTGTCTTTTTTAACGTGTTCAGAGAATACGTTTGAGAAAGACAACAAGCTCAATCTGGGCAGTTTTTTTTGGGGAAAGAAAGAAGCCCATTATCTTAGTTTGATTTACTGCAACGTGTGTCTTTTACTAGCTACGCCTGCAGCATGGGTTTAGCTTTCAGGATTGTGTCTTCACCAATTAGACCGAGTGTACATAATGAGATGATGATAGAAAACTGTGTGAAAGGGATACTAAGCCGCCACCAACTAATACTGTCCAAATAGTGTTTAGAGTGTTTAAGGCTCAAAGGGAAAACTGTTTGATAACCATAGACTAATTTCAGGAAATTATCTTAATCTTAGTCAAAGGCTGTGTTCGAAACTGCATACTTCTCCTACTACTCATACTAACTTTTTGAGTTAGTATGCGGGTTTGAGTAAGCGAGAAGTTCGCAGATGCATACTAGATTCTCCGAAATGTTGGGTATGCATCATGAGGTTACTACTCATACTCAAACTATCCAAGATGCAACGTAAAGTGACGTTGCCGATCGTCCTTTCCTGTCAAAACGCCAGTTTCAAGCTAGCTACAACGAGGCCAGGTTCACTTCCTGTTTTCAAAACAAAAGTACCGATTGTATCGTAATGGCTTTCCCTATGATAAAAGGCAAACGGGTGTTTTATTCTGTGAAAATAACCAGAAGTGCGTTGCTCACTGCGGCTAGCTTTAGTAGCGCCGAATTCGTGGGAACAAAATTGTAAATAGCCGGTATTTTGTCAGATTTTCAACACGTTGGGGATCTAAACGACTACTTTCTCACCTGAAAATGTTTCAAATGTTGCTAAAGTTTACAGAGTTTAGAGCTTAAATGAAATCAGCTTCAGGCCGGCTGATTTCGGCTCGGGCAGGAACGAGATGCATTGTGGGTAAACGCTCTGCATACTGTCTGATCGATGAGTATGTTGTTTGCAAGTATGTAGTATGCGGTTTCGAACACAGCTATAGACTGAAACTAGGTAAAACTAGTCGCAGGCACCAGTCACAAGTACTTAAATACCAGCGAACAGTTGTCGTCTATAGTTTTTTTTTGTTAAACTTTATGAACAATTGGCAATCTATAGTTGCCTTCATGTTTTTGATATTTTTATTTTTTTTGGGCTTTTATACCTTTAATGGACAGGACAGTTCAAGAGAGACAGGAAGCAGAGAGAGGGGGAAAGACATGCAGCAAAGGGCCGTCCAATGCGGGACTCGAACCGGGGACAGCTGCAGCGATGACTGTAGCCTCTTGTACATGGGGCGCCTGCTCAACCCACTACACCACCGACCACCCCAATGTTTTTGATCATTTTAACAGTGGTTGCTCTGTTAAAAACGTGTGTATTCAGCATCGACTTATTGTGTTGGAGGAGCTGTTGATGTCACTTAAAGCTGAAGCAATTTTAGGAGTATTGTAGCAGTGGTGTCATGGTGGTTTAAGTTGGTCTCAATAGTATTATTACTGATGGGATCACCTTGTGACAAAGTTGTCTGCCAGCCGCAGCTCCACCGTATGTCTGTCGATGTTCGGGGGTACAAACAGAAGACCTTTCTTAGCACAGAGGGTTGCCAGGTTGGGTGACAGGATCTGACATACGCAGCGCTTGGGACAGATCTGAGCCCGCACCGCCATGGCAACTGCCAGCATCACACACAGCAACAGCCTCTCCATGGTTACCCCCCACACCTGGACACAACACCTGGAAAACGAGACAAAGAGAGACGGAAACTCTAGTTACTAGTTAACAGTAATGATGCTGAGCATCACACAAATATTCAGTATTCGCAGGCATTCGTGCCTGCAGTTTCATAGAGACGGGGCAAGGTAAGCTCATGAGTACCTGTGGGAATGTGGGATAATCAGGATTAAAGTGATCACACTGCAGGCAGGAGGAAAATATGACTCCTATGAGTGTTTCAGAGCAGATGTCATTATCCATTTGTTTCTTTAAGAAGCCAAAAGTCCTTGGATGGTGGGGTAACGTACATTTTCAATCATTCAGGCGACAGTGTTTTTTTTAAATTCTAACTTAAAAATGTGGGTTTAGGCAATAAAATGACTTGATGAGGGTAAGAATAAGATGATGATTAGGACCAAAATATATTCTTTTTGCCACCCCCCATGGATGCTATTTTGCTAGTTGCCTTGGTTACGTGTAAAGACAAAAGTCACCTATTAGTTGGAATTAGCCAATAACTTCACCTGGTTGGGCTTAAAAACATCTGTTAGGACTAAAATAAATTCTTATTAAAACACAATTGGCCTTTAGATATCACCATGGTTAACTTTGATCCTTTCTCTTTGCCGTACTTATCGGTGATGCCTGATAACTATTTATCGTCTCTTTCTCAACCTTTTATGTCTCCTTGTTGTTGTTGTTGTTCCGTGTATTTCTGCAACTGTGTTTTGTTCCAGTGGAAGTTTGTTCCTCAGGCTCTCAGAAAATGTCTGAATAAGCAGATTCATGAAAAGCAACGGTGTGCTCCTTTCTTCTTTTTCCTGCCCGCTCCGATAATTTAAAGATTGTTTTTGGAATCTTTCATCTCATCTGCAGATTCCTCCTGATGCAGATGCAAAACTTTATTTTAATTTAATGTATATATATATATATATATATATATATATATATATATATATATATATATATGTATATATATATATATATATATATATTATTAAATTATATATAATATAATAATAATAAATAATTTAATTTTTTTTAAATTCATCATTACGGATAAACACTGCAAACTTTTTATATGAAAACCTACTTCTACTCTTGATCAGAGTGCCACTGTAGCATTTCCAGCCCTCATGGTGGTTTAATGTTGTGACTGGTGTCAGATTTTTGAGGCAGCACAACACTGTCTAGACAGACAAAAATAGGCGAGTGTTGGCAAAGCATATTGTTATTTCTTTCAGTAACTGACCACTCTTCTATTGTCGTCTGAATGTTGCCAGTATTATAAAGCTCTGCTGCTACATATTCATATGATCTCATATCACTCCCTCGCTTTGATTAAGAGGCCATTCACCTTTCTCTGGTCTACTTGTGTGGTTCTCTCCATAAACCTCTTTCACTTCTCTGTGTAATTACTGAGCTGAAATCTGCTGCCATGTCGGGGGGGGCGGGGTCATACGATTCCTGTTTTCTCTCCCTCTCTGTGCGAGTGCAGAGAAAGTAAAGTACAAAGGCCGAGCTGCAGCTAAATAGAGCGCAGGATGACTCATATATGCTGGTCCTACACACACAACACACAGAGGGCCTGTGACCCCCGCCACATGAAAGCAGATATCTGCTCGTTAATTACGCCGAGAAATGACTGTAATGAGTGAGAGAGAGACAGAGAAACGCAGAGGAAATGAGGGAGTGCTATCAGAGAGGGAGAGGGAAAAAAAGAGAGAGATCAGAGAGCCAGCTAATTAAAATGAGTGCTGAGGTGTGAAAGGAAAAGAGGGAAGAGAGATGAATTCAATTTAGGAGGACGAGATGAGGAGATGAACGAGTCCCGTCGCACAAACTATAAACTACATCCACGACACGGAGAGGATTAGGCTGTATATCACAATTCCTTCATAGCCGAGCTCAGTTCTAAACGAGCTCTTCTGATCCCGTCCTGAATTAACCGGAGAGATTATGCTTCAGGAAGACAAATCAAACTCTTTTTGTAGAGGTTTGTGAAATGTGACTCTGTTTCACACGCATGTCACAGCCTGCTTCATCCACGTCTGTCTTCTGAGTTCCCCCGAAGGTCCCCCACAAAGCCCGTCTCACCCCTGGTTTCTCCGCTGTGAACAGCTGGCTTCCCTGGACAGCTGAAACGGATTCTCCACACGCTCCGTGCACTGACACAAATCTGAGGCCGCGTACGAATCTCACGGGGATGAGCAGCGGAACAACTTGGCAGCTAAATGCGACAGCTTGGAAGTATTCACACATGCAACCTCTTTGGAAGCTGCTAAGAAGCCGCGATTGAAGATTTGTGGTGACTTTATTTCGTTTCTTCTCGGCTTTCTCTCAGGTTTTTTTTCCGCAGTTGATGCACATCCAGTTAGAGAGTAAAACGTTTGAGGTCACAATTAAGCTTCATGGTAAAACATACACTTCAGTAATGAATCAAACATTGCTTCTGAGCAGGGGCGTGGCTACAGAACAAGTCCTGCCCCCCTGAGAAATGCCCTGTCCATCCATAGAAAACTGGCCAGAAAAAAGGCCACGATTTATTATCTCTGTTTGTGTCTTGTATTGATAGAATAAATCTGCAGGTGGTGATTTAAAAAAAGCATATATCTGCAAAGTTTATAGCGTTATTTATTTTTTTTGTTATCGTGCCCCCCCCGTAACCTTAACCCCTTGCTGCTGAAAAAAAAAGGCGATTTTCACATTTTCGGATGTTTTTCTTGTATATAATGATCTGAAATGTAGACTTAATGAAGGTAATAAAAAGCTGGAGTTGGCTGGATGTCTTGCCCCAAGTATCAACTTGAATTTAAACCCTCAATGGAGAATGTGGAGCATGTTAAACAAAAGCTATTGCATCCTAAAGTCCTGGTCTAAAAACCTCTCCAAAACAGGACATATTTGCAACATGGCGAAGGGGTTAAGGGGCAGAACAATCGTCAAAACTGCTTTCCAGTTGCTTCGTTTGAACCAGTCTGTCAGTCCTCCTCCATTCAAATAGCACAACGCTGTGCGGGAGTTTACTTTCCACACTGTTAACAAAATTGACGGTCATTATTTATGCTAGTGTGACCATATTTTCATTACCGAATTGAATAATTACTATTATTATTATTATTATGCTTGAAGTTGTAGAAGTGGTTTTCCATCGATTTTTTTTTTTCAGGTATTGTTTTCTGCCCCCCCAGATGAGCTAACTCCCCACCCACACATGCCATTCTGGTCAAACCTCTGCTTCTGAGGTGTCTGATACACAAGACAAGTGGAGAAGGGCCTTCTTGTGGGTTCACTGAGAACATACCCGCTGGGCGCGTCCCCATACCGGCCACGGAGTGCACGTGTTTCAACTAGAGATGACGTATAGTCTGATAAGGAGATTCAGAGGAAAAATACATTCCAAAGACATGTGGTCCATGTACATTGTCTCTTGGCTGGATGCCTGGAGAATATAAGGGACCTCGAGATTCTCCATAAAATAGGATTCCCCCCCTGAAAAATCAGAGAGCCGTCCATTCGCACCAATTGATTCGCACTCTCCAGACTTGATGCATTGTTTCTGTAAATTCGAGACGGACCTGATGAATGCAATAAAGGTTTCTATGTTCGATTAAAGTCCGTGTCACCAGAGTTCTTCATCCCTCGTATTTACTACACTTCTATTCTTCTTTAAAACTCATTTTAGGAAATAAATGCTTGGGGTTTCTTTGCCTGGTAAACCTTTCATTTGTTGAAGAGCTGCTGGGTTCTTAAAGTTCCCTAAAAACAGATTTTTGCTGTAGATGGATAGAACTGATTTGCACTGATGTGAACTAAATTTCAGTTAATTGCTAAAGTGACTATTCTGGCCATGTAGATGCTCCTGAATGTTGCAGCATGATGCATCCTTAATGAAATCAATCCAGCTGTTTGCATCTGGGTAACATTGTTTTCTCTGTGCATTTTTGAGTGGTTACATTCTGTACAAGTTACCAAAGTGCTCATGCATTGTTGAGGACGTTCAAAGCTTAAAAACTTAAAGTTAAGGGATGGCTGATGTCACTTTTAAGCAGAAAAAACTGTAGTTATTCATTAGAAATGGTCTAAAATACAGCAAGAGGAAAATATACATCTAAATGTGAACATATCACCACTATGAAAACACTGTATCACCTCACGGAGGAAACTAAAGACGCCGAAGTAAAAAAAAAGAAAAAATAGTTAAAGCTGCAGTCGGCAGGTTTTCAAAATTCCGAGTCTAAAGTCGGAAAATTCAAACTGATACAACTTTCAGGCCCCTCCCCCTCTGTGGACGAGGTTGTGCACGTGAGTTCACACCAGTGTGCGCGCACACAAGCTGGGGGCAGACTCACGCTCAGCATGGAAGACGTGGTTGGTGACTGTTCTGATCAGATAAAAGATAAATAATAAACCTAACACGATTGGTTAAAAACAGCCGGGAGCGCTCGATTTATCAGATTACAGGCTTCAGAGGGAGCTACAGAATTCGGGATTTTTCCTAAACAGCCTATTTAATATTCTACTTCCAGAATCCCATGACAGTTCAAGCTAATATGACTAAAAAAAAGTTGCCGACGGCAGCTTTAATTGACAGCTGAATTATGAAAGTGTCCCCAGTTTTTTCACAGTTTTCACATCTCAGTGCTAAGTTTAAAAGTTGTTTCTTTCTGGCTGACTGTTCAGCTCACAGTTACTTCCTTCCCACATGTTGTAGACGTGGCATCAGAGGTAACAAACCAATTTCTGTCCGTTTTCCAGCAGTTTTGTAGGGCTCTTTGCTGAGGAGTGTCAGGTAGCTTCCTATGGCACTCGTTTGGTTTAAGTACATTAGCTGTGTCAGCATTTGGAAAACACTTTACGGGCTGAAGTATTCTCTTGTATCCTCAGAGTGCTGGGTTCTTAGTCAGGGGAGCGCTATTGTTTATTGCTACATATCACTGTTGAAACAGTACAAAATACCAGAAAAGTGCTTGAAGGGACTTTGTCCCCTGTGCTTTCGCAGCGTTTCTTTGGCCTGTTAGGGGGCTGTATTGTGGAGTAGATGCCTCAGTATTTAGGTTACTGGCAGTGAAAGTTTAATTCAACTAAGCTTCCCAACCTTGAACACAAACTAACATTAAACATCAGCTGTTACATCAACTTACAGGCGGTTATTAACAATCACAATGTGTGCAATTGGCAAAGCTAAATAGCTTTCAAAGTTGCCTAGAATTGGATTTTTCCACGTGCAAAATCATTTGGGACGATGCTAAAGACGTGTCCTCTTCTTTTCACTCATCAGTGCAGTGTTTCCCACAGAAGCAAGTTTTCCACGTGTCCCTCTTCCACCACATCTGATTCATATAAACGGCTCTGCTCTTCAGCGCTTTAACCTCTGGAGAGGCTGAGGAAGACCCCTTCATTTGAATCAGGAGGCAAAACGTGGCAGTGTGCCTCGAGGACTTATCGATTTAAAACCAAAGCTTGGATGAGATTAGATGATCGGAAAACATTTCAGTGCATATTTTTCCTTGCACTGGACCTTCAAATACTTTGCCCGTTTGCTCGCGCATTTGATGCAAGACAAAAAAAAAAAAGAAGCAACGCTGCCTGGGCCACTTAAGCTAACCTGCCGGCTGCCTCCTCCGGCTTCCGTTCTTTGTTTCTTCGTGTCTGCGGCAGTGAACCTTGTGCTTCAGCTAATGGCTTCACCCACTCCAACATCAGGGGTCATCAGTCGCTTAAATACATCAGAATGACTCTTTATTCAATTAGTGCACTTTGAGACACACACGCACACACACATGCACACACAAACAGCAACCACACCTCAGTCTCAAATCCGGTCAGCATTTATGTTTTGCTTTCAAAACAGGGGCCCAATGTATTTTGTGGATATCAAACAGGCCGTCATGGACGAGAGGAAAGACACACGGACACATGAATATGATAACTGACGGATCGATACGACTAGCTGCTATCGATAGCTTACATTTACATTTTTCAGCTCGTCTTAAACTGCAAGCCAACTTTACTAGACAGCATGGCATGCTAATGATGGCTGTGATGCAAAGACTTTGCTAAATCCTTTCACTTCAGTTGGTGGAGTAAATCAGAAATAAGATTACAAACCAAATTCAGGACGTTCATTAAAACTGATTCATGCAGCAAAGCTGAGAAATCCCACTTTATCCTGCCTCCTTCGCTCCATCTCCATCACTTCTTCACCACAAATTTGGATTGAATGGTTGAAATCAAACCAATCAGAGGCAGAAACAGCCAGCTGGATGATTTATAGGAGACGATTGTTCTCAAGGTCAGTCTGATAAGAACTACAAGAGAACATACATGAAGCCAAAGGCTGCAGACAGCAGAGGATGCATGTTTAATGCAAACACACTGAACATACAGCAGAGACATATGTACACCGTTGGATGTTTCTGTTTTAAATGCACTCGTAGGTATCTGGAAGGGGAAGAGAAGCAGTGAAAGAAAAAGAGAGCAGGAGGAAGATGTGTAACCAGAGATGTTGGTGGTAGTACAGGCCTTATGCCTGACTCTGCAGCATTACATCAGAGCACTACTTTTCTAAGGACACCAGATTGCATCCATCAACGGCAATCAGATTAAATCACGTTCACAAGAACATTTCTCTTCAACACCTTTGCTATCGCTGTGCCTCAAATCCACATGAATGCATCCACCAGAGATGCAGATGAGTCAGGTGTAAAGAGGTTTTTCAGCTCGTTGTTTTACAAGAGATCAAGGACAACTATGGTTTAAACAGCAAGGGAGGGGGGGGGGGGGGGGGGGGGGCACACAAACTGCTTCCAATCCAAATAAACTGTATTTCATTCCTAAAATTAACATAGAACCATATACCTTCATGTAATTAACTGGGTTATGTGAAAAATATGAAAAATAAATCTGTGCAGTCATCTACGAGAATGTGTTTACGTCACGTGACTCCGGTTGATTGACGGGTGAACGGACGGCGTTAATGGGAAAAGCAAAAGTAATAATGTGGAGTCATCATGGATCATCATCATGGTGAAAGACCAAAGAAGCCATCAGGTGCCCATTTTAGAAAGAGAAGAAGAGGAGAAACGGGCAGAAGATAAAGGGATGCAGATTTCTATGAGTGACGTGGGCTATAGGCTATCTGTTAGCCTCTTGCTAACATGTTGCTATTAGCCACGACTGTGTTTGATTTTTAGTTTTGCTGAACTAGAATTAGAATTGAGGCATCATGTCATGCAGGTAATTTCACCCAAAGGCAACCTGGTCTAGTTTGTGTTTGCAACACAACATGTGCAAATTCACACAGAAGTCCTGACTGTGGATTATTTTTATTGTTATGAGCTATATGCGAAATCAAATAACTTAAATAACTTCTAATATACATTGACATGGCATTCTGTAAGCTACATGTGGTATCTTTTTGTACCTTTTTGTATTTAAAATTATATATAATAAAATAATACAAGTAATATAATATGTTGGGGATGGCAAGGGATGGTTCGCCCAGGGCTAATGCTGGTCCAGTGCTGGACTGGTTGATCCATCACTTCCATTTCCTGGTTTCCGAAGGAGAGACCTACTGCTGACATGCTGATCTCATTTAGAGCGTTAAACCATGTGATGGACTGTCAGGATATTTGCTATATGAGCCTGTATTCACATTGTTGCACAATATGCAACTACTTTGGGACTTACAACAATGGTTCTTCACCAAACACCTGCTAAGCTGATAAATCTGTCACAATCCTTGGATGGACTCTGCTGTTGTTAAGTGAATTTTAGCACACTAACACACCGTAGTTGGCACCAACACGTGGCTAATTTGCAGGATCGGTAGCCTTTGAATTCTGTTTGCAGCATTCTGTTACCATGGATCTCTTCTCACATAAAAAAAGTCAAATTAACTGCTGTAGAAGCAGTTCAGTGATTATTTTTGCAGCAGAACATGCTGCTTTAATGCCATGCATGACAGAGAAATGCGGTAATCCTAACAAGAGGCTGTGGAGCCTTTTAAAAAGCAGCTGAAGACCTTGCTGTTTAGACAGTCCTTTAGTTAAGGTGAAGGTTTTTTATGACATTTTGTTTTATGTTTGATGTTGTGCTTTGATGTGTATGTGTAGCTGTGTGTTCAGTGTTTTTTTTTCCTTGTTTTTTATTCTGATCTCACTGTGAAGCACTTTGTGAATCCTTTTCTGCGAAAAGTCCTATATAAATAAACTTTACTTACTTACTTACTTACTAAATGACATCAGTTACCGAGAGTTGTTCAGTTTCATGTCTTTTTGCATGAGAGGGTGTCGCACAGAAATAACTTTTCTCTTTCATCAAATCGATACATCCAGAGAAATCCCTTCATGCAATGCCCCGTAATTACTATTAGCACTTAAACGCATGCAGCTGTTGCATTTTTAATGCATTGCTGGCTAACAATAAGCATTGTTTGTGGCCATGAGTGTAGCTCCAGGGAAGATCACCAATCTTTTATAATGATTACTTAAGGTTAACAGACTTTGTGTCTGCTGGATTTATGTGTTTTTTAGCAGCTACATTAAGGATTTACCCTTTTATTCAGTATACTGTGGGAGGAGACCAATGCGTTTAAAATGCAGCAGTGTTTCAAAGAAAGACTGGTTGTGATTTTGCTGTATTGAAAAACACACTTCCCTCCCAGAAGTAGCCAAACTATCAGATACAGACTGTGATATTAGAACTGTTTCCTGTTGAAACATACATGATGGGTCAACGGGGAGATATGGAGCCTATTCCAGCAGAGACAGCTTTGTTTCAATTCCATCTATTCATGTTTCATTTCTGCCTTTACAGCTCAGGGTTTTGAAAAAAGTTTAATCTTTGGTTATCTTGTGTTTGCTCGTGCTGAAGGACAATGTCACAAAGAGGAAGGAAACGAGAAAGGATTAAACGGCACTATTCATCTTACTACAGCATCCAAACTGCACTGAAAAAAGTGACTTTTTGGTGAAGTAAACTCTATTAGAGTAACTGTCATAATTTCTACCTTGTATTTTTAAGATTCAGTAAGAACTAGAGCTTCTTAAGTAAAATTAAACATTTTATTAACGTAATACATGAATTATGAGGGAAGAGTAAGTTTTACTTAGGTTTCCTCATACAATTTAAATGTTTAATAGTTTTATGTACATAAACCTAGAAATACTACATAAACTTTACTCTGAAAGTGAATCGTTAAAATCTACTAAGTTACTTCATAACAGCAAATACTACAGATATATCGAATTTACTTAAACTTTTTTTTTTTGGTTGTTGTTTTCCCCTGTCTTGTGGACAAGCGCTGTCCACCTTGTGTGTGATGTATGTGTGATATGTGCCAAACTGTAAAAAAATAAAAATAAATAATTACTTAAAATTTTGAGTAAAATGACGTTCCTGCCTATGAAAAACAAGTAGACTTTACTTCATTTGTTTAAATAAATATAACTTAAAACTTAGATGTAATTAAGTAAATTTTATTAATATCTCCAAAACTGTTATGTTTTATGGTAAGTAAGATTTATTTGATATTGCAGCATTAAATATTACTTAAATCATTTGAGTGCAAATACTTACAAAGGTTTTTTTTAAGTAAATCTTATGAGTTGTTTTCTTCAGTGTGCCGTAGGACGTTGCCAGACCAGTATCATAAAAAGATGTTGAGATGTGAATCATTAAAAAACACTGAGGACAGATTTGAGACTGAGCTGCACACATCACCTGAACACTGCCCTCTACAAAACAACAGGCAATGAAAAACTTTACCAGCACACAATGTCTGGTCTTTATTAGGACACCAAGGGTGGACTGGAGCAAACAGGTGGCCTGGCAATGTGTGGTCGGCCCGCTCAACCCACAAGCAGAGACTCAGATAATTCCAATAAATTTCGTATGTACAAAACGACTTCTTCCTTGTTAAATAGCCGGTTAATCAATAATAACCTTAGTGGGACCCTGAAGAAGAACAACTAAATGACAGACTACGTAGAGGTATGAAACATTGCTTTATTTATTTTATTGTTTATTGTAATTTTTGTACATATTGAGATTTTCCTTATCTTATTCTTATTCTTATTCATCTTTTCTTTTTCTTTTTTTTTCTGTAACGAGGGCACTGCAAAAAAGGAATTTCCCGCAAGGGATTAATAAAGTGATTCTGATTCTGATGATATAAAAGCTAATAAACTACTCTTCTATGAAGGTTTAAACCCATTGTGAAGCCTGCTACAGACATAGAATGATAAGATATTCTATTGTCTGGAGAGCAATAAAAAAACTCTCGACAGGCCAAATTCAATTTTAAAACAAAAGTAACCTGTTTGAAAAGACAATTGAAGAAAAAGGTAAACGACAAACAACCAAACCAATACAGAAACTGACAAGGTTTGATTTAAACGTATAGCTTATTGCTGCAGAAACACATGAATAACTCACTCACTTCTCTTTGCATACGCAGAGAGGGGTTGCATCAAACTATGTCTGACTGACGGCAGAAAGAGGACGGACCCCTGTGACCCGGGCCAGAGCCTATTCCCCCACCCAATCGCTTGCTCGGTCCAGTAACCACTGATCGAGACTCATGCAAATAGATTTTAAACCGATTCAACTGTCAAGCAGCTCACCAGCAGAAATCTTGGTTTTCCCAACGGCGAGTCTACAGTCCACAAACATACGTGTTGCATACTTTCCCGGCTGCATATATCATATCTTTTGGTATGAAAAGTTGACCCTTCGGGGACTGGGACTGGCCCCCCTCAACCCTTCTGCCTGCCTACCTCGCAGGCCGATTGGATGGTGTCCCAGTCTTCCTCACCAATTAAAGCAGCAGCTGGCGCACCTCCTGTTTGGAAGCCTCTGACATCCAGCAGTTAGTGCATCTGTGAGGCTGCGTGCAGCTCGCCCAGACTTCTGTGGAGCTGGTCGTCTGTGGTGCCGACCTCTTGTTGTGGCGTGTCTGTGAGCAGCTTGATGGAGGGCCGGGTCTATACTTTAGTAATCCTCAGGGTTAAGAGGTGCTTCTCCTTTGTTTAGAAAGAATCGCTTTTATTTAGGAAGTGTTTAAAATTCTAAGTCGGTCTTTTTATGTTTGGATTATTTGTTGATTTGAGAAGCACCCTTTGGGTTTCTCTTTGTAGTCTCTGTTCATTTTCTTATCAAAATAAACCTCTTATAACTCCTTTTTTACCATCTCGGCATCTTTTATCACCTCTTGCTGTCCCCAGCAGAGCCGGGTAATAACATGTGTCGCGGCCTTCTAAGTTTCCAAACTATATTTTCTAAGAAAGGCCGTGGGGGGCAACAGGTGGTTTGATTCTTGCACGCACTTCCGACTTGATTGCTTAAATAATGTATGTAGTTTATTTCCAACAAAAAATATGATCAAAACAACAACTAAAAATCTCTTGCCATTTTGATGAAAAACGATAGTTAACTTAATCTGATTTTACAAGCTCAAAAAGTGGTCAAAAAATCTTTTCACAAAAACCTCCCGTCTTCACACCGGACATTTGACAAACAAAAAGCTCCTCCAACACGCCCCCCGGTGTGTTCTTAATCTCTCCAATTAATGGGAGGGTCTAAAAGTTACCAAAATAATCTAAACAATTTCAAATATAAAAATGAATTACAGATTTTCAAACTAACTAAAGTATATTCTAACTGCTCAAAGAAAACTAAATTGATAGAACTTGTGATTTACAAACATAAATGGCCACAACAACATGCTCTATTACAACATAACAACTCAAACTAATATCATTAAATTGATAATTAAATCAATTATCTGGCTTTTTTTTCTTTTGCATCATGTAAATATTTAATGACTCACTCAGTTATTTCCTCTCTGGCTCAGTCGGACAGAAGCAGAAGTGCCAATCTCTGTTTGACTTCTTCCAAGCTTCGTTTTTCCTGGTGTGCCTCTTCCACTGAGCTCAGGGTTGATCATTTTGATTAGCAAGTTTTTGCAGCTAGTGCAATAAATTTGGATTTTCTTGCCTTTTTTAAAATTTCATGGCTAAGTTTTAAACAAGTTCAGGCCTCGAGTGGTTAAGCAACCATGAAGGAGTCCGAGAGCAAATCTGACAGAAAGTATAACTTATCAATCAAGTGCTGAAACAATGCATATAAATGAAATGTTTAGTTAAGCAGGCAAATGTCTCTCTTTGAGCTCAATCCTACAAGTTCTTTATCCATCTGTATCTACTGTTAAAGCATCAAGTTAAAACATTTAATTTAAATCTTTCAAGGCTTACAATTACATCCAAATTGCAGACTTAAAATAGCTTCGGTTTGTTGTTGTTTGTTAAAAGTGAAGATTGTCCACATTAAATTTGACGGTATGCAGTTCTTAAGAATGGATTAAACGTTTCTGCTCCTTTATATATATTCTGCATTTGCTAAAGTCACACTTTTCTGTAAATGATGTGCCCGTTTGAAGCCTGGGAGGAAGATTGTGAACGTGCAAACCTAAGCAAAATGATCATGAAATGTTGGCATAATCGGCAGGAAAAAAGCTGTGCAGTCCTCCGCCAAAGATACTGAAGTTCAGTAAAAATGAGATGTGCAATCCAGTGGAAGTGTGTTAAGCAAAAGGTGGGTAGTAACGAGTTACATTAACTTGAGTAAGTTTTTGAAAAAATTATACTTTATACTTTTTCCTTTTCCTTGAGTAGATGTGTGCAGCAGAAACTGTCCTCTTACTCCGCTACATTAGGCTACAATGAGCTGGTTACTTTTCTTCTTACCTCTTTGGTATTCTACGCCTCATTATTTTTATCCCCCGCGTACGCCTCATTTTAATGTTTTATTCTGACAGAGAGAGAGACTTCCGCCAAAGGCTCTACCACCTGACTGTGTTCCACCAATCAGACGCAGCCGTGCAGTCTGGTCACGTGACCTTACTCAATCTCAGCGGCGGGACGGGTTAGCTTTAGCATTAGCAGTCGTAGCAAACAAACAAAGAAACAGATGAGAAATGTCAGAATCAACGGTGGGAAATGAAGACGCAGACGAGGCCTCATGCTGAAAGCATGTTTACCTTACAAAGAGTGAGAAACAGCAGCTGCATTATGTGTCTTCTGTGTCAACCAAAACAAACGCACATTTCAGCAGAAACTCAACATCTAACCTGAGGAAACATGTAAGTTTCCTAAACTCGTTTTTTCCCCCCATGGATAGATGAATGTTTGTTTTTTAGGTTACATATGGGTTACATATGTTTTAAACATTTCCTAAGTCTCTTTTATTTTTTATTGAAGTACTTGAATTTACCTGGATTATTTTAATTTAAGCTATTTTGTAATTAATGAATTCATTTTAATTTATTTTATCAATTGGATGAACTCTAATTTGCCTAAAGATGATTATTTAGTATTTTTGTCTGATTGAATGCTTGTGTTAACAAATAAATCAGACGTTACTCAACAGTTACTCAGTACTTGAGTAGTTTTTTCACCGAGCACTTTTTTAATCTTACTCAAGTAATTATTTGGATGAATACTTTTTACTTTTACTTGAGTACAATTTTTGGCTACTGTTCACTAGCACTGATAACGTGGAGGTGCGTCGCTTACTTAAAAAAATCCGGGTTACTGTAATTTTGATTTTTTTTGTCGTAAAGTGGGTGTTACTAACGTCATCCTCGTGCTACTGCCACAGACAGCCCACAGACCTGCCGTCCATTTATTCGTTCGCTAAAATTCAAAATTAGTAACCCGGATTTTTTTAAGTAAGCGACGCACCTCCACATTATCAGTGCTAATGTACAGTAAATAATAAATTATAAAAAGCATAGTTTGTGCCTGTATAAGCTTGCCCATAGGAAACCGTTTCATGGCCGAATATCTCAAGAGAGCAGCCAGACGCCTCGCGAATATCTTCGGAACAGCTCCAAATGACCAACAACAAGCAGGGGTGAGTAGAACATCATGTTATAATGTGAAATCAAGGGCCCAATGTCAAAAAACCGGTCTTATCCTTTAAGATATACAAACCTAATGTAAAAGGAAACATGTCAACTGTGGTGACAGTGGCAAAAAGTCAGAAAAGAATAAAGTAACAGAAAAAAAAAGCTTTTCATAATGAGCTCTCCAGGGTAAAAAAATGTATTAATCAAGAATTTGGAAGGGGCAATGAATATTTTACTGAAGCAGTCTAAAGTGGGTCAGGCTCTTTTATATTTGAATATATGAGGAACAGAAATGGAACCAAAGTGAAAGTAAAGTAGTAAAATCTAAATGAAGTAAGAATGAAAACAACGAGATGAATGTCCGCAGCATCCGCTGAAAGTGGATAAAACAAGAGCCTTGAAAAACAGCCTCCTAAAACTTCAGGCTTTTCTGTGAAACTTCTGAAAAACACGGGAGGGAGAAAATAAAAACTACACGCTCTCAATCGTCTATAAATATGTTTTTCTACTTTTTGTATCTGTTTTGATCTCCGACTGCATCTCCCCGGGTTTTGTTCCTTAATGTTTTACTATCTTAGGGTGAAAAGATCCCCCCTCTTTCACTGCTACGTGCTGATCCGCTGTGCACTGAGCTTCTAATTCAACCTCGTCTGCTAAAGTTCTACTGGGTCGAGCTGTCAAAGAAGATTTATTTACTTTCAGATGCTAAGTATGGGTAGCTATGTTTCTTTTTTATAGCTAATACAACAAAAACCCACTCAAAAAAGGTACTCGGGCCTCCTCCCACCACCCTGTGTCTTGTTCGTCTCTTTGTGGTCCTGTGATGGACTGGCATCCTGAACAGGAAGCCCCCTGCCTCTCACCTGATAACAGCGATAGGCTCCAGCCCCCTTGTGACCCTGCGTTGGATTCAGCAGGTATAGAAAATGGATGGATGGAAGATTTTAACGGCATTGTAAAACAAATCATCCCAGTCAGAAAGAGTAGCTGTTTTGAGTGAAGTGTGAAGGATTTGCTTAAATCTTTGTCCGATGTAGACCCGTGGTAATTTCTCACGTGAAGCAGTCTGTACTGGTTACACTGCTTCTTTGTTTTTACTAGGGCTGGGCAACAATTAAAATGTTTAATCTAATTAATCACATGATTTCCCTGATTAATCACGATTAATCCCATTTGTACGCAAAATCCAAAAAACGAATTCAAAAGTAGTATGTAGCTTTAAGCAATTACTTTTATTTTAAATGTGCTGCCATATGAATGAAAGTGCCATAACATTTGTTGTGCAAACACACTTTTAACATCAGCATCTTTCTGTAGTTTTTATGTAGAAGCCTCGCTCCACTGTCTGTTTCCTTGAATGACTTGCTGCTATCAGTTGTGTGTTTTGCCTTTAAGTGATATTTTACACTGGAACTACTACGCTGAGAAGACAATTCAACTTGGCAGAGTTTACAGATGACTTTGGTTCTGTCGACTCCGCCGTCTGGAAGAACTTTCAAATGAAAATGGCCGAGTAAAAGTTCCGTACCCTTCTCCATGTTTGGTGGATCCGCCGATTACTTTCTTTTCCTGTTCCACAGCAGACAGCAGCAGACTTTTACAAAATAAAAGCCTGTGAGCAACAGACTTTTACAAAATAAAAGCCTGTGAGCAACAGACTTTTACAATAATAAAATGAATTTAAAAAAAAAAAAAACAACAACAAAAAAACCTGCATTAATTCGCGATAAAATATTTATCAGCGTTAAATAATTAATGAGTTAACGCGATAATAATGAGTTAACTCACCCAGCCCTAGTTTTAACTGTTAAAAAAGGTAAATTTTTTCCCTTTTTTTTTGGGAAGTGGCATTATGTAAAGGACTAATGAGAAGTCAATCATTTATCTGCAGTAGACAGATGTAGACAGAGCGCTCTCAGTTTGTGCACCGATGGACGAGCTAAAGCTAAAAGCTACTCAGAACAGTAACCATTTCTAAAACAACTTAAACCTCTTGGTTGTGTTTTCTTTTAAACCAGGTAAACACAGAGTGGGCCCATGAAGTCCGCTGCAGCCTGGACTGTTGTTGAATGCACTGAAGACCATCTTTCTACACGCATGCTCTGAAGTCTGCAGTCGCAAAATAAATAACCGTCTAACGCCAAAGTGACTGATGCTGCAGTTATCCACAATAAAGCTTGGTTTATTACTTCCTCTATGATTGGTCCATTTAGGATAAATAAGACCTAATTGCTTTTGCAGTTGCAACACCAGTTGCATCCAACATCCTGCTGCAACTGCCAGGTGGAAATACTTCCTTTTCCATTAGCCTAGCAGCTGAAAGCATAGCCACATGGGTAATAAACATTATTCTAGAACTGGATTATTAATGTATTATTACTTCAGGAGCAGGCTAAATAAAGTGAAACGCAGCTGGACTCTTACCAGAGTATTCACACACATTAATTGATCCTATTACTCTTAGCTTCCTTCTTTTCTCCAACACTGTTGATCTGGTTTTGCTATTTATAATTGATAAGGTTCTCCGTGTGTGTTGGCAACGTAAAGTTTCCCTGGAAATGTCCGTCATGCCAGTAAAGCTTTTTCGATTTGAATGGATGAAGAAAGGGAAAGGGTGAGTTAGAGACAGCAAAAGGTGGGAGGATGACAAACGCCTTCCATCATCGTCCTTGAGGCAAGAAGAGGCTGCGTGCTTATATAAGAGAACACACGGATAGCACAGCACACATGCTTTTCCACACACATGGAGACCTTGTTTTTGTTAGTTTGCTGGCAGATCCGTAAATGTGTTCACCTATGGGGCAAAGCACGGTGTGAGAGCATGGCAAATACATTATCCCATTAGCTTCTAATGACACATTGTCTGCATGTGCATGTTTGTCTACGTGCGCCTGCTGAAAATAACTCAAGGCGAGAACTCAGGGGGACGTGGAAGCCTGACACTTTCTCCCTCATCTCTGCATCAGTTTCATCTTAGTTACTGGTTTCCTCACTGGAGCGTTTGACAGCGCAGAAAGCAGGAGTCGTGTGCGATGAAGGCTGGATTCTCTGAGAATGATTACTCAGAAGCAGACAATCTTTTTCTTTTTAAGACAATAAAATATAAACTACTCAAATTATCTTTGGGAAAACAAAGAGAACAAATCTAACTGAATGGATATTTCCTGCTGCAGGAGCGCCGATCTTCTCCCAGAATGCCTCACTGTCCCACCGCTTGGAACTCACATATTATTGACTTTTCCCTGCGTTGCTGCAGAAGCAATCAAACAGCTACAGCCTCCAACAATCCCTGACGGCTGCTGTTTGTTCTCTTTTCTGTGGATGTGAAATGCTTGACTGTTTTTCCCCTAAAAATTCATTTCTATTCAAAAGAAGAGCCAAATGCAAGAAAATGGCCACGTGGTGGAGAAACGCATGGCGTCCGGAGTCAAGTTTCACCTGGTAAAAGGTTTATTTACATATATAAGGTTTATTTACACATATATGTATATATATATATATATATATATATATATATATATGGGCTATCGAGCAACTAGCTTGCAACTTCATCCATGACATACAACTCTGATCTTGTTCAAGCCATTTCCGGGCCTACAAGAACAAACCATGAACATCACTCATTAATCAAACCGTGCAAGTTATATTTCTTTGCCCAGACAACTAAACAATTATAACTATTCCAATTGTTCTGAGATGAAAATACCAACAATGATACACTTTGAATTGTGTTGGAGCTGCCAGTCGGCACTTTCGGCAGTGGGACACATTCCCATATATAGGCATCAACAAAATGGAGATAAAATGTATTTATATAAATAAAATCATTTGAATATGGATGTGCAGTGTGTTGTTATTTGTTAGGAAAGTAAATGATGGCTATGCATCACATAAAACGTGGAATAATCAAACGTAAAACTGGCATGCAAAACATATGTTCCATTGTTCTTCTGTGCAAACTTTATCTCAGCCAAAGCTCAAATTTCACTTATCTGCCCTAAATCTGCCAGGTCACATTAGTTCTCCCACACAAAAAGAACAACAGCTCTATATATCTGACTTGATAGAATTAAATACAGTTTGAGGCACTTTTATGTTGTGACTGAAGTGTGGCCTGCACACTCTAGAGGTCACGGGTTGAACCCCATGACCAGTCATTTGAGCTTGATGTCTGCTTACATTGTTCTTCTCTGATCACAATGTACATTACCTCCCTTTAAAGTAAAATACACCTTACCTATAATTACAAGAACAATTTGGTTTGGTTAAAAAAAACATAATTACTTGATTATGTTTGGGAAAGATTAAGTTTAGTGTGAAATACATGATCACTACATTTACATGCATGTTCAAAACAGACACTGAAGGCTCCCCCTACATTGATTTGGCTCTGACAAAGTACAGAATCTGACACTGTGAGTGTCTGCAGACCATCAAGAGACCTCCAACAAGCCTCCAACATGGGGTGCATCACAAGTTTGAGTGTAAAATCCCCCTACAATAATTATCAGGCTGTGTCATATCTTGAAAATTACTGAGAAACGAATGTAAGACACGTCCAAACAGTGAATCAGTGATGTAGAGGCGTCCAATCAGAAGGCAGTCATCAATGTAAACAAAGGAAACACTCCAGATTATGTTCAACTTAAAAGAATGAGTGTTTAAAAGCATCATTGAGGTGAAAGGTGTTGTTAAAGTGCTCCTTTTAAAATGCTGCTTAAGAGAAAAGAAATAGCCTCTTATTTCCCTTTTTAAAGCAACTGAATCCCTCTGTGTGACGTTGTTAGCGGCTGGCAGAGTGGATTACGTTACTAACGGCTGAAATAAACACCAAATTTGTCACTAATCAGAAACAAAACTTGAAGGGGGAAGACACAAATAAAACTGGCACCCTGGGTCATAGAAGACGAAGTTTCCTGCCTCGGCTCTCTGTGCCGGGCCTCATTGATGTTCACGCCGAGTATCGATGTAGCTGCTCGCTTCTCATTTGCATTTGACCCAGTCATGAGCCCCATTATTTATCTTTCAATTAATTATTATTCAATTAGGAAAAAGTAATTTAATGATCTTTTCATTATACTTACTTAATTACAGCATTTATTTCCATTTTAAGCCAGAATACCACTCAGATCATAGTACTGGACATGCACTGACAACCATCAGCATGAAGACTAATATCTTAGTATTTACTTCTCTTCCAATTATGTCCGGCTGAAGGTATTTTGCTTTGGTCTCTCTTTTTGCACCCTCTTCTATATCTGTCTCCTCAATAAGATGCTCTGACTTTTACAGTCCTCAGACTGCTGACCCAAGGACTTAATCTCTCTCCCCAGCGCAGCTCCAGGAGCCGGCCCTTACTCATTCATAGCAGTTATTTTTGACAACGGGACTCATCCAGTATGTAGCTGAGACAGAGACAGAGAGCTTCTTCATTCTTCAGTTGGAAGGCTGGAAGTGTCCTCGGGCAAGTTTTTGAACCTAACATTGCTCCCATATACCACTACTGTATTGGTCCAGAATGTCATTTCTTTAAAACGCTCCTCAGAATGTCCTAAAAAGATGCAGCTGGTCTTCAACTGGGAATTGTTTTTCCAATAAAGTGTTATGGAAATGTTAGGAACCATTATAGTTAGACATCATGCCCTTATTGGAAATATCACAGTAGTTTACCAATAATTAGCCACTAGATTTTTAGTAGGGCTGGGTGAGTTAGCTCGTTATTATTGCGTTAACTTGTTATTTAACGCAAATAAATATTGTATCGCGCATTAACGCAGGTTTTATTTATTTATTTATTTTTAAATTTAAATTTCAAATTTAAAAAATTGTCAGAGAGGGGGGAACAACATGCAGCACAAGGTCGTCCGATACGGGATTCGAACTGGGGCCAGCTGGAGCGAGGACTATAGCCTCTTGTACATGGGGCGCCTGCTCAATCCACTACGCCACCCTTGAAAGTCTGTTGCTCACAGGCTTTTATTTTGTAAAAGTCTGCTGCTCACAGGCTTTTATTTGGTAAAAGTCTGCTGCTTTCCTGTGGAACAGGAAAAGAAAGTAATCGGCGGATCCACCAAACATGGAGAAGGGTACGGAACTTTTACTCGGCCATTTTCATTTTAAAGTTCTTCCAGACGGCGGAGTCGACAGAACCAAAGTCATCTGTAAACACTGCCAAGTTGAATTGTCTTCTCAGCGTAGTAGTTCCAGTCTAAAATATCACTTAAAGGCAAAACACACAACTGATAGCAGCAAGTCATTCAAGGAAACAGACAGTGGAGCGAGGCTTCTACATAAAAACTACAGAAAGATGCTGATGTTAAAAGTGTGTTTGCACAACAAATGTTATGGCACTTTCATTCATATGGCAGCACATTTAAAATAAAACTAAATGCTAAAAGCTATACACTACTTTTGGATTCATTTTTGGATTTTGCGTACAAATGCGATTAATCGCGATTAATCAGGGAAATCATGTGATTAATTAGATTAAAAATTTTAATCGTTGCCCAGCCCTAATTTTTAGAAATAGAAAGTATAGGTTGCTTCTTGTCTCATATGGAGAGTTTTTTCAGTTGATTTTCAACAGGAAATATCAATTGACTGCACTTTGCTACATGCTTATGAACGGCTAACAGCAACAGCTACAATCGGCTTGCATCAATCTGATGAAGCGTCACTGGCTTACTTTGGATTACCTTCACACTTTCCCTCTGCAGAGCAGCATCCAAATCAGTCAAAGTTAACTTTCTATTTGTGAATAAATAGAAGATAAGAAACTGAATCATTGGCTGCACCTTTAGCTTTAAAAAAAAAAAAAACCTTATAAAACTGTTATTTCATATGTCCTTCATACCACTTTGATAGCATTCATTGCATTCTTTGTATACAAAGAACGCTGTTTGGATCACTCAAAGACACCTCTGTGAGACCTGCTCTTAATGACTTCCATTGGAACCCAATATCAAGACCTTCTTCACAGCTTAAATTGGAAAGAAAAAGAATAAAAAAACAGGGTAGAGAAAGAAAACATCCTGCCAGCTACATGTCCAGAAACCTGGCTTGATCTTAATGATTCCTGCATCGTTGTGTTATCAGAATGACTGAATAAAGGCTTTTCTATCATTTTTCTTCCATGCGAGTCCAGCTGGAGGATGTACTTAAAAGAGTCTAAAAGACTGTTGTAACTGCTGGTTTCAAGCCAATCTGCTGATGTTTACTTCCTGGGGAAAAAGGCTGTCTTGACATTGTAATTTTCCACCAAGGTTCTCAATAAGAAATGAGATACACAGAGAGAGGAGGGACACAGACACAAAGAAAGAAAATGGCATTGTGGCGTGCGAGCAGTCTGTCACAGAGGACAGTGTGTTTGTGTGCGTATGAGACGAAGTCGGGTGGGGGGGGGGGCTTGGTTGAATTATTTAAATTCATCAAAACATGAGCACACTCTTTCATTATTTACTGCCAGCACATTTGCTGTATAATCGCACACACAAATGCCAAATTCAACGTATTAACTACTGAAAAAAGCTTGTTTTGAAGAAAAACATTTTAAATAAATGAATTGTGAGTCGCGAGAAAAAAAAAGTAAGGGAGGGATTCAAGGCACAAGACTTAGCTGGTGGGAGAGTGAAGCATTGTGGGGGGACATTAAACTTGCATAAAGCTTTTTCACAGTGTTTACCTTGCTTCCTTTGCGTCTCATCGTGTCACAGCAATAAAAATAGTAATAGAGTGCTTCGAAGTGAATGGAGGCGGGTGGGGGAGTGGTTGTGGTCAAGTCAAGTGCTGTTTTCCATGACTGTTTGTCTACAGAGCAGACATGGAATATCTTTTTAAGGATGAGAGCTGTGCTCAAGGTGCCTTTGAGCGAAGATCGTTGGGCCGCTGCCCCGTCGGTTCCACTGAAGCAGCTGAATGAAGCTGCACTCAGCGTCTCCACGGTGACGGCGTGTGCTCAGTTGTACGAGTGTGAAAAAGATTAAAAAAAAATACAGTTTTACTAATAAAAGAAATATCAATATGTGGTGGGTTGGGCTTTCTTTGGAGCAATTCATGAAATAGTCCAAAAAAGATTAAATCAGCAATATAAACAGGCGAAATACAACCCGACTTTGTTTCATGTCATGAAAACTGTATTTAAATAAAAAAAAGTGCTGGCAGTCCTCTGGTCTAAGTGATGTGAAAAAAACATGTTGATCACACAAAGCCCTCACTCAGCCAGCTGGCTTGCTCATGCAGATAAATTCAACTAACATGACTCTTTCAAGTACTTGAAGACTATAACTACTTCATCTCCTCCTACACTCCTGTAATAATTGCTATGGAAAATAGACTCGGTACATTTTCATCCCCGAAATAACAGAAATTAGAAGACGAGGGCAAAAATCTATCCAGCGGGGAGAAAAAGAAAAACAGGTTTTTCAACGAGAGGCTGCGTTATGTGTTCAGAAGTGTGGTTTCTTCCTCATCTCAGATCATAAAAGTTAGTTTTTATTAACACGAGTATATATTTTGCTTATATCAAAGGAGAATATATGTTAAAATGTGCTGTTTCATTAAGTTTTCACTAATACTTCTAAACTAAGATGGTGAATAGGGAGTGATTTCAGTGGAGATTTTACAAATAAATTGGTTAAAAATGTCATCTTTTTCTTATGGAATGAATCATTTTGGGTTATATCTGTATATGGTGTGTGAATTTCATCACGTACATTTTCAAAATTTAGGTCCAAATCAGTATTTGGAATGTACAGTTTTAATTGGGCTGCAATTTGTAACGTCACTTAAACACACGTGGGGAGCTAATTATGAAACAGGTCTTTTTCTCAGTGGGTGAATGAATGCGCAATTGTGCGTTTAACTTGAGACTTATCAGTAGCCGCTGGATAATCACTGTATTATCCAGGTTAAACACAGATCACCTCTGTATGGGTGACGGTGTGTGGCCTTGTTTGCAAGAAGGGACATGTTTAAATATATACAAATATGCAACACAAAAGTCGGCTAAATGCAGCTTGTTCCTGTGTGTGTGCGCATGTAAAAGCTCCGGCGTGAAGAATACATGCATGATTTAAGCATTAATACACAATTAACTATAACTGGAAGTGTGACGAATCTAAATTTTGTCATGAAAAGCTACTTGTCACTTCACAGCCATGAATGATGAGGGGTGTGGCGTTATTGGGCATTTATATATGTATTAAACCTCGAATAAAGGGCATCACCTTCCTGTATTTTAACTTGTTTTAAGTTACAGTCAGGAAGGACAACTGTTAAAATCTTGGGATCACGGTATGTTAAATTAATAATCAATTTAATAATCAATTAATAATCAGTCTCATATCTCGCTACTTTCGTGAAAGTTCTCGTTTGGTTGGACAGACATTACGTAAAGAAAGCATACGACACAATCTGTGATTATAACATATAGATATATGAACTATTTATTAAAATTATATGACCAAGGACATGAACCTTAAACAGACAGGAGATGCATTGAATATGGGTGATTATATAAAACACTTAGTGAATATAAAATAAAATATGGGAATGGAGAGATACTGGATGTATTCAAATAGTTTGGGTTGGCTGACTATTTGACGCTAAATACTGACATTTTGGATTAATTTATCATTCTGTGAAAGCCTCGAGACATCCATCAAACCCACTTTAAGGTGAAAACGGGTCGGTCTTACTGTGCTGAAGTTCTGCTTAGTCAGCTCGGAACACGGCAGCGGCCACGCGGGGTCCGAGGGGGTTTCTATTCCGCTCTCTGGGCCTTCCTGGTTGTGGTGGCTGACTTTAGCGGACTTCTCAGTTGCTTCTTTTCACCGGGAAACGGGAACGATGGTGCCGAGGGCTGTGGTTAGATGATCAAATCCTCCGAGTGTCAGAGTTGGTCCGTTGCTGCTTTCTCTGATGAAGCGAACTTAAGTTCACAGAAGATTAATAAAAGGTTGCTTGGAGTTGGCTTCTTGGTAGGAAAAGGTGATGGTGGCGTGTAACGGCGGAGGATAGAGCGTGCGACGTAAAAAGGACATGGATGACGATGGACGAACAAAAACACGAAAAACGTGCATCTTCAGACGTCATTCTGTTTCTTTCTTCGAGTCTTTCTTCCTTGGGTCCTTCTGCCATTTCCTTCCTCCCTTTTGTCGTCTTCTGCACGGCTCATCCTCTCATCTTTCCGCTCTCTTCAAATCTCTCTGAGCAACTGATCTGATCTATTCTCCATTGTTCTTCTCTGTCCTGTTCTCTCTCTGAAAAACTCTCTTCTGAAACTGTGTTGAAAACTCTTTCTTCTCTGCTCTTCTCTCTTCTTTCTTCTGCGTGTGGATTCGCGGGTTCCGTGGTTTGACTCTCGGAGGCGGGGCATGACGTAAGCTTACACTACTCTTTCAGCCAATGATATGCCTGAACTGTGGTGACGTCTGCCTGGGGTCTCTGTAAGGCGATCTACTCAGCTTTTATGTGTGGATTTCTGGATAGAGCAAAGAAACTCTTATTTCTCCATTACTCTGTCTCATAGAACATTTGTTTCGGTGATTCTGAAAACGCCACATCTTGTTAAGATATGCAGGTTAAAGATATAACATAGACTTGCAATATGAAGACATCAAAATAACACACAACATAATACAGACGATTATGAGTCTCAAAATTCAGATGAGTATCTATAAAGTCGTGACATATGAATAGCGAGCCACACAATGTTAATTTTCTGTGTTAACAATGGGGATACCAAACAAATACTAAATAGATGCCGAAGGGACATCGTTAGAAGTTAAATTGTTGCATATATCTTGTCCGGTTGACTGAGTCTGTGGGGATTTAAATGTTCAACACTACAGACCACTAGGGGGCAATGTTGTTCTATCGGCGAGTTTGTCTTTTCCCAACAAGATTATTTCTCAGTCAATATTTAAGCCAGAATCGTACAAATTATCTCTATATGCGTCTTGTGATCTAGCTGGAATCCTGAAAGAAATTGTATACGGTTATCAAACACATTTAATATAGTTTAAGATTCGATTAAAGGTGAGTCTTAGTGAAGTATTCTCGGTTCGTGTGTAGCTATCTGGTCGGTTCTCTGGTGGGAAAGGGTGTTAAAGTTTCAACTTTGATTTATGGTCAAGATAACATATTGAGGTCTCCCACTTTTCCAATAGAAAGATCCTTTGTACATTTTAGTTTATCCCAATTTTATGGCAAGCGTCTGTTGGAGTTCCACTCCCACAGGCTTTCAAAAGGCCGAAGGTTGTTGTAAATTAGGCAGTTTCTGTCTCTTTTTCCTTTGTGGAAAGAAAATTAAGATCTGTTTTTATCCAGAAACGTAAACATCCCCCACAGGAATGTTGGTTTCGTCAGAGATTGAAGAACTCTTAATCCACACGGCACTGTGACTGCTACAGGGGCTATGGTGTAAGATGATGATGATCATAACAATTTATTTTTTAAACAATCTTCACAATAAATTAAAATCTATAAATATTAGTTAAAGCCATAATGTGTAATATTTCACGTTGTCTATTAACAAATTTGAGTCTTATCATTCACAAGTATTACCTCAATCGTTATTAATTACCTCCATCACAAAAGTGCAGTGTTCTTATATTCATTTAGCATTTAGCATACGAATGTACATATGAGTGTTACACCCCAATGAATGTCTCCATGTTGCTCCGCCATTTTAAAACTACGGGATTTGTAGAAGGACATATCATCAGCTTCGCATTTTCCGTTTCCAATGTGGAAACGGAAAATGCGAAGCTGATGACATGTCCTTCTACAAATCCCGTAGTTTTAAAATGGCGGAGCGACATGGAGACATTCATTGTCCGTGAAATATTACACATTATAGCTTTAAGTCTGAAAAACATAATAAGGAGCACTCCTCAACCACATATAAAACATTATTGTGCAAATCTACATTTTAAATGATCATGTTGATAATCTCCCTGCAGAACTCAGACTATTGACCTGCTAACAATGTTGTTGATCCAGTGTTTTACTGAACGTTGGTAATTGGATTCACCTGTGGGAAAAAGCAAAAAAAAACCCCACTTTGCACACAGCTTTGTATGACTGTGTCAAAGGTTAAATGTGGCTTGCGGCGTAAAGTGCTTTCAGTGGTCGATAAGACTAGCAAAGTGCTGTAAAACTGTAGTCTTTTTACCATCTACCTGCACGTCTCAGTAAAATGCAATCGTTAAAAGTTATAACACCATTGTGAGCTGGAAGCCTGAACTTCCTGCTGATCCCCCTGCTTTAGCAGCCAAACAGGTGCCATTCTGAGGCTGAATGGAGTCTGCCAGGTAAGAGCTCTCCGTGGTGCTGAAAGAACAGCCCATGCTTTGCAAAGGAAAGCCAGACTCTTATGTTAGCAGTGTGAGGGCATCACTCTCCCAGGTACAGAACAGCTTTTAATGACATTGTTTACCGACTGTTGTAATAGCACAATTAAGCAAAACTGAAAATATACTGGCAAGACGTACGGAACTAGTTTAAAGTTTGAACCTTTGATTGATTTATTGGTGGTTTTCCTCAGGTTATAAAACAATTTTTCAATGGAAAACGGTGACTGTATTTGATCTACTTTACCTTATTTGGAACTCTGGATTGTTCTCCATTTATGAGGGAGATTAGTGATGATAAATTGACTGTTTGATTTAGGTCTGAAAAAAGGCACTGATGCTTTATACAGAAGAGCTGAGAGCATTTCTCTGTTTTGGCAACCCAAACCTTCACCAGTTGACAGTGGTCCCGTCTCCCTCCAGAATAGAGTGGTGGGAAGGTTATGAATAACTCAGATCACTGGTCTTGACTTAGACCACACAGGTTCACGACCTTGTGTCTTTGGAGCTTATGTATGCATAACCTGGGCTTGGTGGCGGATCCCTTAAATAAGTTACGGAAGCTCGCACAGACGCTGGTTATGCCACTCTGAGACGCACACTCTCACTTTTCAGGCTCGCGACTACATCTCGTTTTTGTTTCTGTCCCTCAGGCCTTAATATATCATCAGTGCAGGCAGTTTCACTGGATCTACTGCAAATGGGCCTTGTGCAGTCGCACTCTTGGCATGTGAAGCTCAGATCTAAATGTTCCCTACACGCTGTGGTGGTTCCCTTCAGGCAGTGATGCTTAACCCTATGCTGGCACTGGACACTCAGTTTGTTGCATTTAGTCTCCTTAGAACAATTAGCACAGAAAGTCGGTGGAATCAGTAATGTCACCCAGAAGCTTTCATATTTGTTTAATCCACAAACACTTTTGAAGTTAAACGAGCTGATCTTTTTCCTACTTTAGACTGAACAGCAGAATGGTTACATTTGGCTTTACCCAGACACCAACCGTAATGCTGATGCAGGACACGGCTGTCGAGGCGCTGCTTCATCTACAAACAAAATACTGTGACGTCAACCCCAATTTCTATGAATGAAGAGTTTGCTTCGGGAGTTTAAGCACCCCCACCATCACTAATTCTTCAACAGAATCTGAATGAATGCTGTAGGAATCATAAGGCCATTTAGTATGCATAAAATAACTGAGGTGCTGGTAGGAGCAGTCACAGGGTGAAGATTGTCCTATGAAATTTATATTCAAGCAGCTTCTTGTTAATTTAACCGTGTTAATCTAATGACCATATTTTGGGATTTACGTTGATTGACATCCATAAGACCTCATGACTCATCTGTTTGCGAGTTATAAATAAGTCTGGAGCCTCTGGGTATAAACTATAAGGTTTATGATACACACATGCACGAAAACACAACTAATTAAGAGGGTGTAGGAAGAGCATTTCCTGTTGAGGGAGTTGATTAAATATTTCTCCAAAGAGAATAGTCATCTGTATCCATGTATGGGCGACTGCAGAGCAGTTACTCTTCAAATGTTCCACATACATCAGCAGTTAACAAAAGCATCATGGGACAAATGTATGAAGAGAAAAACACGGAGAGACAACTTCTATCAACCACTGACATTAACCTTCACTCCAAACCCTTAAATATAAGGAGGGATTTTATCAGTAAAAGTCTTGGGGAATTTGAATTACTGCAATGAGAAAACAGCCCATGCCACAGAGTAATGCTGATGCACATATATTAACTGCTTATTAAAAGCAGACACAAGGTAAAACAAATCAAATATAACAGAGACTCCAGCAGCCTGTGACGGTTGTGTCAGGATAAACTCTTTCAGAAGTATGCTGTGCGGTGTGTCAATGTGATATCTCATAAGGCCTCGTTAAAGAATATGTTGAAACATTAAGGAAATGTCAAATTAAAAATATAATCTGTCACATTGAGCCCAATCATGATAAGCACTGTGGAGGCTCAATCGACTCAGGAGGACAAAGTTTTTCTCAGCTGCAGTGGAACAAGTGAGTAGAGGTTGTGCCCCCCTGAAAACGGTGTCTTGTGGTAGACGATGTAGATGAGTCTCTCTCTGCTCCATCCCTCAGCTTCAGGCTGACGGTAACAAGACATGGTTCTGCACAAGATAGGTGGTTCACCTTGGGCTGCAGCCACCCAACCTCACATAAACTGACTATCCCTCATCAGGTAATGAGCGCATTTTAAACCAAAGCCGATTACCCAATCATTAGCACGGTTACGGGAAACACTGTGTCAACAAAGATGGCAAAAAATGAACGTGTACGCAAGGGAAATAAAAACAAAGACTCGTGGTCCAGACAGAAAGATTTACGAGTCGAGATGTTGACACAAAAGAAAAATCAAAGTTTGTTTTGATGGCGCTGAAAGCTGAGTTTACTTAACAGAGAACAGGCACAGTGATTCAAAACCTTTCTGGATTTAAGGAATTCTGGTTGCTATGGGAGTTAGGATTCAGAAACTTTAGCAGATGTATATATGTATGTAAATAAAATTACAACCAGTAAATGTAAATAAACCAAATTCTGGTGAAGGGATCACTAAGTATAGTGTAGGTTTAAAACACTTTGATACTCCTGGACTTGACGAAGGGCCTGGAGAGATAAAAGATTATTAACCTTTATACATTATCATCCATTACTTTGCACGATAAGGAAAGCACACTTCCTATATTCCCAGACCGGCGTGCATAAAGTGAGGTTAATGTTCGGTCCTGCTGGCATTTTTAGTAGAATTGATCAGGGACCATGATTCATCAAGTAGATCGATGCGGCTCTCATCACCATCACAGAGGTGTGATGTTTTTACAGTCGAATTCTGGGCTTCTCAGACTAATGCCACGGCCTTCTCGTTGGGTCACCGCTTTGTTCCGGTTGATCACTGATCCAGCAGTGTTGCACAGGGCTGGACTGGCTATCTGGCCGTTCGGGCATATTCCGAACGGCCCTCCCGCGATTTGGGCCCTCCGAGGGCCGTAAATAAAATATACATATATATATATTATATTTTTTATTGACTGCGACGGTAAAAAAAATGACACGTCGGGGCCCATTGGATGTTTCTCCTGAAGCACAGAGCGCTAGTCCAATGAGAATGCCTAACGTTGTCAAAGGCCCGCCCCTCCCTACAGGCCCAGTTGACCCAAGCTCTGGTGGGACGCGAAATGGAGAAACAAAAGAGTGGCCATGACAAACGTAAAGAAAAGAGAAAACAAAAACTAAGAGACGACGCAGTGAAATGCGCTAAATTCACCGATATGTATTTTAAAAGCACAAGCTCGAGCTCAGGTTCGGTTAGTGGGGCCGCCGGTACATCATCAACGAGCGCACAGGTGGTGGAGAATGAACAGGAGGAGGCGGAGGAGATGGTTCCACCTGGGGAACCAGAGGAGGAGGAGACGGAGATAGGAGACGTGACCCAGCAGGGAGAGATTGAGGTTAGAATTCATCTCAACACACCCGCTAGCCAATGCAGTGTAGCTATTGGGCGGTTCGGCGTTTCGTTTCCCATTGGCTGAGATTTGAAACCGAGACCAAGTTGTCATCCTGACTTCATCAAATCAGTCACAAACATACCCATTTGGTATATTTTCATGCATTCTCTTGTAATGTTGCGCAAGCATATATAAATCTTCCATTTTGTCTTGAGCTGTCACAAGGTCAATGTGTGTTTAAATTCTGCTAGTGCCCTCTAGAACTACCTAGATTAGCTATTCCGCTTCGGCGTTTTTCCCATGTGTTGCCTGAAACTAAAACTGAAGTTGTCGTCCCCACTCTCTCAAATCAGTCAAAAATACCCATTTGATTCATTTTTTTGGTTTTGCTGTGGTGACAAAAATGACGTGTCCGAGAAAAAAACACACAGACATAAGCACTATCTCATAGGCTCTTTTGATCAGTCTCAAGCTGCATTACAGTTTATGCCTGGGGGGCGGGGGTTAACATTCCATTCAGTAAGCTCACTGACAGTATCTGTGGACTGGAGCAATTTTGAGCAATAAATAAAATAATTGAACCCAGGAAATTATTATTACATGTTTAATTTGATTCAGTAAGACTTAGAACATACAACAGTGTGTGTGTGGTTCTCCTTTTCTATACAGTGTTGTGTGTGTTGGTGAAATATTGCTTTGCTTATCCCTGGCTTGGGTCTGTGGGACCCATTTTCAGGTTTTTCTGAAGGAAAATGGTATGAATACTTTTTTCACAATGAGATTCACTGGCCAGGGCTCATCATCTGGAAAATAAAGTTAGTTATCCTCCTCTCTCTATCTCTTATCCTCAAACACAAAGATACTCAGAACTTCACAAGCAGGATGAAGGGAACATGAGGGTGCACAGCAGCTTTTTTCCCCTCTTTTAGTCCCAGGTCCACTGGGCCAGAATATCTTCTATGTAACAAAAACATGAACACCTTAAAAGGATTAAATGGAGGATTAATGCTAATTAGACAGAAGTGTGTGTGTGTGTGTGTGTGTGTGTGTGTGTATATATGCGATAAGAGGTCCTGGCGGTGAATTTCCTTTCATCGTAGTAGGCTTGTTATTGAAAAAAGCCGCTGCTCCGCCTACTGTCCTGGCGGTGAATCGCCACGCAGCACACGCAAGCGCCGGCAAAGCAAAATGAAGCATAAACGTCTCGAGCCATTAACACAAGCGCAAGACGCAAGCGCAAGGGCAGTTAAAAGAAGTATAACTCAGCCTTTATTCGTTCCTGAGTGGAAATAGATGATCTGTGTTCTTGGATGATTGCTAAGACACAGCACAGGTTATATGAATATAATGACATACAGCAGCATTTAGCCGTTCTGTGCATTTCCTCCAGTTTTAAGCCTTAGTGTCTAAAGCGTAAAAACATAGCAATCTCAGGACAAAATAAATCAAATCTACTGTAGATTCACCATAAAGGCTCAAAACATTTACAACTAGAAATGCACTCAGAGAGTGCAGACCTCCGCCAAGGAAGCTTTGTTTTCTAAGCGCATTTTTTTTATCCACCCATATATTGTAGTGAATGGTCTGAAACGATTAACGTCGTAATCCACCACGTCCGAGAGAAAGCGATGCGTCTGCTTAAACTTGTGCATAGATTCAGCTGGCTCGTGTTCCGATTGAAAAGGTTTACAAAGTTAAGATGCTATCTTTCAGATGCGACTTCTCAGAAATGGCAAAGGCGGCTTCCATTTGTGTTTACCTTCCCCCCTGCGCAGTTAGTGTAAGCTTTCCCCCTGCGAACCCCCTCCTACCCCTCCCTCAACGACAACGAAACAACCAAGCCCCGCCACCTTGTGGCAGGTCGCAAGATTGCAGCGAACATCCAGACGAACATCCAGACGAACATCCAGACAAAGCAACAAACTCGGGCGATCACATAACCTCCTTGGGGGAGGTAATTATAGAGTTTTTTTCCACTGTTGTGATGCTGGTTTCGTCACACAAGTCATCGCATGTCCACATGACAACATGCTGATAAGGACTGAGAGGTGATAATGCTGCTTTTCATTGACTTTTTCACGACCGATCGCTTCTTTGTGCAAAGTTTTCCACAATACTTTTACTTCCACGACAATTTGCATTTCATTACTTTTCAACTTTGTGTTTATCAGCAAACGATCAGTGTTTAGAGTTAAAAGCAGATGGCCGGAGTTAGAATTTATGTCCATGTGCAAGGGTGAGATGCCTTACATGGTGAGGTTTTCATTCTTTCATTCATTTTCCATACCTACTTCATCGTATTCAGGATGGATGGTGGAGGCGGATGGCCGCCCTTCCTGGTTCTGGTTCTGCCAGAGGTTTCTTCCTGTTAAAAGGGAGTCGTTCCTCTCCACAGTCGCCTCAGGCACGCTCAGGACGGGAGATTGGACTGAAGACAAGTTTCAGTGCAATCTGTTGGTTTCCTTAGCTAGGAAATTGTTTTTGAATTGGCTCTATATGAATGAATTGGATTATTTTGTAAATAATTATGATTACAATGAATTGAATTCCAATTGGCTTGAATTGTACTACACTATTTAAGTGCCTTGAGATGACATTTGTTGTATTTGGCGCTATATAAATAAACTGAATTGAATTGAATGGTGAGTTTGTTTTCTGGTTTTCACATTTCAAAGCTTAAAGTCTGACATGAATCCATTTTCCACATGTATAAATGTTGGCACAGCATGTTTTCTGGTGAGAATGGACTGATGGGTAATAATCAAGAAGCAACATCTGTGTTGGACCACATACAATGCTGTGAGAGTACAGCTCGAGTCTGAGTAGAAGCCTAAGAGAGATTATTATATTTTTTTTAATACACCCTCAAGTCAAAAGTTCTTTCCGTGTAATTAGAGTATCATATAGTCCTCTGCTGGGCCAGTCCCTTCGGTCTATTATAATCTGTGCACACAGCAAAAGAACACCCACGAGCTTATTACATCGCAAACAAGGAAAGTTAACTCCTTAAAAGCATTTCTGCCAGATGAATATCAGGAGAATACTGACTTCTGCTCACACTACTCTTAAGTTCCAGGGGTACTTTGTGAAACTGTGGGCACTTTGGGACGAAAGGAGGACACATTTTCATGAGTATTCCTACACTATATGTCAAATATGGAATAGATTTACACCGGAAATCTGTTAGAAATGACCATCCTTCCATTGAGTATATCCCTAATAAGCTTATGGTTTTAATTATTGCTCTCGAGAATTTTTAAATCCTGCTCAGTTTCCTTTTGGAAAACATTATTTCTCTCTCATTAAGTGGGACAGAGTGATTGCTTTAGATTCGACAGCATACATAGTTTATCCATCCATCTTAACTTTAAATGTTAAGGCACTATTATCATCTTTTTTTGACTGAAATTTGAAAATTCCCTGCAGAAAGAGCTAGTTATTATAACTAGGGCTGGGCAAGTTAACTCATTATCATCGCGTTAACTCGATAAATATTTTATCGCTCATTAACGCAGGTTTTAAAAAAATTGGGGGGGGGGGGCTTTTGTCCCTTTAATGGATAGGACAGTTCAGAGAGACAGGAAGCAGAGAGAGGGGGAACAACATGCAGCACAGGGCCGTCCGATATGGGACTCGAACCGGGGCCAGCTGCAGCGAGGACTGTAGCCTCTGTACATGGGGCGCCTGCTCAACCCACTACGTTTTATTATTTATTTTATTATTGTAAAAGTCTGTTGCTCACAGGCTTTTATTTTGTAAAAGTCTGTTGCTATCTGCTGCGGAACCGGAAAAGAAAGTAATCGGCGGATCCACCAAACATGGAGAAGGGTACGGAACTTTTACTCGGCCATTTTCATTTTAAAGTTCTTCCAGACGGCGGAGTCGACAGAACCAAAGTCATCTGTAAACACTGCCAAGTTGAATTGTCTTCTCAGCGTAGTAGTTCCAGTCTAAAATATCACTTAAAGGCAAAACACAAAACGCTTTATTTTTTAAGCCCCAGCCAACTATCCGGACTACCTTCGCCAACGCCAAAACGAGGCTGGAACTCAGCTCACAGGACGCAGCAGGGGGTAAGTCAAATTTAATAAATGATATTGCTAATATGGGATGTCATACAGCTTCATGTCAAAAGAGGCGAACTATCCCTTTAAAGATATGAGAAACTGAAGCACGCACAGTTCTGTAGCATTTCGCCACTGGAGCGACAGAGAGGTGAAAGATATAAAAAAAAAAGGGGCAGAGATGGAGAGATTCCCAATGATGAACAAGAGCAAGGTAAGCAGCAGACACTGAACGAGTGATGGAGGAGAGGGAGGACCAAAGAGAAAATAAATCCCTGTAATGTTTGAGCCAAGGTGCTCAAGAAGAAATGAGGTAGAAAGCGAGCGAGGGGAATTGACCACAGGCCGAACAACTGTTAAAAGAGATCGGATCTGCCCAGCAGGAAGAAGAGAAATGGGACATAAAAAAAAGGGTGCCCATCAGACACTGGAGCTGTGAAAAAGCACCAGACATGTTGGAGGAGACACTCTTATCTGGAGGAATAGTAGGACAGCATCTGCGAGCCGTCTGACTGAATCCGCTGGGTTTGAAAGGAAAACCGATGCCTGAGTGATGCATATATCCAACACATTTTATATCAAGCCCGTTTCTCTAAAACTCCAGTCAAACCAACACATCTGCATCCGCAGCTCGATGTTTTCATCTGGACGTTTACTCCTTTAGGGTGAAATGACCATCCTTCCATTGAATATATCCCTAATAAGCTTATGGTTTTAATTACTGTTCTCTAGAATTTTTAAATCCTGCTCAATTTCCTTTTGGAAAACATTATTTCTCTCTAACAGTGTCCCGGCTTAACTTTAAATATTAAAGGGATAGTTTGCCTCTTTTGGACGGCATAGTAGGACAGCATCTGCAAGTTGTCTGACTTAATCCGCTGGTTTTGAAAGGAAAACCGAGGCCTGAGTGTTGCATGTATCCAACACATTTTATATCAAACCAACAAAATATCAATATCAAAATTTGATGTAAAACCAACAGATCTGCATCCGCAGCTCGATGTTTTCATCTGGACGTTCACTCGGCTGCTTCAGAGTTTTTATGTTCTGTTTATAACTTTAAATGTTCCTACACTGAACCATCAAACATCTGCTTCCTTCACTGTCTCTTCACATCTCCGTCACCCCTCAGCCGGACTGTCGGTGTAAAATAAGCAGTGAGAGGGAGAGATGGGATGGAAAAGGAAATTTAGGGAACGTGACAAACAGTCAAAAATGCTGATCGGGCGAAAAACTCTCCGTCTGAAGAACAAAAGATTACGGTTGGGCACCAGAATTACACTGAAAGTGAAAGGGAGACGAATAGAGAAGCATCAACAAAGGAGAACAGAACAAACAGAGCTCCGATAAAGGAAAAAAAACAGAAAAACAGAGAATATAGGATTTTTACCATCCGACTCGACCATCCTTCCCTCCTCTCCATCTCTCAGTTTGCTCCGAGTGTCTCATACTCATACATTCATTTATCCCCTCTCTTTCCCCACCCCTCCATCCACTCATCCATGCTGGCCTCCATTCATCAAAGTGAGTGGTGGACGGGGACACTTGACTTTGACTTTGATCTTGAGTTTGCTCAGCAGTTCGGGAATTCAGCACACACACACACACACACACACACACACACACACACACACACACACACACACACACACACCCATAAGGTTGTTATGCCACTCAGCAGAGCTTTAGTTCAACCATCTCTCATGAGCTACACGGTTTCCGGTTGAATTCCCCGATCGATGCGCAGGCCTGTGAGTGAACTCTGAAGCACCAACATGTGAAGCACTCTGTTCAGCGAGACGATAAAACCAACACAGGTTGCTGTCTGATCACTTTGCATCTGTAACGCTTCGCCCTGAAGGTAGAAGGAGGAAGAAAAGAAAAAGCTGAACATCCTGACACGCCTCTCACTCTCGGTGTGAGCTCGGGATGATTGACAGGCGCTGGGATGAGTAATGAGTCGGGAGAAGAGGAACACACAAACTCACACAGTGGTGTGAGCCTCACAGATTTTTGAAGCACATATGCGGTAGATGAACACTCCATGGTGTTTAATTAGAAAATAGAAACAGGATGATTAGGGGCTGAGCAGTGAAACTGCAAGGACCCTATTGTACTGTTTCTTCTTCTTATTATTCTTTGCAAAAGGTGCTCAAAAACTCTTGAAATTTAGCAAGCACCACCTGCCAGTCGACAACATGAAAGAATCTAAACTTTATATTTTTGGGAGTCGCTCATTGACTCTGTAGCGCCCCCTACGATGCTTAAAGGGGAACTGCAGTATTTTCGACATTAAGCCTCATTTATGAGTCGTCTGCAATGTTTTAGAACCCCCCCTCACCGCTTTTGCGAAAAGTTGCTTCTGTCGTGTTTTATTTGGCAGCTCGTTCATGCTCGAACTATTTTCTTAGCGGTGGCGGAGTAATATCAACGAACATCCAGTACAAAATGTCAAATAAAACACGACAGAAGCAACGAAATTTGATATGGATTACCAGTGCACACCAGTAACCACTCCGGTGAGTTGATGATTTTGAAAACGGACGTTTATGGTGCTTTTACGGACCTTTTTGGACATGCACCATGCTTGCCGTTCTGAAGCAGGTTGAGAAGAATCAAAATTAGGCAAATACCGGAGACAACAGTAAACATCAAAAAAGCGGTGAGGGGGGTTCTAAAACATTGCAGACGACTCATAAATGAGGCTTAATGTTGAAAATACCGCAGTTCTCCTTTAAAAATGGTCCCCGCATTGGGGTCAGTTTGGCGTGGGACGACGAAATTCGGTACAGTCATTCATCATGCCCAGACGCACAAAAAAGTCTCTTGCCGCCATGGTCCCACGTCCACAGGAAGGCGGCCATTTTGGATGGAAAGTGCGTTTTCGTGCCATTTTTTACCGATTCCACGACTTGCATATGATCGAACTCGTCCCACAGATTTAATGCTACAGACGTCAAACTTGGCCAGGTTACTCTTAAGACATGGAAGGAAAAAATCATGGAGAAACTTTTTCAAAACTTAAAGGGCGTGGGCGTGGCAGATTCACAGCCAGGGCATCTGTTCCTGTGAGGTAGCAAAGATCTGACTACAGTAAAGTCGTTTTTCCCAGTTGCTGAATATTTTTCTCCCAACCTGGAATCGAGGCTTTTTGACTTCTAATTTCTAAATCCCTTTCATTTTTACTGCTTTCACCTCTTTTCTTTCCCCTTTTGCCTCTTTCAAGCCGAGTTCATCAGTCAGCTGCATCCCTCGGGGACGTATTGAGGTTAGAAGAGAAGATCTGACAACCATATGAAGTTAGAAAGTGAGACTGAGCGAGGCAGAGCAGAGCTGAAGAGGAAGAGGGCACTGAGGTGGAAATCAGCGGCTAAGAATTAAGAGGTGAGCAGGTTAGAGGGGGATTTCTGACAGCAAACACTTACAGGAAGATAAGACGCTACTGAAACCATTGGCAAGAAGATAATAGGTAATGACAAAACAAGAAAAAGGCTGGTGGGAGAGAAACATGAAGATTTATTCAGAAAGGGAAGAGGAATTATACCTCTTGACTAAGTGCTACTTATCCCCACAGCACATCTCAGCCCATTTCCACCATGAAATACATTTACATTCCTTTTTACACAGCAGGGCCAAAGTCATCGCCGAGGTAAGCTAAACACTAAATAACACTATGCATCTTTCCTATTTAAAAAGTTAAATGTAGCAGCTAAGCTGGCATACAGCGCCTGACCCTTTGATCCTGATCCAGTCACTTTCCTTCAAACAAAAGCCGGCTGTCCAGCCTGTTTTCTCATTCTACAGAGGCTCTGCAGTAGAATATTTTAATGCTTAATTTGGGGAAGTTTTAACTTTTTGAGTTTATGTTCAGACTCTCAAAGCTATGTGCCATTTATTGATTTGACCTGGAAGTGAATAGCCTAGCTTAAAGAATGGCTAAAGGGGGGAAATGCTACGTTTGGCTCAATCTAAAGACAGTAATATCTCTGTAGCAGTACCTGATATCAACACATTGTTACTTACTGGTCTATATACACCACATTTTCTCAATTTGGTATACTTATTTTCTGCTACTTTCTGACCTTCAGAAGAGCTTAACATTTGTTAATGAATTTTCCCTTCAGACACAGAACATTTTGACTTGTTTTCATTGTTTGTGCTGACCTAAGCCTACGGCCTGCTGGCAGGTATGGGAGTGGCATCAGTCTTCACGTTAGATCGGGTAAGAAAATAGTAATATTTCTCTCATCTCCGGCTATTTTCTGAGGGATTTGTCTGGTGATAGTCTTACCTTTGAAGATGAAAGAGCAGAATACACACTGCCTTTACGTTTCACATGTTACAGTAGCTGTACAACATCACGGATGAGGGAGCAGCTCAAAACTCTTCTGGTGATTATTCCTCAGTACAGAGCTAAAACACAAAGAAAAGGAAGAAGAAGAAGAAACTGTTAGACAACACGTTAGAGTGTAGTAAATGAGATCATTTCTGTAAGTGAGGTTCACCTCCATGCAGAGAGGAGGGAAGGGTTCTGCGGTATTGACTGTGTACAAAAGTAGCCTAATTATCAATAAACTGCTGGGCTTGGACCACGTGTGCTAACTTGAGACTGATCTTCCCACACAGGAAATCCGCCCTCACATGCTGTTGCTACTAGATATCAATGACCTGAACAACCCTGACCATCGATCTAAAGATATCCCTCTTTCTTCCTCTCTACATCCTCCATCTCATTTCTGTCCGTCCTTCTATTCCTTTTTTACCCACTTTTCCACCTTTACCATATTCTGTCTCTATTCTACCCTCATCCATGCTTGACTTCTTGCCTATATTCCTCCCTCTGACTCACTTTTTTTCAGCTTTCCTCCTTCAAAGCCTAGAGGACAGAGCTGAAACAAAGGCAGATCCTACACCAGCTGAGCCAGCAGGATTGAGGGTGAGGAGGGAGGGAGAGGTGGGATCAAAATGAGGAAGGGAAGAAAAGAATGAGGGCAGAGAGTAAGGTGGATGGGAGGGTGAGTGTACGACAGGGCTAAAGAGCAAATGAAGGCAACAGTGGGAAAGATGGCAGAGGGAGGTGGGAGCCTGGAGGCGGAGAGGAATGAAGGAACTGGAGAGGTTTAAGAAAACATGAAAATGTGGATGAACAGAGGGATAGGGAGGAATGTTAAGGTGTTGCTCCCATATCAATAGTGCTGGAAATACACAAAAACGGTTATCAAACAGTCCATTGTGACATTCGCCCAGAGCAGCACAAACGTTTCCACTCCATTTTCATCAGAGTTGCATCTTTCCTGAATCTGCCTGCTGGGTTGCTGCTGATGTTGTGTGCCTCCATTTTAACCCGATCCAAGTCATCTCAGCTCACGTGAACCTTATATATATCTTTGTTCTAATTCCCTTTGGAAAAAAAAAAAGGTAAATAAAACCATGAGTACGCAGAACGGAGGATATTTGTCAGCAGATCTGCCAGAAGTGATAGACTGGAGTTAATATGCACAGCTGCACGCTGTTTAAAATGCAGGAGCGCGAGCTCCGAGGGGAAGACAACAACATGCATGTTTGAGAAGGCACAAATCTGCTCCTCATGGATGCATTGTTGCTAAATAACTGGAGAGATGATGTACCGGATTCACGACTGTCTGCTCCCTCCTCTAAATATTCATTATTGATGAGCTTTTAAATGTCATTTCACCCTGAAAAATGTCCCGGGACGAAAAAAAAACAACAGTGACTACAAAGTAGAAAGTGTTCTTCTAATCTGTGTGCACAGCAGTCCAAGACTTTCATGTAAAATGGCTAAAAAACTTTGATGTTGCAGATAATTACAGAAACAAACAGGAAAAAAAGGAGTTATCTATTAAATCCAGTGTAATCTGTTTATGTGCTCAACTGTTTGCACTGAGGGTCTCTTCAGTTTATAATCAGAGATGATTAATAAGCAACCAGCCATATCTAGAAGGCCAAAGTTGAATGTGGCAAGTGCTCCGACTAAAATAGATGCACAAAGATTGGGCCCGTTCCTGTGTGATGGAACAACCCCATGCAGCCTAATGACTCAGCTGCCCCTGGGTGACACTACACTCACTCCAATTTAATTTGGACCTTGCAGGAGAGCATGCTTTGTTCAAAGATGTCTGGATACCTGGCATTAAATTCCCCTCCTGCTTTCCCCAGCATGGGTTCCACATGACAATGAAGGCTTTGAACAATGTTGATGTGAAGAAGAAACTGGATTTGTCCTTAGAAAAAGCTTAGTTACAACTTTCTCCCTTCTTTAGTTCAGAGTTCACAGCAAAGAGTCACACCCGAGACATCCTGTGGTCAGAAACAGGAGATTTGTCCTGGTCAGTCACCATGATGACCATGATGTCATTCACGGGGTAGAAACTATTAAGCAACTCTAAGCATTTAGCTGTAAACATCCTGCTCAAACAGGCTAAAGAGTATAACAGTTGGTAAGCAAGTTAAACACTGACCTGTCGGTGCGATTTAACCCGATTTCCAAACAAAATCATCCCCCTTTGTTTGTCCAATAATCCATTTATATTTACCAGTTTGATGTGCCAAAGCAAATATGTCCGCAGCAATTTGGTCTTTGGTTTCTCAACCCACCCACCTAAAATAAAATGTTTAAGTCAGTGTTATGTGTAGAATATTAAATCTCTCCGATGTAAACTTCTGCATCGTTCTCTTTAATCTCGTTAATTCTAACTTTTTCAACACAAGTGCTGCTGGTCTTTTGCACCCTGTTGGGTTCAAAGGATAACATATAAGATAATAAAAATATGTATACATATATATATATATATATATATATATATAAAAAACAACCAAACAAACAGATCAAGTAACAGTAGATCAACAGCTACTTTGATGCTCGAGGCTTTTAAGAAAAACCGACTGGATATCGACTTCAGATGGTAAATATATGCACATTTTCAATATTACATTTGCATTTAATTGAATTTTTAATTCAATTTAATGAATTACCGCATCAAAGACACCAGACTACCCCATGACCATCCCATGCAGGGGCTTGTGCCTGTGCAGAGAGGAAGATGCTCATTTTGACTGTTCATGACAGTCATTGTGCAGGAAATTAAAGTGCCATACCCATACTGCTGTAACACACACACACTCACATGCACACATGCACAGATTATAGATGCTCTTAGAGGCAAAAGTAGAAATGCAAACTGGACCTCAAACATACACAAAATCCCTTTAGCCAACACCAGTAGCGTCTCTGTACTTTAAATTTGTGTAATGACATTTTCAATGGTAAATACGTGCAAACATATGTCATGATGCTTACTGGAACACATTTCTAATGTTTGCTGCATACGAAATAAGAAATAAGAAAGTGTCGAGTGCGTAATTGTGGGTATTGCTTGACTTGAAGCAAGTATCAGTGCACATGTTCAGTGCAGTATCTGTTGTTTAACACGCCCCAGAAAGTCCTTATAAGGAGGAGGGGGCGAGGCCTTTCTGGGGCCTGACACCAACATACAGTCCGTTAGAAACTAGACAACACTTCAATAAAGCTATTCAGTCACTTCCTGGTTGAGTTTAGGTAATAATATTACTTTGTCAGGGTTGGGAAATTATCAAGGTTAGAGCTAAAAAACGTTTATTTTACAATAAATATTTTATTTACAGTCATGAACAATATTTTCACCCTCCACATGGTATTGCTCTCGCAAACACAGGTCGCATGTTCTTCCAACGTAATTATTGACTGTATCTGCCTCGAAAAATATGGAGGAGTAAAAGTGCCAAAATTAAATAAATAAATACATCATAAAATAATTGCTTAAATGTCTCATGAATTAATTAAAATTGAAAATAAATACATAAATCATTAAATCATTTTTTCAACGTGTCATTAATTAACTAAAATACCAATTATATTTATATTCTTTTTTGTATTTTAATGCTTCTTCCACTCCCTGCTGCAATGCTTTTATTTTATGTGAAGCACTTTGAACTGTTTGTACATGAAATGTGCTATATAAATAAATTTGATTTGATTTGATTTGATGTAAAAACATATATAATTATTTAACTATTCAATTAATTATTTCATGGTGCTTGCAGTGCATCATTAATTTATTTTATCCGTCAAACTCGCCCATCAGAGTCACCTGATTGGTTCCCCTGCACATCAAGTCAAGCCAAATCGATTCCAGAAAATGGATTGATGCAGAGCGAGTGAACACATTCCTATACACTGGGTGGCACTATTCACCCTTTACGTTGGTTTAGATACTCTCTCAAACAAAACTTAATTTGCATCTTCCTCTAGTTCTAAAATGTCTCTCGCCAACTCCTGAGAAAGTTCATCAAGGTCCTCCATCGTCTCTTTCCAGACTGCTACAGACCCAGACCAAAGCAATGGATCAGACTAGATTAGCATTAGCCCCGCCCACTTAAATATCACATGGGCACGGTTTGGGGAGGAGGATAGTGTCAGCAGAAATTACACAAAATTGTCTGGTGTGACAGATATTAAAGTTGTGCATGTAGTCATTAAGGCTGAGAACCGAGTAGCAATAAATTTAGCAAAATGATATATTTTTTCTATTAGCAAACTTGACTAATCACATTGCCTACAGTATACTGTCAAGCCACATGGTAATATTGCCTTAATTTCCACCTCTTTTCATATTAGTAACCTTTAAACACTTGTTCTCTAAATACAAAAATATTGTTTTATTAATCAGTACACAACAAACCAAGTTCATTTGGAATTTGCATGACCTTTAGAAAAGAAATAATCTAAAACCATGCCACTGTAGCAGCTTTGTGAGGTTATTAAAGATAAATAAAATCCACCACAGGGAGCCGGTAAAGGTGCTCTGTGTAAATGATGTGTCATATATCTATATATCTACAGAGTGCACTCCTCATATATGTCAGATATGTGGTACATCTTTGAACTGTGGGAAGGAATCAGAGAAAACCCACCAAGGTGCAGGCAGAACATAAACAGAAAGAGTCCTTCAAACAAGGAGCTGTGAGGCCTCAGCGCTAACCCAGAGAGGTCTGAGCATACATGCGATGGTTAGTGTCTCCTTTTCAGGAAGGACTCAAAAGAATTAACCGATTGTCAAAATAGTTACTTATCAAATAATAGATAAAGTGAATGCTCGTGTATGTAAAGATAAAAGCAGGCCTAAACAACAAAGCCCGATTTATGGTCGCTTACGGAGACCCTCCCGGAGACCCTCCCGGAGACCCTCCCGGAGACGCTCCCCGTCGCTTGCGTGCGTCGGAGACTCGCGGAGACCGCAAGGGTTGTGATTGGTCGGCTAACAACATCATTTCCGGAATCACTTTTCCGGTTTAGCTCCTTCCTCTCAGAACAACAACAACCGCCATTTTTGAAAGAGTTTACTGTGTGCTCGGTCAACATTTGGTCAAAATTATTTGCATTTCAATTTCAACAAGCTCCAACTCCAACAACAGTCTTTCTCTCTCGGTCGCCATCGTTCACTGTGAGGAGTGGAACGGAGCCGGAAGGTGAACAATTAATCAACCACTTTCACCATAGACGTCGCGAGATTGGGTCGTCTAGCATAGCGACGCCTACTGGTCGGGAGGTGAACTGCCTTCCGCATCCGACATCCCGACGGAGAACTTCAAAAGGTTTCGTGGCCACCGAGTCGGATTGACGGATAGCGACGGAGAAGCATACCGAGGCCTTAAGTAGCTTTAAGCTTCAGAGAGTGATGGAACCTGCCACGACCTTCCAGTTATGTCTGCTAAAACCCTTCAGGTTCTACCGGGGAACTCTTGGCACCCGTTTCAAATGAAACAAGGAAAAATGGAAGTGATCAAAGTCATTTTTCATCACTCACGGTGTTACATCATACTTTGATTCTATATCAGACTTCAGAGCAAAAAGGTAAACAGCAGATATCAAAATACACTGTAAGCGTGTGTGTGTGTATGTTTTGGGGGCTCAGGGAGGGGTCCTTCCAGATGGCTTATCTTTCATCTTTGCATCTGTCATTCCATCCCACCTCAAACCTCCATCTTCGTGACTGCTACCCACTCCACAATCTCTATGTCTGCTGCTCTCTCCACCTATCCATATACTCATCCATCTCTGCCCACCCAACACCCTCGGCCTACCCATCATCCTTCAGTGCATCTGCTTCTATCCACCCCCTCGGCTGTGCTGTCATGGTGGGCTCCAAAAGATGGATCAGACCTTTCTTTGCAGTGTATGTGTTGAGATTTCAAGCCGCTACTAAAAGGAAATAAATTAATCAATCAAGGCCTTTTGAGCTTTAAGGCATCCATCTGATCGGAAACTGAATTCTCATTGATGCATTTTAAAAGGCTGCTACCGTTTCCTCATGGTACATCACATTTGTATTAAGAGAGAAAAAGCCTTCAGCTGGCTGTTATGAATGCAAACGTCTCATTAAGCCAGGCAGCAAACATGGCCAACAGAATGAGGGGGATGAACAAGATAAAGTTGCAAATTTTAAAAAATGTATTAATTTCAAAGTAGATTAACTAACATTAAATTGACATATTTAAATTAGAGAGGAGCGTGGCGGTTATTGTAACCATCTGCCACCTCATAGCTCTGGCAATTTGTGCATTACCTCAAACCAAGTGTCAAAATGACTCTAATGTTGACCTAATGAGGGTAATAACTAGGACTGTAGTGATACACTAATCTCGCAATACGATATTCAGCCAACGATACAATACGATTTGATACACTTACATCATTTTCTGGGGGGAAAAAAAGGGACAGTGTGATTTGACATGAATCGTCGCTGTTTGGACTGGTGGTCCGACCTTTGAACCGGAAGGACAACACCGCCATACAAACAGAAACAAACGAACATGTCACAAACGTGAGAGCTGTGCACTTTATACAACATTCTTATCAACTAATTTATCACTATTTTGTATAATGTGACCCCTTGGCATTGTATTACCTTAATGTTCTGTTTTTTCACTAATTGTAACGTCTGACTTTTCAAAGTTTGCTTTAAAAAAAAAAAAAATAATAATAAAAAAAAAAAAATCGATACTTTATCGGGAAACGAAATATCGATATATATCGCAGTATCGATACAATTGCTCAGCCCTAGTAATAACTAATGTTTAAGTTAAAGTCTCCAGTGTGTAGAAAGTAAAGATGTCTCGAGGCATGGATTACTGAATATCTCACCTGTGATTGGCACGGTTATGATGTAAGTACAGAGTAGAGCATATGGGGCATACGTATCTATAGTTTCCACCACCTGGTCTTCATATTTCTCCTTCAACCATAAAAAAGACAAACATTAGCTGAGAGTGAAAGAATAAGATCAGGGCAGAGAAAGTGGACAACCAACTCTGTGAAACTTCAACACCACTCCCACAGAGATGCACTTTTAGCAGTGACACACATGCTGGGAGAATTAGCTCGGAGAGCAAATGAGGTTTCCTTGAAAATCCCATTGCCTGTGACTTATCTCTGCTTAAGCTCATTTTCACACCAACAGAGGCAGCGAGAGAGACGCCCTGCAAAGGACTACCATTCTGCTTTCATTAGGTCTCCCAGGGTCTGCTGAAAAGAACACCAAAGACAACTAACCAACGCCATTCTTTTGCTTGGAAACCTCGTACACCGAAGTGCAGCTTTTAAGGCCAAAAGCCTCTGAAAACTTTTAGATGCACTCCGCTCAGATTGAAGGCATTTATTTTTGTTTTTCTATTTATTTCTGAGGGGAACTTGTGACTCAGTACTTTGTTAGACATAACAGAGATGGATGCATTCTACGGTAGATGACAACGCTCTGAAATCATGGTGAAATGACATTCATGACTCACCTCTTGTTATCTTGTGACAATTATTTAGTGAGTCCTTATCCAGACTTTGGTGTCAGTGGAGCATCCCGACTGCTCCTTTCAACATGAGAGGGGAACTTAATCTTAAACTCATCCCCTCCCCCCGCAGTGGCCACCTGTATCCACTATCATGTCATTTCTGTCAACATCTGGACCTCATGCCTGCAGCTGAGGAAGTAATTGGGAAATTGAGAGCTCTGTTTGTGGTTCAGATGCATCTCGACAGACTTGAACTTATTCACTTGGGGCAGATGTCTCCACCCCGTCGTCATTGTGTGTTTTACCATATTTTATGAACTGTATTTTAAACTCTTGCCTTTAATATCCTTTCAGTTGCACAGCAGGCGTTTTGTTTCTTTGCTAACTGAAGACACGTTCAAGGAATGTGATTTTGTTGGTCAGGGGAGAGTTCAGCCCATAATGTCTAAAGGCATGACTATCAACATAAGCCACAAGCTGTTGCTAAGTAACTAGTAAATCCCTGTAGATCAGTTATTCCACACATCATCTCTCGTGCCACTCTCTAAGCTGGTTAGGCTGAATGTAGACGTGTTGTTAATTTCATACGGACAAAGTGGATCTCCTTTGAGTCATTGCGGTAGGAGAGATTTGTCTGCCTTTCATTTATGTCTAAGATGTCTAATTGTCTTAAACCTATTCTCATTTACATATTCACTGTTTTAGAATATGTTCTCACTCAGCAGATACAAAGTAGTAAAAATCCTTAAAGTTCATTATTAAATATCTTTAGCACGTTCAGCCTTCTCACACGAGACCTAAATACAAGTTAGGATTGTTTGTGCATAGTTTATGTTAGAGAATTTCAAGATTCAGAAAGAAAGCAGCACCAATAAAACCTATTAGATTACAATCACTACAACAAAGAGGAAAAGGATATATGTTAACGAGGACTCATCCATCTATCCATCCATCCATCCATCCATATAAAAAAACCTCATTCTTTCGGTCACTAGCCAGAACCTTGTGATCATAGGTGAGGGTTGGAACAAAGATGGAGCAGTAAATGGAAGCTTTGCCTTCCGGCTCAGTTCCCTCTTCACAATAACGAAGCAACACAGCATCCTCAGTACTGCAAATCAAACTTTCCATCTCTAGCTTCAACTTTCCATCACTAAACCCCTTTTGTGGCAGAGGGCCATCTGTGACCTGGAGTGAGCACTCTACTAAGATTAGTTACTTCAAAAATAATTCAGTGCTGACACGAAAAAAGGAAAAAGAAAGATCTGGAAATGAACCTTTCGGAAGTGCTGATGCTCACAACTAGTAATGTTTCATGGCGTCACTTCATTCGTGAGTTATGATAAAAAAGGCAAGGCAAGGCAATTTTATTTGTAGAGCACAATTCGTATACAAGGCAATTCAAAGTGCTTCACAGCTACATAAAATCACAAGAAGGCAATAAAATCATTAAAAAACAAAAAAAAACATAAAAAATAATCATTAATTAATTAATTTAAAAGTGAAGAGTGCAGATAAAATACTTTCAGGTGTCATATGCACAGCTAAATAGAACTGTTTTCAGCCTGGATTGTCAGAGCTGAGGCCTGTCTCACAACATAAAAGTACAGGAAAAGCTTAACTTTGAGAAGCTAGAACCAGCAAATGGTTGACATTTTTGTCTGATTTGCTTGAAATCATGATTTCACTATCCATTTCAAAAGAATGAACGTATCTTCCCTTTTTATCCCTGTGTAAAAGCAAATAATTACTGAGTATTCACTAATTATATCATCATTATTTGACGTGACACACCACCAGACGTTGGTCAGTTTTAGAATATTTTAAAGAATTTGTTTTATTATATTAATTAATGAGCGTGCCTCCCTGTGCTTTCAGACAGTCTCAGTTTTTAGTGGAAACATTTCAACTTCATCACAAAGGAGCTCGACTGGCTTAAATCTTTGGACTAAGTCTGCGCCTGCTTTTGCTTTGTGATGTCACATCTGGGCCCATGTTGTATTTATGCCACATGAATGGTGATAAGATGCATGAATAAGGTGTACAGGTGTTCCTGATAACTTCCTAACAAAGGAAAGTTAGACTCATTTAATATAATTGGCATCAAGTACCTTAAACTGTGAGTTTCCTTCACAATTTCACAGCGTTTTATAAGTTCATTAAAAAAAAGATGAATGCAATCATATCAGTTCACAATGACTCGGACATTTCGAAGGTAAGCTTTTAGTGTCCTGTCAGTCAGCAAGATAACAATAAAAGCAGGGAGACAGATTTCACAGAACATGGTGGAATCCAACGATAAATCTCTCTGGGTGAACTTTAAGCAAAGAAAATAAAACATTTTGTATGAGCGCACTTCATTTTCTACTACAGACATTCTTTCCAATTCCACTCGTAATTGCTGTGAAATAATTAAGCGGGAGCTGACACCTGTAGCACACACCTACGAGCACTCATTTCTTCAGAGTCATTTGTGAGCACTGCTGAACGACAACTCATTTTTTAAATCGGTGTTAAATGTGCACGCCTCACAGGGCTCCTGTACAAATCAGCAAAATGAGATATAGGAAATTCACTTGTGCTGCAAAAAACAGATTACATTTAGTAATTCTGGTGAAGCGAGCACCTTTTGATAGATATTGTACTGATGAATTACAAATCAAACCTGCCTATTCTGATTGTGAAAGATAAAAAAGAATATTTTGTTCTAATTTCAGAACTCGTTACGGCAAATTAATCTGATGGATTCAGTTTCCATTTGGTGGAATCTTCCCTGCTGAAGCAAAAGCAGTTTAATCTGGCTGAGATGTTCTTTCTGCTGAAAGCGTGGATGAATCAGAGCAGCACTCCCAGCTTGCAAATTAAGCCCAGTCACAGCCACGTCTCTTTTAACCAGGTAGTCTGAGAACCAATTCGGAGCATGTTGGCAGGAACAATGCCTTTTTTTTTTTTTAAAGTTGTGCCAGACAGTCAGCCTGTCAATGAGGCACACAGCTGCTTGGTATCTTCAATTCACTCTTTAGCAGACTCAATCCGTTTTATTCATTTTTATTTATTCCATTTGGGGATTATGCCAGTTGATTTCACAAAACAGGTGGTCCAGGCACGTGTAAATTCAATCCATCCAGAATAATGTTGTTATTTGTTCCAGACTGTTAAGCCCATTGAACTGCGTTTCAGTAATACGTCGGGCACAACACATTTTAACTGGCTGACCAAACAGGGGATGAGAATAAGACGAAGCTGAGCGATGGTGCAAAGTCTGTAAATGTAACTTTTCTGTAAAAGCAGCTGTTAGAGGGTGCGGCTACACGGTTGGACAGATGACACAGCTGTTAGCTGAAACTCTCAACACATACAGGTGCGAAATGCAAACGTTCACAGGGTGTTTATCAGCTGGTGCACCGGGCGTGATCACAACTTCTGAGATTTAAAAGCAACAGTATAAAGGATGCTTAACAACAAAATTAGCAGTAGCAACATTGTGGTTAACAGTATGCTAACTGTTAGCAGAGTAACTTATCTAACACAGCACACATACGTGGCACATAACACAAGTCTTTGCATTTTGAGTGAGTGAGAGACCCGCACCCACGGGCTCACCTATTTTATTAATTACACACAGCGTACGACACACCTGTGGACAATTCCCCTATCAGGGTCATGTGATTCATACCACCAAAACAAACACAAAACGGGGCATAAAATTAAACCAAAGTAGAACAAAACTACATCATGTTTCTTTTTAACAAAATGAAATGAGAGCAGATCATAACACTAACTGACTGTCATTGAAAGGAAGAATTCTTTATAGCACTGGGAAGGATGCTTTGTTAGGTGTGTCACCAGCAAGTACAGTGGGAACAGTGTCATCTTCCACTATTGTACATAATGCAACTTTAATGCAGCATATTTAAAAGCCTAAGTTCAGCTGCTCTAACTTGTATCATTATCATCATAGTGTTTGCTATTTCTCCACCCCCACTTCTTTTCAAGCATTCAAAATCATTTCAGACTGACTTCTATATAAATAAACTTTTCCATAATCAATTATATTGGGTTCAAATTTCTTTAAAAGGAAACTACTTTCAGAAAAGTACAGCTTTACGTGTAGAGATTTACACAATATGTAAGATAAACATGTACAGTTCTACAGGCTCATATTCCAAATGTACACCACAGAGAATACTCTGCTGTCTGTTCCCTTTACATAACTATCAACAGTATGTCTTTGAAACCACTAAAGGCTTTATCACCTGCACGCTTTTCCTTTTTAGTATTAAAAGTGGAATAAATTCGGGGCGGTCTGTGGCGTAGTGGGATGAGCAGGCGCCCCATGTACAGAGGCTATAGTCCTCGCTGCAGCTGGCCCTGGTTTGAGTCTCGCATTGGACGGCCCTTTGCTGCATGTTGTTCCCCTTCTCTCTGCCCCCTGCTTCCTGTCTCTCTCCACTGTCCCATCCAATAGAGGCATTAATAGCCCCTAAAAATACATTAAAAAAAAATTAAAAAGTGGAATAAATTCTAGAGTTTTTAGCTCACTAAACTTTTCCAAAGCAGCATATTCAATCCAGACATTTCCAACTACTGTCAATATCAGTGTTTTTTAGGCTAATGTATTTCAGTGTAACTTAATTCAACTTTGGTCCCAACTGAGATCCTGAGACATTGTAGAACTGGATACCCAGCAAAATTATTTCTGCAAACCTTGAAAAAAACCCTCAAATAGCGGGAAAAGAAAGAGAGAAAACAGTTCACCGCAGAGACACTGATGCCTTTGATCTACAGCCCCATGAAACCGGCCAACCTAGTCTTTACTTGTGTGTGTGCTGTGCATTATTATGCATTTTTCTACAAAATGTCAATGGACTTCAAAGGACACCAGACAAACACACACACTGAATATCCCATTATTTTGAGAAATAGGCCAAGATATATTTTGTTGGGGTGTGTTTGTGTTTATGTATCTGGGACATCATTCTGTATTCCGGTCAAGTTTGTTTCCTTGACCAAAGAGCAAAAGGCAATGTTTCAGAATTCTTTGAGCAGCAATATTTCCAGATATACTCGCGTCACCCCAGGTCATAGAGCCTGGTAGTATAAACCAAATGTTCAAACTGAATAAAGATGTCTTCTTAAACATGAAATACGAGGAACGGAATGGACTCGACTTACACACGTTTCCTTCAGCTTCCGCATTTGATCAGAAAGTGGCACGTACTCTGTTCTGAGAGGGTTCACATTTGGCAGTTGGTACACGGAAGATGACAGTCCTGTCGCTAGGCAACCGCTTAAATCCCGTGGGAATGGTGTGAATTCCTGTGTCGCCCTGTACCGAAATAAAAAATGGACATAAAAGGAAAAAAAGCGGATTAAAAAAAGGCTAAAATTGTTTGAGCCGATGTGTGGGGAAAATCAAGGACTACACACACGCACTGCATACACAAGCGCTGATTTTTTGGATGAAGACTGTGAGCACCGTGACTTTTAACTGTGAATGAAAGTGTCATCTGACAGCTCATATGATGTTTATACCATAAAAAACGCTTACTCTCACTCAGTGTTTAAATTGGCTTTTGTAAAGTGGGGGAACCCTTCACTCGCAGTGGTCAATGTCGCAAAACATTTCTACTATGTGAATACACTGCTACTAACACACCGTTAATTCACATAATGTCTTCTTTATTAGTTATTTATTTCATATGTACATATCACAACAATAACATAACTTTAAAGGTGCACCGTGTAATATTTTTAGCAGTTTCTTTCCAGATTTCACAAATACTTACCAGCACCACCATCAGATTCTAAGTATTTATTATGACTGGGAAAATTGCACTTTTCATACATGAAAAAAATGATCTTCTCCATGTCTACCATTTTGAATTTCTTAGCAGCTGGGCCTGCAATTACTCCTTTGCTGCTCCTGACAGTGGTACTGTTAAATGCATACAATATGATGGTTACCAATTCTAAACACAGGTTTTAGGAATTTATAATTCAATGTATTAAATATGGCTGGGTTTTCTTTCTTTCTTTCTTTTTTTTTTTTTGACCAAAATGACCTCAACATACCCACTGAAAAAGTCCCTCAGTGTCCGCTTCATTGTCAGAGTTACAGCGTCTGAACAGAAAAATCAAGTGAAATACCACTGTATGTGGGGGTGGTCCACTATGCACTGCCTCACAAACTGGAATGTAGTTAAAATCAACATGAGCTACAGTACAGAATAAAAGAGAATTGAGCTACCTAAAGACATTGTGGCACTGAATCCATCTGATGTTATTAACAAGCGAAGCAAAAAAAAAAAAAAAAGTCTTTCAAAAGCCTACCCTACCAACACTGCCATTTACCCCTTTACCATGTGTGCTGAAGTAGGCTACCACTCATCCTTTCCATTAGAATAACTCATTTGTAACGAATAACGAAGTTTAGCGACCTCATAACTTTGGCCAAACTCATAGGATTGGGAGTTGAGCACGCTATCCAGGCTGGTGGTTGTCTCACTAGCAAGAGAGAAGTTTGCTAGTTTCCATACGCAAAGCTACGTTGCAGCAGGCATTCCTTCAATCAGTTAGCCAACTCTTTTTTTTAAACATTCTGATGTGACATTTAATTAGCACGAAGATACAGCACAGACAGCTACCAACTGCAAACTCGTTCCACTCAGAATGACACGACTTGATGAGAAAATCTCGGACGCGCTTGTTGCACTGCCTGCCTGGCTGGATTGAATAATGCTAACTGTGATGTCATGGCTCTGCGCATGTGCACAGTGCTGTAATTCACCAAAACCTGCTTTTATTTTCAGCGTAATTATTGACAAACCTTCCTGACGATTGTAATATTTTTCAGTAGACTTGAAAAATGAATTTAATCACACTAAAAAAAAAAATGTGAACACTGGAGCAGGCGGAGCGGAGCTCCGTTTGCCGGTCCGTCTGAAGTGAGGAGGCGGAGCGGAGCTCCGGAGCACTCCGCCCCAATTTAAACCCTGCTCTCACTTAAAATAACATTAGAAACTGGCATCTCAACAAAGTCAGTCTTAAACCAGTTGCGCATATGAACATTAAAATAGATTTAGTTTGCAGTACATTTTCTTCTGGTTTATTCAGGCCATTAAAAGAGTGTTGCATGATGTAATGTCAGTGTGACAAGTAGGAGCAGTAAGATACGTGCATGTTTGGTTTTTTTTGAGCAAACATGACTACAATGATGTCATAGATCCTGGATTTTTTTACTTTGTTTCTCTCAGATATTGTGATTCAAAGGGCCAGTTGACCCTTTTCAGGTCCCCTAAATACCAGTGATTTTGGATTAGTGGATGCAGTTTCTTTTTCGTGGCCAGCAAAAAATATTTGTTTTTTTTTCATGACAAATCATGAACAACAGTTTTATGAATGAGGCTCAGTACGACGCCGGCTTAGCGGGGCCACTGAGGCTAAAATGTTCCAACACTAAAAGGGCACGAGTCTGAACCCTAAGCTGTGAGTGAAACCGTTTCAAATATGTGTTGTGATGATGTTAGGAGTATGAAACATCATGGGTACACTGAGTGAAAAGGCAGCTAATGGGGCTAATAGTACTTTGTGTCCATACATTTTCTTCACTGGGCAACCAAAAGTATCCATTTTTTGCTTCCACAACTGCTCCGAAACACAGAGCTACTCACACAAGCAACCATAGTTTTCCTTTACCATCCCCCGTGCACTTCAAATATTGTGTACAAGGAAGAGCAATTAGTAACATAGCCTCTGGTACAGGGCTTAATTTGTAAATCACAAGGTGCCGGAACGCAAAGTACATATGACAGCGTAGGGATGACGGGACGGGCACAGGTCCCGGAACGCATACAGAAAACGGTGCTGAAAACAACATACAAATGCCCACTGACAATGCTGTGGGACTTACAAGCCTTAATTTCGAATAATATCCATGGTATAAATGTTATGACAATAATTTACAAATATTTTAGGCTATACTGCACAGAACAGGTAACTCTTTGTTCCTCTCTGCTGCTTGCTCCCCAGATGCCGCAAATTTCAATAGTTTTTGTCTGCGAAGCGGGGTTTGATGACCAGTAGTTTTCAGAGCATCAACAACAGATCTCCAAGTCTTTCAAATGATGTAGTTTTATCTTAATAAACAACATGAAATTCATGGAATTTGTTCGGAATATTATTGTATAATTTTATACATTTAAAAAAAAATATATATATATTAATATTTTTTTCTATAAGAGAGGTACCGGATCAGCCCAAAAAAGTCCCGGAGCACGAGCAGGCCAAAACCAAGAGGTGCCGGATCCTGTTCCGGCATGATCCGGCACAAATTAAGCCCTGCTCTGGTAACAATGGGGGAGTATGTAAGCGTCTTTACTTTTTCAGTTGGCAGCAGCAGAAGTTTTCTGCCTCATTTGGCATTTGAGCACACTTCCCACATCTGCACCTGTTAACACAGGAAATATATATTTACGATGCTTTTATAACATTAATGTGTAGCCTATTGTTCCACAGTTGCTGGTAATGAATGTATTTACCTTATGTTCTGCTTTAATCTTTGCTCAAAAACTTGTGTGTTTATTAAAGTTTGTAGCATCTTTGCAGGCAGCAGGAGTAGTGTGTGTTCACAAGTCACTATCATTCCTTCCCCTACCTCCAGTTATTTGGCAAATCAGAAGACTATTGAGCCTAATCCTCTCTTTCTCAGTAGGAGGCTAAACCCAGGAGGAAGCTGTCCTTCATTTTCTGTGAATGTGCAGAGGCAAATAGCCCCGTACTAGTAGTTTAATGTGGATTTGAAAATTTTCTGAACTGTAACTGCAGTTTTTACATCGGTTTTAAGAGACTCTGCTGCAGACTCACAAAAGCTGATAATCTATCCAAAACATTCCAATCATTTTGTATTGCTGTGGGACCTTAGAACAACCATACAATTAAAACAACTGACTAAATTGAATTACACTGCTCCTCTTGTTACAATTCAACATGTTCTGCTTGGAAAACATGCATGCTGGCATTCCCACGGATGTTACGTACCTTAACATTTGTGTAGACTCGCCCAAAAACTATTAAAAATGGCAGGTCCCTGTAATAGTAACCTGATAGGACCCCCCAAAAACATGACAAACACTTTGAGGTGCTGGCCTCCAAACTCCTCAGATACAAATCAGATAGGATCTGATGGCAGAAGATAGACCGATCCATAAAGACCATGGTACCACTGGAACCAGACACTGGTACCAGACCAAACAGGGCACGCTCTGATATTCTTTGCCCATGCCCTGAATGGTCAGAGCTCTTTACAGCTAAGCATGAGGAGGAGTTGAGGAGAAATGTATGTAAACGTAAAATTAGATAATAAATATCGAGATAATAATAATGAGATAATAAAACCGTAAGGCCCTACGCAGTGTGGTCCGATCTGCTGAGTGCATCATTGGTAGGAAACTCCCAACCCTTCAGGACATCTACCACACAAGATGTCCTCGTAGAGCTGGCATGATCCTAAAAGACTGCCATCACCCATCCTTCAGACTGTTCACCACGCTGCCTTCTGGTAGGTGGTACAGAAGCATCCGGTCTCCACCCGCAGAATAGAGAACAACTTCTATCCTAAGGCCATCAGGCTTCTAAATGGACTATAATGCACTCCCATCACTCTCATCACTTTCACACTCGACACTTTACACATGTCTACCTCCACTGCTGTTTGCACCACAACATGCAATATTTCACAATATTGTATTTTTATCTTGCGTTTCTAGGTTAGTATAGGTCTTATATTAGCATTGGCTATTTTGTGTATTATATGTTCAGTAAAGCTCTGGTAATTAGTGTAAAATGCATATTTTGTAGTATCCATATTGCTTATTTATTGTTAGAGTACTTATGTCAGGTCTTGTTATGGTAGTTGCTGTACGGTGTCCTGTCCTAAGAATTTCAGTGCCCAGTCCGACTCTGTTGTTCTGTGCATCTGACTAAAAAAAAGGTACCTCACATTCAGTTCAGTACAAAAACAATGTTCTTTTAGTTGATAAAACTTTGTATTCCCGGCTTGTAGTTTTTATTCAACAGCAACAACGCCAGCACACCCCATAGAAACCATTTCTGTACATAATGTGGTTTTAATTGCAGATGTGATGCAACAGCAAAGCAGTCTATTTATCACTGATTCACTCATTTCCTTCATTTGAACTCAACTTCATAATTCAAAAGCAGCCAACCAGATCTTTGTGATAGAAGACACGAGTTGAAAAAATTTATTTCTGCACCTAGTTAAAAAATTAACTACAGCACCAGACTTCCATTCAAACGCTCACAAATCTCATTAGCGGTTTAAGTGCTTCTGACTGCTCTTCTACATGCATTTGCATCCTGCCTAATAAGCCAGCATGTCCGTGCTCAGCAGAGGCAGAAAAGAAAATCCACCACAAAATTTACTCATTTAGTCATAATCATCATAGCACAATTGGACTGAGATTCGTGAACGTTTTTGTAATGACAGAATCAGTGTGGAAGCGGTACTGAGGGGAAATTCCCTTTGTTTCTGGGCCTATACGGTGGGAAATCAGTGGCCCGTGAAGCCTGAGTGGGCAGCTTTGAAACTAATTAAAATCCATATGTAATTCAGACGGTTAGTTGTGCTCCCAGCAGAATGAAAACACAAACGGCAGAGCTGCGAGTTAGTTCGGTGTCACCTCTATGAAAGCATCTGACGTGAACAGAATGAAACAAATGAATATGAAAGTGAGTCATTAGTGTGTGGCCACTTAGCTTAAGCTGCATTTCGCTCATTTCGGGCTTGTGTGCAATAAAAACTGTTCAACTTTCTGTGTACACAGCAGTTAAATGTTGACTTTTGTCCAAAGGTTCAGTGGGTAGTGTTAGTATTCACAGCAGTGGACCCAGTGGACCAGAACCCACTGAGTCGTCAGTGATAGCTGCCTTTAGCACATTGATTTATACAGAATATGCAGATATGTGAAACATATGCAGAAGTTGTTTTCTTTTATTCTTACCATAGACATGTATAATTATTGTAATCCATGTGTGGGAGAAGCATGAAATTACTGCAGTTACAGATAGATGCAGCAGCTGTATCATAAAAGGTTTAACACGATTAAGTGTAAAACAGCGTATGTGACTTCTAAACACAAAGCTTGAGATACGTTTATGTTTTTTCAGTGTGTTTAATTCTGCTTTTCTTTTTGTTTTTTTGTTTTTTGACACCTGAATGATACTCTGAGGCTTTCCTATCATTATATCATGGCTGCCTGTCCATCAGAGGATAGACTTTAAAGTCCTGACGCTGGTCTATAAAGCTCTGAATGGTCCAGGACCAGAATACATCAGGGACCTCCTGACCCAGTATGAACCTTCCAGACCTCTCAGGTCATCTGGATCCGGTCTTCTATCAGTTCCCAGAGTCAGAACCAGACATGGAGAAGCTGCATTCAGCTTCTATGCGCCACATGTCTGGAACAAATTCCCAGAAAGCCTCAGATCAGCTGAAACACTCAGAGGACACACCTATTTTCAGCTGCATTTGAATAAAGCTCCAAATCTGAAGCTGGAGTTTCAAAACTTAATCACATTCTAACCACTGATTTTATCTATAGTTCTTATTTCTTTCTTTTTTGTTTAAAATTTAAATCGTGCTTTTTATTTCTACTGTTTTAATGTCTCTGTAAAGCACTTTGAATCACCTTGTTGTTTAATTGTGCTGTACAGATAAACCTGCCTCACCTTGCCTTACCCACTGCCTTGTTTCTAAGGGTCAATGCTCTGGCACTGAGCTGCTATGACGGGTACAACCAGTCCACAAACACGATGTTTGACGTTTGTCTTGCCCTTCACTCACCTTTAAGCTCCAACCCTGACTTTCATAATCTTGTATGGCACACATTCAGAGAGATTACTCTTTAATCAATGAAGCCCAATGTAGGCCCACACTACCCACATGTATGTTACTAAAGATCATGATGGATAACTGGTTACCATGAAGTTTATGTCCTCCTCCATGACTAATAACTAACCTGATTCACACCCAAGCTATTGCAATTGGCCCTAATTCTGTCCTCCTGTTGGGTCATTTATTTGACTTTATACTCATTTGATTCCAGGAATTAACAGGCTGCATGTTTTAGGAGAAAAAAAGACTTACAATAAACCGACCAATAAAGCACTTTTCTGCTTATCAGCAAGGCAATAAGACTTGGCCTGAACCACGGAGCTGTACAACAGTAGTTCTGAATCATATCGAGCTGCACAGTGATTTCTTTTTCAGTCTCTGCTGTCTTTCTCTTGTAAAATGTTACTTTAACCCAGCTGATGGTTTTATATTGGCTAAGGTAGAGCTGGGCTGTCTGCCAGACAGTGATGTAATTACATTGTTAACAGTCAGGCACTGTGAGCTGCAGTATACGCCTCTACCTTTCTCACTTTGAAAGAGGACGTTGCACAAGCTTTACTCCGTTTGCTTCCTCAGTCTTGCTGTGTCATCAGTGTGAATAATTAAGGGATAAGACAGCCTCTGTTTGAAAGCTATTTGACTCCTCTACGTTCTGCAGTTGCCATCAGTGCGTTTCCATCTCTTTGTTAAAAGTGTTACTTTCTTTTCAAACTGATGGAAACACCATCATTTGAGGATCTTATTGTAGTATTATCCCAAATGTTGTACATTTCTATTATTTAGGTTTATTGTGGCATCAATAATGAATAAGCTTCAACGGTTATCGCAGCAAATCTGCGAATACGACATCAAGGACGTTGATCTGACTAGACAGATGTTTTTATTTGTCTCCTTTTTTGTGGAGAATCTGTTGAGAATAAGGACTTGGAGTGAAGAAAACACAATAATTAGATAAACCATCTGCTAAGCACATTCTTTCCCAGATAGCCTGATCTTGTAGCAGTACCTACAGCCGCATATATACGCAAACCTCTTCCAGAGCTACAGAAAATGTGTCCCTTCACACACTGATGCAAGTAGTTCCTCACGGGTCACGTCCCGGGTCATACCATGATGACTCCCTGAGAGCTCCAGGCCAATTCAACATTTTAACCTTTCTGCACACTGTCTAACTCATTTCTTGTAAACTGAATGGACACTTTTCCCCCGCTTGGCTGAGCAATCTTAACTTGTAACTACTGTGTACCAGTGATGGGCTCAAAAACAGCTCAGCTTTTGGACATAACCAACCAAAGGTTCCCATCACCTTTGGTGTTTTGGGGATACATTTTCATTGGTGACTTGTGTTGATGACACCGAGTGATGTTGCTGTTGGAATAAAACTCCACCTGGACAGAAGCTATTCTATGTTCCTTTATTTTCACTGAGTTTTCCTCTCAGGTGTAAGCAAACACTTCCTCAGTGTTGATTCATGCTGTGTATACCTCGCACACATGGCCACAGTTTCGCCATCACATCGTCACGTTCCACAACCTTAATGACATGCTATGATATTCAAACCCCTCGCCTTAGTTACTCATGGCCCTTTAAGAGTATGAAGTAAATAAAATAAAAGGTTATCTACTGATCCTACATTGAAACACATTAATACATGGCACAGCCATGCATCAGGAGATGAAAACATAAATCATGGAAGGCAGCGGTGTCGTCTCACAGTAACAATTATAATAACAGGTTTAAGCCATCGTTCAGAACAGAAGTTTTTTTTAAATAATGATATGGTTGCCTGCTCCTCCTTTCAGTGATTTTCAGTCAAAACCATAAACAAATGACTAAATGTTTTCCTTTTAGGATTCCCGTCACTCATTTTCTGTGCAGTTCGAGCAAGTATTCAGTGTTTTAAGTAAGATATTCCTGCTTTTGCACCGCTGACCTCTCCGACTGCCTCTCAGCTGCTACACTCTGTATGCACACTGCAGGCATGGTTTTCTACAGCTGTAAACTAAGTGAAAAGTGTGATTATGGTACCCTATACTCTGCCATTTCAGTCCATCAAATAAGAGATTTTTGATAACGAAATACTCAGTGAGCACACAAACACATCCTTATTTTCTTCAGTGTGGGGACTCTCCATTCATCTAATATGATCTCCAGCCCCCTACCCTTCCCCGACCCATCACTATTGAATGCCTGTTGCCAACCTTAACATAATAGTGCCAAGCTGCTGCCACATTGGATGCTGCGGACGCCGTGATTCATTTCAGATCGCCTTCATGTCTAAGAGTTGAGAGCTCATAGAGCAATCCGAGCTGTCATTTACGCTCTGTGATGACACCTCAACATGTCCAGTCCAAAGTCTGTTGATCAGTTCGATCTGTCAGAGTGAAGCAGACCTGGAATGTCAGCAAGGGTGGGTGGAGAGATAAGGATGCGGATGCAGACTTCTTGGAAATCAAAACTCAATTTATTTTCTCAAAAAAGGTTTGAACAGAAAACGCGGCCGAGCCGGATATAAAAAAAACTAGATGAGACTATAAGAACAAAACAAGACTGTGAAAAACAAACAAAAGACTTGACTTGACATGGATAAATACGTGGATTACTGTGACATGGACCATAGATGACGGGGAAAAATCTGACAATGAACATGAAAAGACCTGGGGACTAAATACTGTGGTGATTAGGGATAGAGTGCAGCTGATGGGGAAAACACAGGTAAGGGACGTGAGGCTGATGGCAGGGCAGGAGAAGGTGGCATGACATGGAAAAAAACTAAAGACAAGACCTGAACCTAAAACATGATCTAACTAAGAACTAAACTAAGACATGATCCAAAAACCAAACATGATCTAAAACATAGTCCCATGACATGGAAGCAGTGAACGTGCAGGTGCATCTTCCTCCGTCCCATCAGTAGCAGTTAGAGATGCACCGATTGCAAAATTCTTGGCCGATACCGATTTCCGGTTTTTAAGGAGGTCTGACCTGCCAAAACTGTTTTTTCCAATTTTCTATCTAAGAAATAATTATAATCATATAATAGACACTATATTTGTTTGGCTTGAGTACCCTTCTCCCAGACAACATTTTGCTCATATAACTGCAATTAAAACCACAACTAGTGTTAGGCTAGGTGCTTCTTTTCCAAGTGGCTTATTAAGTTTGTTGTTCCAAATGTCTTAGGCGTTTACTTTCGACTTGCAAGCATTACAAACAGCGTGTTTTGGGTTGTCCTGGCACAAAGTGAAATAAGTCCAAATCAGTGACATGTTTTCTTCCTGAGTCTTGCTAGTTTTTAGCTGTTCTCCTCTGGGCGCGTTGAGCTGCTACGCACCGCGCATGCGGGTCAGTTTGATCAGCCGAAAACCGGAAATTATGACAGTGACCGGCCGATCACCGATTGGGGCCGATTGGATATAAAACCGTCTCTTTTTAATCGGCGGCCGATTGATAGGTGCATCTCTAGTAGCAGTAACGCCAGGGATTTCCTCTGACATCTTCGCAGATACATCATGCATTCAAATCTTTTCATCTTTTCATCAAGCAGTTGGCGTCAGACTTGGATGAGAGTTTTCAGAGTGCATCCTCCTGCCCTGAAAGAGCCCTACCCTCACAGTGAACACTGCACATGCTGCATCCTATGTGATGGCAGCTTTAACCTTCATCGTGTGTTTAAACTTGTGGGGATCAGCACAAAGATATCGGACCCCACAAATATACTGAAACACATTTACTTAGAAAATGCAAACGCTCCCCTGTTCTGCCAAAACAATGTCACCTTCCAATGAGGAGTACTGAGAGTTGAAGATGAGAGGATTCTAACCTTAAATGCCACCATATCGCTTTGTGTGTCGTTATTTTTCACGTTCATACTGTGTGTGTCGGTGAATAATCATCAGTGCAGCATCTCAGGCCCAGAGATGATATATGAGCACATGCGATACACACACATTCAGAAGCCAAGAAGAAAAACACACACATGGGCAACAGACACAAGCACACAGCTTACATCAACACACACAGAACTCCACCTTGTGTTCGAGTCTGCAGTTAATTCATGGGAGTAATGAATGAAGTTAAAGCTGCAGTCGGCAGGTTTTCAAAATTACGAGTCTAAAGTCGGAAAATTCGAACTGATACAACTTTCAGGTCCCTCCCCCAACCTCTAACAAGCTCCGAATCGCCCCCCAAACCCCTCCCCCTCTGTGCACGAGGTTGTGCACGTGATTTCACACCAGTGTGAGCGCACACAAGCTGGGGCAGACTCACGCTCAGCAGCGTGTGCACAAGCTGTGATTGACAGGTAGGATTCCTCCACCCTAACTTGATTGGTTAAAAACAGCCGGGAGCGCTCGGTTTTTGCAAGCACGATTACAGGCTTCAGAGGGAGCTACAGATTTCGTTATTTTTCCTAAACAGCCTATTTAATATTCTACTTCCAGAATCCCATGACAGTTCAAGCTAATATGACTAAAAAACAGTTGCTGACCGCAGCTTTAACTAGGGATGTAACGGTTACCGGTATGACGGTAAAACACAATAAAAAGTGTTGACGATAACCATTACCGCGTTCATTTCAAATATCATTAATATCACGGTTAATAACACGGCATGAAAACCGTGAGTTGAATCCTTCCCAGCCTCATCCGAGTTCTTAATTTGTCGCGCACGCTCACTGCGCAGCCTACAACGTGCATTTCTTGAAGTTAGAATCATGGCCGAAGGTGTAGATGACAGCACTCAGAGTCAGGACATTTATCAGCCCTCTAAGAGGACTAAATCTGAAGTATGGGCATATTTTGGTTTTTATAAGAATGCCGGGGGACAGTTGATAGAAGATGGTTATCCTGTCTGCAGAACATGCAGGAAAAAAAGTTTCCGCTAAAGGTGGCAATACGTCAAATCTCCTTGCTCATCTCCGTGATCATCACCCACAACTGTATAGCCAATGCAAGGTACGTTAACGTTTCAGCTCAAATGCATAAATAAATGCATGGTGTGGGGACATCGGGTTGAAGCAGAATGCAATGATCCGTCTGTCTAACTTTTTAATAACGTGTCAATAATCTAAACAGATGCCTACGGCACATGCACATGTTCGTTCAGTGGTGTTAGTGTGGAGCTAATCGGGACACATCCTTAACGTTAGCCTCAGAGCTAGACGGGTGCACATTTGAGTTGCGTTTATCATACAGTTGTAGGCTACAGTTAGTAACTTTCAGACGGAAAAATAATTCAAAATCGCCCAAATTCACCAAGATTGTATTTCACCCTGTTAGCCTGTATTTCGCTCTGTAAAACTGTATTTCGTTTTAAAATAAACGCAACAACATTCGCAGTCTGAAACTGTGCAGACTTGCCGCGGCAAAACGCATGATAACGGAGGACTCCACTCAGGGCAGACCACAGTAATATCCGATTCGGAAATAGTTCAAAAGCCGGTATTGCGTGCTCAGGTCAACAAACGTATTTCTGCATCAATTCCCATAACCCCGCGATCCGACGCCAGCTGGTCTGACATGCATGCTTATCGCTATGCATTGGAAGAGTTTGATCACATGGGAAATTGCGGACTTGGTGCGAAAGTCTCTCCTTAAAACTTTCCGTCATGCTAATAATAATGATCATAATATAATGAATATAAGCTGTTTACATGCTGCACTCTTGTTCCTTTAATGTTAATTAATAATAATAATAATAATTTAATGTTAATTGTTGATGTTTTTGATAAGATTTTGCAATATAATAAACACTGTTGCACTTTTTTTCAGCTTGTGTAGGCCTGTCAGTGCTTTCTGAACAGATTGAACACACTTTTAAAAATACCGCGATAATACCGAAAACCGTGATCATTTTGGTCACTAAAACCGTGAGGTTAAATTTTCATACCGTTACACCCCTAAAGTTAACTATTTTTAATCAGTTCAGCTCGTCCACATGAGGCTGTACAACAGACCACTACGTTGTGCCAGGTCGCATGGCTTTACACACACACACTTAAAGGTAAAACAACTCAAAGTCATTGTAAATATTGTTGTGATCAAATAGAAATGAACATGGAGCATGAAACTCATGCACACGCATGAGCGCTAGGTTACCAAGATCCATCCTACGCTTTGTTTTTCAGCAGGCAGACATGCAGTCCTTCTAAAATCTAGTATGTAGCCTCAAAGAGGACACAGCACTGATTAATAAAGAATAAGATAAATAACAAGGAAGAGCTCCATCTCAAGATAGTTCTTTGTTCACTTTCATAGCAAAGCTGAAGTACCAGCAACAGCATGAATACAACCAAGAGCAGATTTTTTCCCCTAATAAATCTATGATACTGCCCACCTATAACATTAAAATGTGCATTTCACGACTTATCTTCTTTTTCACTATTTTCTACAATGTAACAGAATAGCTTTGAGGAAGACAAAGGAAACAGAACTGATAAAAAATGCTGAGACTGCAAAGTGCAGGACAGAAAGTCAATAACTGCTGATAACATAAAATATAAATGGGAACTCTTTCAGATGTTAAGACCAGCATTTTAGTCGATTTAGGCCAGCAGAAGGCCTGGGTTCACTGTACAGAACCAAGAAAAACTACCAGCAAAAGCAGAGAAACTATTTTTTTTCCTCCTATTTTCACAGTGAATCTACGGTGAAAATATCATTTTATAGAATTAAGCGGCATGTGGTGCTCAGACAATTCCTCAGTTAGATGTGATGTGTGTCTGACCCCGTGTGTTTCTTTTGTTGTGACTGGCTCAACTCTTAACCCTTAACCTTTTCACAGTTGCTCATATGGCTCACCACAACTGTACTTTTCTCATGTTTTAATTCCCTTTGCTCAGCACAGATGACAGCCAGCCACAATCCGCTGCTTTAACAGAGGCGCAGCCAAAGAAAACTATTACAGCATAATACTGCCTAAAAGAAAAGCTCGACTTCATGGGAAAGGACTATGGGACGACCACGCCTTCAGCTCAGCTGCACCCAGTCTGTCGAATGCTCTCCCTGACCCTCTAAGGTCACCACAGACTGTGGATTCTTTTAAAAAAAGGCCTAAAAAACTCCTTTAGCTTAACTGAAACTAAATCTTAAAATCCTTTTTCTGTTTGTTTATTTGTTTTGTTTTGTTTTTTAAATGCTAGTTTTAAAATGTAGCACTCTGAGGCCGTTAAGTTGATTTAAAGTGCTTTATAAATAAGATATATTATCATTATAAATTAATACAATTTGGTTGCCATTTTTAAAGTGCAGTCAAAACATCTTTAAATTAAATGAAACAAAAAGTATGAAGAAAAAGCTCCTGCTGCCACCCCAAAGATAACAATCGGGGCTCAAACTTATCATTCTCTAATTACCGATGACTGTAATTCTAATTGTTTCAAACAACTGTTATGTTGTTATGCTTGTTTTCCCTAAATAGGAGCGTGAAAGCTGCAGCTGCTGTGTGAATAATATTTTCAGTTGTATTCACACATCATACTACCCTTGAGCAGATATTCAAAAATATCACTTCAGTCCCAAACTGAAATACAAAGACATCACCATTTATCTGTCACTTCTGTAATTCCAGAAGCCTCACCAAGTTTAACAAGGGATCATCTGTGCAGCCTTTTGTGTGTGTTCTCTGTTCACTTGCAACATATAGTCCCAATTCCATCCACCAAATGCACCTAATGCCTCACAAACTGCTTCCTCTTGACTCATCAAGCCTGGACTTTAACAGCCACTCGAAATGGTTGTTATTTCACTCGTAAAAAACGCAAAATTATAACTGCCAAACACAGCCCCGTGTCACCTGAAGACAACCACGCACACACAGTCTGCAATCAGGGAGGACTCATGAATACTGATTGATTGCTGCAGGGTCAAATGGAGAGGTGAGGAGAGGCAGAGACGGACGGGGAAGGAGCGAAGGGAGTGTTTTGATCCCTTCTCTCCCACTATGTCGTTACTGGGTGATTATGATGGTAATGATCCTGTAACTCTTACACCTGTCAATTTTACATACACACCATAATACTACTCTGCTTTCTCTCCATTCATCTCATCCTAATCAGTTGGGAGTTAAATCAGCTGGATGCAGAACCACTCAGGCCACTCAGGAATCTTATAACAGGGTCTTGGAGGTCTTCTGAAATCTGTTATCTAAATGAAAATGAGCTTTTCCTCGCCTTTGCATAACATAAATACTTTTGACCTGCTAGAAAATTTTCAGCTGTTTGACCATTCATTTGACAAAGTAACTTTGAGGATCATATGCAGTTCGAGCTATGGTAAAACATAAAAGAATGCTCATTCTGGAGGTGACAAAAGCGTTAGTAATGGGTAGAAAAGCGTATTGTTAAAGCTCGTCAGGGCAAGGTAGTTAATGGCAGATTACCTGGTGAACACCATCAAATCTTTGAGGCAGATGCGTGTCACTGTGAGGGAATGTGAATGAATTAAAGGACACCGAACCGCTCAGTCAGCGTCCTTGGATTTAAAAATTGACAAGTAACATCGCAGTGTAAAGGCTGTGAAAAGCATGTCAGAAATCAGTCAATACTTCACTTTTGTGCCCAGAGGAGACAGGCAGCTTGTGTGTGAAAAAAGGCCCGCAGCCTATTGATGAACATATAACAAAAGAAAATGTTATGCTCAGGATCTAGAAGAGAACTATATGTTGGATCACCAAAGACTTCACCTATGCAGACACGATCTGTTCATGTTTACTGTCACAGAATGAAAGTAAAATCTTTCTTTTGTATTTCTTGGCCCAAAGACCTGTCTGTGACGCCTGTGCTACGTTCATGCTGTAATATTACTTACATTTTGCTCTTTGATGAACAAATGATGGCCTCAAACATATTAAGAAGGAAGCGATTTGGTTCTGGTCACTTGTTAAACGGAAACTATTGCAGGTGGTGACAAGGGCTGAGCAATTTGATCAATACTGCAATATATATCGATATTTCGTTTCCTGATAAAGTATCGATTTTAATTTTTTTTTATTTATTTATTTTTTAAAGCAAACTTTATTGAAAAGTCAGACATTACAATTAGTGAAAACACATAAGATTAATATAATACAATACAATGCCAGGGGGTCACATTATACAAAACTGTGATAAATCAGTTCATAAAAATGTTGTATAAAGTGCACAGCTCTCACGTTTGTGACATGTTCGTTTGTTTTGGTTTGTCTGGCGGTGTCGTCCTTCCGGTTCAAAGGTCGGGCCACCAGTCCAATCAGCGACGATTCATGTCAAATCACACTGTCCCTTTTTTCAGAAAATGATGTAAGTGTTTCGAATTGTATCGAATCGTATCGTTGGCTGAATATCGTGTATCGTATCGTATGGTGACATTAGTGTATCGCTACAGCCCTAGTGGTGACCTCATGAAGTTGGTTAAGTTAACCAGTGGTTCCCAAACTTTTTTGGACTGAGAACCCCCTGAGCCTTCTTGTCACACCACGAGTACCCCCTCACACATACAACGCGTGCGATGATTCTCCAAAAGTAGAGCAACACAGTGGTTATTACATGAAAAACATTTTATTTAATATCCTTAACTTGAACATAAAATTCTTCAGGCTTTCTCTCTTTTTTTTAACCTCAGTTGAATTCAACATAAGAATAAAAAACATTTTCTTGCAATATAAATAATTAACCAAAATAGCATAAATACTAAATCAAAATAATCTTCCTTTGTTATCTAACTTAAACAAGTAACATTTCTCTTTTTTTTAAGAATCAATCAATCTTTATTTATATAGTGCATTTCATACCACAGGCAACTCAATGTGCCAAGAATAGATGAACATAACTCATTTCTCTCTCTTTTTAAGAATACATTAACAGGCCTAACTCATGTAACATTCATCACAAAACTGGAGTCTCCTTCATAAACAGTCCTCCATAAAAGTGTGACGCCTTAATAAATTAAAAAAAAAACAAAAAAAACTCCCCGTGCGCCGCGTACCACTAGGGGGACGCGTACCACAGTTTGGGAACCACTGGCCTAAACAGTCAACACTTTGAAGCATCGAAGACATGAAACATTGAGATTCATTTGACATTTTTGTTTATTACATAATCCTACAAGTTGTCATCCAATAATAGAGGGTACGCACGTGACATCGCGGTACCCGGAAGTCGCTGCGGTTACGCCCACTGAGTGGCAGAGCCGCCAAATTTTTTAATATTCTAATCTATTCGATATTGAACATGGGGAATAGCTGCTGTGCAATCGACTGTACAAACAGGTTTTCAAAGGGGTCAGAGCAGAGTTTTCGGGCAAAATCACATCTTTAAATGACATAATGTATTGCCAACATTACTTCAGTAAAGCTCTTGTTAGCATCTTTCATTTAGCTACATTCATAACCCAGCTAACTTAAGATAACTAAAGTACCCAGAAGTCAAACGTAAGGGTGAAAGTCACCTAAATAAATAGTCCCTGGGTAAAAGTCTCCCAGTATCTGATGTTGGCTGTACTTTTCTTATTTTACTTATTTTATTTTTCTACCTCAGTAGCTTATTGTATATTTATTGTATCCAAATACAGGACTGCTATGACAACCTAATTTTTCTTTGGGGATGAAAAAAGTAATATATCTATCTACTTAAATATAAAGTAAAGTAAGTTGTTTACTTTTGTGTGTCTTTATGCTTTGTACCTGGCTTTGAAATCAGGTACATATATATGTCCGGACACACGATTTCTGGCCACATGTCAGTGGCCGTGGACCAGATGGTTCTGGGGAGCTGGTCTGGGTCACTGTCGAGTCCAACTGACTTCAATTTGTTTTGATGACCCACTTTTTTTTCAGTTTCAATGTGTCCCGTGCTACCCTTCGCCATGTCGTGGGCGGTTTGTTTTACCACTCAGTGGTAGGGGGGGGCGTGGTGCGGGGCAGAAGTAAACGCACACCCCTCTATAAATAAAAATCTTCTTTCTTGTTTAATCACCTTTATTGCAAACCCATTAATTTTGTATGGCAAATTTCAAATACATAAATGCAAATACTCCAAAACTCCACCCAACTTCAGAAGTTTCTTGCATGAGTTTAAAGAGTACATGAATTGCCTTACACTGACTGACACTAAACAAAGCACCACATCCACAGATATATACGAGAGGTTTTTCAAAGAAGAATAATGTATTCACATTGTTTCCTTTTTTTGCTGTTGTTTTCCCTTTCCTGTATTTTCATTAATTCATTCATTTATTATTTCACTTTTTAAGTTTACTGGCATTACTTATAATGACTTTAGTTTACTATGACCTATTTATCATTTATTCATTTTTGTTGATACATAAATATTGGAACACTTGTCTGCTGTTTGATGTATAATTGTATAATCTTTTTCAATAAAGCTCATTCAAGATGAAAAAATAAAAAACAATCTTTCTTGTTTATATTTGTCTTGGGCTACACGTTACCTACACACAAGAACCTGGCCCTATGATGTCAATCTCTCACCTTCACTTCTGTAATACTCTTCGAGCAGATTTCATTGAAACTGTTACAGATGTTTTTGTTACTCTGCTGCACATCTGGTGTTTAATCAGCCAAAAGGGACATGTAAATCCAATGAACTCCACTGTTTACCCATGGCTGCTCGAAAAGAATTGAAGTCACTAATGCTTACCAACAAACTGACTTGAGGGTCTGCAGTCTGCTATCTGAGCTCAGGAACAACATCATCCCTCCAAGGCAGCCTCCATTCTCATCTTGATCTCATTTGTGGTGCAACAATGGTTAAATCAGCTATAAAAGCCCTTTTAAGGCCAACTATGCCTTTTAAACTGGGACTGAGGCACTTTTGTTACAAAGAATTGTCATGCGTGAAAACACAGAGGCAGCATGGGGGTTTGAAGCTGATGTGCTGCTGATGCAACTCTGAGTCAGCGAGGGAGGTACATAAGAGGCAAAATGGGCTATGTGTGCAAAGACGAGCTGACATCACGGAACCCGCTGCTCCAACCAACGGCGCCGTTTTCACCCAGCCGATTCCACATCATCGGCTTCATGCGTGGAACCACTCACACATGTGGGACTGCTCCACCTCAGCATCAGTTTAACAAGAACATCTTTTGTCGACGACAAGGTGCAATGACTGTGAAAAGGGCTGCAGAGGCGGAACGGACACTATGCAAAAGAGCTAGCTGGCATCATAGAGCCTGCTACTCAAACCAGTGGCACTGTCGTCATTCAGGTGACGGGCTTGATGGTGTGAACGCACACTGATGCAAGGCTTCACCACCTGTTTAATATGTGTGAATTACTGGAAAGGAAGAAAGATTTCTTGTTTTTCACGGATAAGGTACGAGTGACATAAAAAGGTGTTAAAGCTTTAAGAATCATTTGAAGGCTCGTCTCTTTGGAGAACACAATCTGTCCGTACATCTTTAACACAACAACACAGCTAATTCCTGGTTTATAGTCACACAGAGGCATCTATGTGCATCGAGAAGAGAGGTAAGCCTGTTCTATCAGTTCATGGTTTTAAATTAGGGCTGGACAACGATGAAAATGTTTAATCTAATTAATCACATGTTTTCCCTGATTAATCACGATTAATCGCATTTGTACGCAAAATCCCCAAAATTTATTCAAAAGTAGTGTATAGCTTTTAGCATTTAGCTTTATTACAAATGTGCCATAACATTTGTTGTGCAAACACACTTTTAACATCAGCATCTTTCTGTAGTTTTTATGTAGAAGCCTCGCTCCACTGTCTGTTTCCTTGAATGACTTGCTGCTATCAGTTGTGTGTTTTGCCTTTAAGTGATATTTTAGACTGGAACTACTACGCTGAGAAGACAATTCAACTTGGCAGTGTTTACAGATGACTTTGGTTCTGTCGACTCCGCCGTCTGGAAGAACTTTAAAATGAAAATGGCCGAGTAAAAGTTCCGTACCCTTCTCCATGTTTGGTGGATCCGCCGATTACTTTCTTTTCCGGTTCCACAGCAGACAGCAGCAGACTTTTACAGAATAAAAGCATGTGAGCAGCAGACTTTTACAAAATAAAAGCCTGTGAGCAGCAGACTTTTACAGAATAAAAGCATGTGAGCAACAGACTTTTACAAAATAAAAGCCTGTGAGCAACAGACTTTTACAAAATAAAATAAATAATAAAACAGGGGTGGTCTGTGGCGTAGTGGGCTGAGCAGGTGCCCCATGTACAGAGGCTATAGTCCTCGCTGCAGCTGGCCCCGGTTCGAGTCCCGCATCGGACGGCCCTGTACTGCGTGTCGTTCCCCATCTCTCTGCTCCCTGCTTCCTGTCTCTCTGAACTTTCCTATCCATTGAAGGTGGAAAAGCCCCCCCCCCCCCCGAAATTGCAGCTATCAGTTGTGTGTTTTGCCTTTAAGTGATATTTTAGACTGGAACTACTACGCTGAGAAGACAATTCAACTTGGCTGTAAATGCAGGAGTTTTTTTTTAAAATTTATTTTGAAATACGTTTTTATGTGCTTTTATGTTGAAACAAGTAAAACAGGAAGTAGCGCCGGTTAGCTCTGTTAGCTTCACACAGAGACCGAGGAGCACCTGTAACGGTGACGTTACCTGCTAGTTTATCTTTTTTTTATTACTCCATGCTTCGTGGTGTTTGCTGTAACTGTGTGAATGTGATGCAGAGGAGAAGTGGAAGTTAAAGAATCCTAGTTTTGACCATGAAGATTGCCTCAATGACTCTGTTGTTGGTTAAGAAGCAGGCCAAAGTGGCCAGTATTACTTTGATTATTTATTGGTACCAGCGAGAATGCTAAGAATGCTATTTCTTTAATGATTACAACAACTAATGTTGCAACAGACTTTTACAAAATAAAACCTGCGTTAATGCGCGATAAAATATGTATCAACGTTAAATAGTTAACACGTTAACGCGATAATAACTAGTTAACTTGCCCAACTTGCTCAACTTGACCTATTTTAAATATATAAAATGAACATTGTCATAGCATCTAAGATATTGCATGTTTGACCACTCAACCCCCATTTTACATGGTTTCTCTTGCTATACTGAGGCTGTGTTCGAAACCGCCTACTACATACTATATACTTCCATACTGCATACTCATCGATCAGACAGTACGCAGAGCGTTTACCCACAATGCATTTCGCTTCTGCCCGAGCCAAAATCAGCCGGCCTGAAGCTGATTTCTCTTAAGCTCTAAACTCTGTAAACTTTAGCAACATTTGAAACATGTTCAGGCGAGAAAGTAGTCGTTTAGATCCCCAACGTGTTGAAAACCTGACTAAATACCGGCTATTTACAATTTTGTTCCCACGAATTCGGCGCTACTAAAGCTAGCCACAGTGAGCAACGCACTTCCGGTTATTTTCACAAAATAAAATACCCGTTGCCTTTTATCATAGGGAAAGCCATTACGATACAATTGGTGCTTTTGTTTTGAAAACAGGAAGTGAACCTACCCTCGTTGTAGCTAGCTTGAAACTGCCGTTTTGACAGGAAATGACGATCGGCGACTTCACGTCACGTTGCATCTTGGGTAGTTTGAGTATGAGTAGTAACCTCATGATGCATACCCAACATTTTAGAGAATCTAGTATGCATCCGGGAACTTAAAAAAAGTTAAAGTTAGTAGGAGTAGTAGGAGAAGTAGGCGGTTTCGAACACAGCCTGACATAGCTTTAGAGACTAGTCAGACAATACCAGGATGCATGAGTACCTCAGACAGGGTGATATTTTTTTTCAGGCCAGGAATATCAGGTGAGCATCCTTGAGATGCAAGGTGCTCCCTGTCAGCTGTGATGAGAATTTACTGGTTATCCCCTGAGGGGGCAAATCGAGCATATCAATGCATCTTTGCATCATAAAATTGATGAACAGATTTATCCGTACAAATCTACTGGAAAAGCAGGAAATAATGGGAAGCAAAGAAGCCTGAAGGGAGTCTGAAGTGATTAAGTTGCATCTGAGTGAAAGAAAGAAAGAAAATTGAGGAAAATTATTTGTTACTTAGAGGAGACAAATAAGGGTGGAATTAATTCCATCACTGCTGTCAAATTTGATTTCAATAAAGTGGGGCTCAGCCACCTGAAACTATGCCATAGTTGCTTCAAATAAGAACATCAATATTGGGCAATTCAGCAAAATGACAAAGATTTTTCTTGGCAAGCGCCTGATTTCTTCAGTTTGTGTGAATGGAAACAGTATTACCATCAAAGTGAGATTCCATCAATTCTATACCATAGATAATACAAGAGCTAGAATTTACTAAACAGGAAGGATTATCTCTTCTTGAGTTCAGAGACTCCAAATCTCTGAAGCTTTACAAACCACAGAGAGGCAGTTTGACAGGACTGTGTACCGCTAAGGAAAGGTTCAATAGGTCCCAATAAGTTTGGATGTTTGAATAACCTGGAGAGTAAAACCACACATATTTCAGCCTCTTTTTCTGTCCTTATCACTGTCGCTCAGTGCTTTGCCAGTTGTTTGTCAGACATTGTTAGAAAAATAACAGTTAACTCAATAACTCATATCAAAAAAGCACCATCCACTAATCTTTTCCCTGGCTTGTAACCACTTAAAGCTTCTGAAAATCAAGCCGTAAATTTGCATACTTTCATTGTTTCTGTGTCTCATTTTTGAAACCTCTCAATTATGCCTCCTCGCACATGTGTTTTCCCCTGTGTTTCCATGTGTGCGCTGTGGTGTTGCGTGGGATCTATTAAACCCGTGGTTAGTCAAGGAACACGGAGGCAGGGCTCGGTGCCAAGACAGAAAAGCCTATTCTGTGCATGTGTGGGTGCATTCGCCTCACTCCGTGGGGAGGCAGATTCAGACTAAAGCAGGAGAATAATGCAGATAACACGGAGATAATTTCTTATTCTCTATCAAATTCCACACTCAAATCAGGATGATAAAACAGGCGAGGGTGTATTCATCATCTAATCAAAGAAAGGAAGTAACAAGTCGCTTTCTCTCTCTTTCCATTTCGGTGCAGAGTCGCTTCACCATCGCGCCTCTCACCTTCTTCTTTTTCTCTGCACTCGCTCCCACCAAAGTAAACTGAAAAGGCTTGCTGGCAAAGTCATCTCACAGCCATATTCCCATTAGCAAACAGTCTCACACACACACACAGACACACGCACAGTGGGAGCATTTAGAGAATTGGCTGCAACAAGGCTGCTCCCAGCTTGCCCACTGTGATCTGAAATGAGCTGTACAAACAATATTAAGACAGTCAAGCCACGTGCGTGTGCATTGTGTGTGTGTGTGTGTGTGTCTATATATGTTTAATGTCTTTGGCATTGAGACAAGAATGACATTTTACTGGTGAGTATGAGCAAACAGTGAACAGGAGAATAAATAAGAGAGCAATGTTTATAGAATTAAAGGTTAGAGTGAAAAATCATCAACGTTTTTTCCTGCCTTTAATGTCACGACTACAACATCATAACAGCACAAAGTGCGCCGTGTTAGGACTGTGGTTGGTTGTGTTGATATATACTGTATGCTATAAGTGTGTTTTAGTTACAATTGAAACAAAGCTGCCACGGTCATTACATTACTTTACATTACGGTCATTTTGCAGACGCTTTTATTCAAAGCGACTTACAATAGTAGTATTTATGAGGTCATCGTCCTCATACTACTTTTAATTTACAGGCCCACGTTTCTGCTGCTGTTGCCTTGATGTGTTGTACTTGTAGAGACGTGTGTGTTTGTTTTGAATTAAAAAGAATGAAGGAGTAGATATATGCGGCTGTTCCCAAAAGAAAAAAAAAAAAAGTTTGGGATAAATGGGATAAATGTAAATAAAACAGTTGACACCCTATTGGCCGACATTTGTTAGACGACACTCAGTGGGGTTACATGGCACTGAAAGGATCGGATTATTGGCTAAATAACAATCAGACTGAGTTATTATCTTCATGTAGACACCTTAATCTGACTACAAATTGGATCGGATCGGATTCAGACCCCGAGATAACTGGGTTGAAAGTCACTCTAAACCTGCTTGTAGACGCTGAAGCACGTGGTGAATCAGACTTTGCGTTCTACGCATGCTCCAGATGTTTTCCCGGGGTCGTGACCCGGAAGTCAAAGGAGACGATATTCCTGTTGTTGTCGCCGTCAGAAAGAAAGAAACAAGCCAGAGATGTAAGACATCTGTAGGTGATCTTCTTCATATGCTTTGGAGTTGTGTACACTTGCAAACCTACTGGAATAATGTAATTCTGATAACCTCAGCAGCTTGTGGGCTTTTTTTAAACGCTGACCCCAGGATTTGGATACTTGGAGATGTTATGTCCTTGAATTTATATCCTTGCAAGAAATACTTTGTTTTGTTAGCATCATCTGCAGCAAAAAAGTGTATTCTTATAAATTGGAAAGCTATGGAGCCACCAAACCAAAATCATTGGATCAATGAACTGTTGTCATATTGCACTCCTGAAAAAATTCTCCACTCAATACGTGGGACATTGGATAAGTTTGACCGGATATGGACACCCTTCTTGGACATTCTAACCAGATTAGATCTGAGAGACTGATCTTAACCGTTTTATGTCAATTAAAAAAAAAAAAAAAAGTTTTGTTTTATTAACTCTGGCCTTACAAAAATATGTTTGATGCTAAATTTAACATTACTGCATGTATTATTACATGAGAGAGTGGGTGGGGTGGGTGTGTTTTTTTTTTTTTTTTTTTTAGTTTTGTTGTTATTCTTTTTTTATTCTTTTTTTTGTTTGTTTGTTGTTTTTTTTTCTCAAAAAAAAAGTAATAATGTACACTGGATGTAAATTTTGTACAACTGTATACTTTGAATAAATATGTCTATACAAAAAAAAGAAACAAACAAACAACGCGATGGAGAATGCTCCGTTGGGCATCGAGTTTGTGCAACAAGCAGCTCATCACAGACCAAATGTAGAGGGACGTAGCTTCATCTGGCTCTGCGTTCTCCATCGTTCTCCAATGCCTGAGTTTGTTGTTGTTGTTGGTGGTGAAGAGGTCAACAGGAAGTGGCTCTATTAGCAATAGTTGGAATGGGTACGGCACCACCTATCGTATCGGAGTGTGACATGCTTTGTGCCTATGATTCGATTCATTCACCGCCATATATCCAAGGAGAATTACCCTTGCTCAAATAAGGAGCAACTCAGTCTTATTGTAATTTAGTCAATAATGCGATCCTTTCAGTGCCAATGTGTGAGAAATGTGCTAAAAAAGAATTTCTACCTGAGTTCACTGGTTGGACCCAAGTGGATCCCAGATAAACGATTCATTTTGATCCTTGTGCCCATTCAGAAGCCAAGTATCCAAGCATAACCTGTGAAGAATACTCAAATCGGGAATGTATAGAACCCTTGAACAGCTCCCTGTGGGGTTAATTTTTCAGCTAGTGTGAATGCAGCGACAGTTTGGGGGAACGTCGTGCCACCGTGGTCGAGTTTGACTGAGGCTAAAGGTTAATTTAAAGGTTCTTATTACAAGTATACAAGGTGATGTCACTCAAGACTAAATATTTGGGATCTTCACTCTGTTTTACTTCTTCCAAATGAATACAACATCAGTTCCACTGATGTTCCCATACCTTCGGGGCAAATGTGTTGTTTGACAGACAAAAGTCCGTCTGAATGTGCTGCCAGCAGGCAACGCTGTCTTCCCGTTGCTGTTTTTCACCTCTTATTCTCCTCTCTGTCCTTCCTGCAGTCCTCACCGTTTCCAACATTTCTATTTGTCCTTTCCTCCTCCTCCTGAGTGATGAGGCGTAATGCACACTGTTACACTTTCTCAACCTCTGCTGTGCACCTCATCTTCCTAAATCCATCACTCCATCAGTCCACCCTGTCCCCTATGACTTTCTAACCATTTTTCTCTGCCATGTCACCCCATCTCTCTTTTTTATCCTTTCACAGTCTCCCAGTACGACAGTCTTGAGTTTCCTGTTACCTCTCCTCCATGCACTCGCACCTCCCTCCTCTTCTCCCTCATGGCTTAACAAGCACCTTTCTCCTTCTCTGTTACACTTCCTTTTCACTGCTGTCCCCCTGTTGTTTTCTCTCATTTTGCCCCTTCATTTCTGCTCTCAATTATCTTGTCTGGACAGCATCTGGCAGCCTGACCCACTGCGTGCTTGTGGTTGTTGTGGACCAGGTGTCTGGGCTGTCTTGTAGTTGGTACTTGTCATTCTCAATGGAACAGCTGCTAAGGGATAACAAGTAGCTGGCTATAGGTTTGCAGAAAAAAATGACTTATTCAGTCTGTTGCTTTGCTGTATGACGCACGGCCTCAGATTGAACAAACAGTCACGTGTTGGAGAATTGTCACCATTTTATCCAGTTACCAACGAGGTGCTCAGACCACAGTTCCAACTGGTTTACCCACAGAAGCTTCTCATCTTGTGTTGACACATCAAAGCTCCTCGAACATGTCAGTGAACCTCGGGGCGCCCGATCGTTTAAATGATAAATCTATGATTCTTTTTTACAACACAATGACTTCTGGTGACTTTCCTTCTGTAGTTGGAAGACTCAGATCGACTTATTAACACATTGACTCCCAAGTCACGTAAAACTATGTTTTTACTGCCCAGGCGTTGTCTCCCACATGGTAAAAATACGTATTTTTTATGGATTCTGAATCTATACATTCTAATGCACATTCTGTGTGATTTTTGTAATTATGTGATGAACAGAACTGACATAGATGGCAGTCAAAAACTGGTGTCATCATCTGGACATTTGGATCATTACGCCAATGGCTCAACTCAAGAACAATTTTGATAACGCTGCATTGATTGTTGTGCATTTCCGCATTTTGTCCAATCGCACGTGTCGGTTTCCAGAGGGTGACGGTAAAGTAACATAAACAAACAACAAGAAGGAGAAGAAGACACGCGACAAGTCTAAGGAGGCGGTCTTATGAACAGGTTAGCTTTGCCACATGCGACACGACGCAAATCCTCTGACCCGGATATGTAAGTATCTAAAGTGCGACAGGCTGAAAGAGCGCACGTTTCACAAAAGCCCCGATATCTCAGTTTGTTGTTGATTTTGGTGGATACCCGCCTTGGTTTAGCTAAGGATAGCTCGCTAATGGCGGCACCTAGAGACACGCAGTTTTGACCCACAAAGAGTTTAAAGTCTCAGCTTTCAAACGAGCCATAACATGTTTCAGTGGCCCTATCACATAATATGTTGTGACTGTACAAAAAACGTCCAAAAAATGGTTTAGAACGCTGGGATTCTACGACATAATTCTGTAAAAACCGCCGGTATTCAATGTGTTAATCTACTTAACTTATTAATGTCCGGTCCAAGCATTCTTACATGCACTTTAAAGGGATAGTTCGCCTCTTTCGACATGAAGCTGTATGACATCCCATTTCAGCAACATCATTTCTGAACATCTTCTTACCCCCTGCTGTGTCCTGTGAGCTGAGTTCCAGCCTCGTTTTGGTGTTGATGAAGGTAGTCTAGAAGGTCTAGAAGAAGGTAGCTAGTTGGCTGGGGCCACAAAAATAAAGTGTTCTCCAGGAAAAAGTCAGACCTCACAATCGCTTGGTGCTATTTTCTCTCCCTTCGTATCACTTCCTGTTGTGCAGACCGAGCAGTCCCCTGCTTCCGAGCAGTAAACACCGTAACAGGCGCGGCTGTCGGCAGGCGGCAGCAGGCAGTGATACGAAGGGAGAGAAAATAGGGCCAAGCGATTGTGAGGTCTGACTTTTTCCTGGAGAACGATTTTGTGATGCAAATGTATTACTCTTTTGAACGCATATTGTTTTGAGAAGCAAAACGCTTTATTTTTTAAACCCCAGCCAACTAGCCGGACTACCTTCATCAACACCAAAACGAGGCCGGAACTCTGCTCACAGGACGCAGCAGGGGGTAAGAAGATGTTCAGAAATGATGTTGCTGATATGTGATGTCATACAGCTTCATGTCAAAAGAGGCGAACTATCCCTTTAAGGTGTAAACTGCTTTAAGGTCAAAATGCTACAGAAATCTGTTCATTTTCCTTTTTGAAAATAATTAACACGACAGAGACGTCTAACCTGCCTCCACCAAGCTGCTCATTGATAAATGAACCTCTAATCTCATCGCACAGATAAATAAGATGAGTCATGGCTGGAAGGAGGTATATGATACTAGTTAAATAGAAACTTTTGCTCACTAACATCAATGAGGTTAACACAGTTTCTCTTCATTGACCTCTCAGTAAATAACTCTGTACCTGTAACTCACCTCACACATCAATCCCTCCTCTGTGGTTTCTGCGGTTTGAGCAGTGCACACTGAAAATAACACAGATGGCAGCAGCAAATACGTTCTGCATGGCTGGTAGTTTGGAGATTTAACTTAGCGCTAACACAATGTGTGTTCGAATCTGCATCCATTTTAGAATTTACCAAACATGCATGTCTTTTGAACACAGAATCAAACCGGAGCACCCAAAGAAAACCCACTCAGGCACAAAGAGAGAAAAGTCCCAGGTAAGGTTTGAATCAACACCTTCTTCCTCTGTGCATGCAGCACTAACCACTGAGCAATCTGAGCAATCATATTTCCGCTGTTTTCAGGGAATGAAAGCAAGTTTTAGGACAGTTTTTCAAACTGCTGTCAATTTCTTTTAAGGTTGTCTGCTTTCAGAGATAACAGAGATGACTAACATCAAGTTATTTTCCTTTTCAACTCCTTCCAGGTAACATATTTTCGCATTTGAACGAACATCTAATTCAAAGAATACATGTTTTTTTATATACTTGAAGCTAAATTTGGTATTTCCATTAGTCATTATTTGGATCTCACTTTTAAAATCATTTTCAACCAAATTCAATTCAGCTTCTTTTGGCAGTATCCAGTGCCCCATCATCCATCCATCCATCCATGTTCTACGCCCGCTTTATCCAACTCAGGGTTGCGGGGGGCTGTAGCTTATCCCAGCTGTCATTGGGCGAGAGGTGGGGTGCACCCCAGACAGCTTGCCCCATCAACCACTACGTCAACTCGTGAGGAAACGCAAGTTTCTTCTGAAAATGCTACATTTTGTAGTCATCGTAGTCCAGAATAAGTGTTGTCATGGAGTTTCACAAGCAACAGGCAACAATCTTAACCCTCCTGTTGTCTTGCGGGTCAAAAGTGAGCCACTACCATGTTTAGCTGTAGAAAAAACACCTTAAACTATCTTTTTCCAACTTGAAATTTTATGACCTCATCATTAGAAAAAGTCATGCTTTATTTTTGTTTATGTTTCCATGTGGGCTGTACACCACTAGGGTACAAAGATTGTCTTATGGGTCATTTTTGACCCGTGAATTATAAAAACATTTAAACACCAGAAAAAAGTTCACTGTTTTTTTCCCTTTCAATATAATTCATTCAGAAGTAATTACTTCACATTTATATAATAGCAATAATACACCTTTATTATGTAAAAGAAAACTGAGAAAAAAAGAAAACTTTTGGTCCAACTGACAGTTGGTTTGTGGTAAAAAAAAAAAGTGGAATCCTGAAAACTGGTGATTGTCTTTTTGTATTGTGTAACAAAAAATACATGATAAAAAATGTATTGAATTGAGTTGAATAGATAAATAACAGGTGGTTTCATCATGCAAAATAGATTTTGGATTTAAAATTCAATTAAGTTGCTTTATTTTGGGGCTTTGGTAGGGCGGGTCATTTTTGACCCGTAGGACAAGGGGAGTAAACACAATGTTAAGACCGCACAAGGGTTAACTGAATTTGATGAGGAAACTCCTTCCAAGACAATGTCATCTTTCCCAAGCTCTTTAAGGTCTTAATAGAGAACAACCTGATACCTCCTCCCGTCTTATTTCCCATCCTCCATCCCACACTGCAAAGCTTCTTCACCATGAATATAATAACCTCATTGTGGTACCGTGGAGCCTGTCCTCCCCGGTGACTGACTGCCAGCCATGGAGCTGACGGATGAAGTATGAAATTGAGAAGGAATATCAGGAAACCCGATATAAACTTCTTACGGGGTCCTTTAATGCTTCTGAGGCTCTTTTGCCGTGTATCCCTCTCACTTTACCTCCCGGTTTTTCTCTCTCATTCTGCTGGACTGTTCAATAATTGATGAAATTCAATATGAGCTCTGCTGTCACTCCAGTATTTTGTTTCCTTTCTTTTTTACGGCACATGTTGCTGTTTCTCATTACTCATCCTTATCTAAGCAGTTGAATAAATGATGAGAATTCAATTTTTTTCATGCAGTTTTATGCGCGGCACTCCTCTCTTTTATCTCCCTTTCATTTGTCTTCCTTCTGGACTATTTTAGAACCACATGACCTGCTGTCAGTTCACTTGGTACGACACATAGGACACAAAACCACGCCCCGTTCTACATTTTATGTTTCTAAATCCTTTTCTAAATTCTGTGCTTTTTGCATCCCACGTCTGTGAAGGTCCAACAGAGTTCTTCATCATAACACATCCGGTCTGCCTCCTCGAGTTAAGAAATCAGTATCATATATCCGGGTGAAGCTACCGTTGCAAACAGTATCAGTTCAGATCCTATCAGTCATATAAGTTACAGAAAGGTAAAACCAAGAAATATGTTATTTGTCTCTCTTTTACAATACAAGCTCCGAGATTATGGTACACCGAAGGAATCTGTTATGGAGACAGGATCGTTTATTAATCTGTGTCCCTGTAATCAATTCCTCAGTAACTTTTACTGCTGCGAAGCACTTCCATTAGTTACATTACTGACCGAAAAAAAAGATTAAATATGAAATATAACCCCTTCTATTATTAAGTTAATTTAGCAGAGCTACATCAAAAGTGCCTTCAAAAAGCTCCCAAGCCTTGACAGCCACATGATGTGGAGGGAGGAAAAAAGGAGCTTATTTTTAAATTAATTAATTAAAATCCCCCAGTGAATGAATAAAGTGTTTTTATATTCTATTTCTGTACCCTAAGCCGGCCATTGATTTAGCTACTGATAAGCCATCGGTGGGGAATGAGAGACATGAGAGTCGTGGAAATTAAGAGTCCAGCGGGATCTCCTCGTCACCAATCCACAAGATCTCACCAGATGTTATTCCTGCAAATCATATAATTCACATTATAATAATTCCCTCTTTGCCATCCCAACGGATATGTGACTGACTTTACTTTAAAGCTGCAGTCTGCAACTCTTTTTCAAGCATAATGCCTGGAACTGTCCGGGGATTCTGAAAGTAGTACATTAAATACCCCAATACAAAAAAAAAAGAGTTCTCTAGGTCCCCTATATGTCCCGCTAGGTCCCTCCAAAGCCAGCAGGTTTGTTTACAAAATTGCAGACCGGACCGGTAAAAGGTAACCAATCAGGTTTACGAGCTGGGCTCTGCTGCCTGTCAATCACCGATTGTTTACGCGCGATACAAGGTAGGCTCGTCCCCACGCTTATTTATCTGGACTATTGAACTTCATTACGGGCTAGTCTACTTACTGTGTCTTCCATGATCGCAAATGACAGGTGAGTTGAGGAATGAGGAGTCGTGTAGGCGCATCTGGCGTGCACGTCTACGTGCACGAGTTCTCATGTGTTTTGAAGGGGCGGGACAGGAAGTTGAATAACTTTTTATTTTTTGGTTAAAAAATAAGCATTTCTTGCATTTTGCGACTACGGAGGTCACCGTTTTCAACTTCAAGCGTTCTGATAGATCATGTAAACTCTTAAAATGCCAAAAAGTAGGACTTTACGTATGACAACAACAAATCCTGCAAACTGCAGCTTAATTCCCCAGTTAGTATTTTTTAAATTTATTCTTTTGTGTTCCCATCTGAACTAGAAAAGTTCTCCAAAACTTTCGTGTTAGTCATTATCGTGCTCCATTGTAAAATAAATCAAACTGCTTCTCTGTATTGCTCGGCGTCGTGTTGCTACATGCACTGAACATCGGCTGCGGTGAGTTACGGCTGAGATTCTAAAAGCATCCTTCTTGTTGTTGTGTAAGTTTTAACAGATCAATGTCGAGAGTACTTCAGGAGAAACGTGTAACACACACAAGCTCATGAAATAAAGTCGTGTCAGGGTTATCAAACTTAAAGCATTAACACTACAATGCGTCAATAAAAGCATCAAAAAAAGAATTTCTAAGGCTCTGCACAAGCCTGCTTATGATGCATTGATCTGAATCAGGTGTGTGGAAGCAGGGAAACATCCCAACCCTGCAGTAAACACAGGTAATCCACAGGCCAAGTCACTCTCACTTCCAAACCAGGTGAGGTTTGCAGTACAGGTTACAGTCTGTCCTTCCTGCAGTCACAGCAGCATCACTGCGTTAGCAGCAGAGCACAAAAGAAGGATCTGATAAAGCATATCTGGGTGGAAAGCAGCACAGATGCTACAGCTAAGCTCCTGCTGGCTGTGGATTTTCACAGGATAAACTCTTGGTAACAATAAAACCTTTGCAATCAGAAATGGACCACGCTTTTTCAAAGTCCCTCTCTTCCGATAAGTAAAGCCAGACGATTTGACAAAAAGAGAGTTGCTGTATTTATTAAACTCTATTTAAAATTTTGCACCCCGAGGATTTTCCAGATACGCTTTAGCTGATGATGGCAAGATGTGATATCTATCTAAATCTCTTAAGGGCCTTCTCTCTCTCAATGTCTCTTTCACTGTTTCTGCAAGTACAACATAAAACCTTATTGTCCTTGTCGATCCATCTGTCTGTCTCTTTCTTTGAATCACGCACACTCCATCTCCATTTCTCCCTCGGTCTTTCATTCCTTCTTTGTGTTCTTATCTGATGGAGTGAATTATTCATGTCTTTTTCTTCAAGGAGGCTCTTTGTTCTCCCTCCTGGTGTTTTCTTTTAAAGCACTTGGGATAAGTGTGTGTGTGTATATGTGTGTGTGCTGCATACATTGTGTAGCATTTGCATGCTGGAATAAAGTTAAATTCCATATCCCTTTACTTCCATTCTACTCACAGATACATGCATACTCATGTCCAAAAGAAAGACAACACGGCAAGTGCCGCAGTCTGAGCATATTTCATGCCTGATGGTCTTTTATCAGGTTTTTGTTCCCTTTGCACTGACATCTTTCTCAGACAAGAAAGAACCGGAGCTGCTGCTGCACAGTTGCCCCATCAGCCATACTTTGAAGGATTTAATGTAAAATACCAGGAGCTTTAAAGGAGATAGAGAATCAAAATCATCTTTTTCATGTTTTTGGTGTTAGTTCTGAGTCTCCCCACTGTGGGGAGTACACATGAAGTGCCAGCAAGTGTCAGAACCTCTGTTTCAAGTGCTCCCCCTTTTTTGAATTGCCGCCAGAAAATGGGCAAATCCGTGTTTGAGCATTAAGTGACGTAACTTTTGGCGCAATCGCCCCCTCCCACACCCAAATCAACAGCCACCCCCTTTCAGACACGCTCCCTTCTCGTCCTCCTCTGATTCTGGCTCGTACATATAGGGCTGGATCCGCGAATGGGCCATGACTATTTTATATATTATTTTATCGTATCTTATATTATAGGCCATCTAATTATTGGTAATTGCCAGTAACAGTCAACCTTACCACCTGGGAAAGTTAGCGGATACAGTAGGAGTACTTTCTTTTCAGTGAGAGCAAGGGCAGCCAATCAAGCAACGGCAACCGAATAGCGCCAACACCTACCTGCATTTCATAATGAAGTTTCCAGATAAGCTCTGAAACGACGCCAATAAGGGCAAACGACGCATTCTAAACCCAGCATAGTAACATAGCTGTTACAGAGAGCCTTTTAGGGAGGTTCTGAGCCATTACAGACCCAACCAATTTTGTTTGGGCTACATATCACATCACAGAACAAGGATTAATGCCCCATTCAACCTTTCTCTATCACCTTTAATGTTGGGGAAACAAAGCTGTTGGGACACATGTTTTAGTCATAATAGTAAGACTCGCTTCAAATGTCTAAAGTGAGAGGCACTGAAAATCTATGCTGTCAGGGTGGATCCCAAGATCAGTGGCACCACTTCAGTTTTCTGAGCAATTATACTGCTTTGTTTTCCAGAGTTTTCGTGCTCAATGATGACCAGAAAAATGTTTTTGCTTGACAATATGATTCTACAGTGAAGGTGAAGTTTTGGACTTAAAATATCAATTTAATCATTACTCCGATCCGAACCCAAATCCTGATCCGTTCAGTCTTGACTCTGTGATTTTCCTGAGCATACCTCTGGTTCTGGCTGTCACCACCACAGAAAAAAAAAAGATTTAGGCTTTGTTTGAAACCGCATACTACTCCTACTACTCATACTGACTTTTTTCCCGGATGCATACTAGATTCTCTGAAATGTTGGGTATGCATCTTGAGGTTACTACTCATACTCAAACTACCCAAGATGCAACGTAACGTGACGTCGCCGATCGTCATTTCCTGTCAAAACGGCAGTTTCAAGCTAGCTACAACGAGGGTAGGTTCACTTCCTGTTTTCAAAACAAAAGCACCAATTGTATCGTAATGGCTTTCCCTGTGATAAAAGGCAACGGGTATTTTATTTTGTGAAAATAACAGGAAGTGCGTTGCTCACTGCGGCTAGCTTTAGTAGCGCCGAATTCATGGGAACAAAATTGTAAACAGCCGGTATTTTGTCAGGTTTTCAACACGTTGGGGATCTAAACGACTACTTTCTCACCTGAAAATGTTTCAAATGTTGCTAAAGTTTACAGAGTTTAGAGCTTAAGGGAAATCAGCTTCAGGCCGGCTGATTTCGGCTCGGGCAGGAGCGAAATGCATTGTGGGTAAACACTCTGAATAGTATCTGATCGATGAGTATGCAGTATGGAAGTATGGAAGTATGCTGTTTCGAACACAGCCTAAGTGTGAGTCCTACACGCGCTTCATCGTGTGGGAGCTCCTTGTTGGCTGTGCTTTCTAGTGTTTTCTTGTCCTGTGCATATGGGTGTAGACTGGAAACATGAAGACATGTTAAACTCTGTTCTACAAATGCAAAACACATTAAACATATGTTTATTCAAGAGGTTTAATCTATCTACCTTACATCTATTTGACTGTAAGAAAAATATGACGGTGAAATAACCACAGCTCTTTATGTTCAATCACAGAACTCTGTTTTCCTCTTGTTGTTAGATTTTTAGTATGGTTTTCCACATAATCAAACGTGCCTTTGTGGATGTGTTGACAGCACATCAGATTTCTATGAAAATTTGAGTTAATATGTTACTATGGTAATAGAAAAGCATTAACACTGTCATTGTACACATGCCTTACATTAACTATCTCTGTGAGTATGATATGTATGAGCATGCCGTTTGAAACCAACACGGGAATCGTGGATGGTATGAGGGACCATTTAGATTTGAGTATTTAGCAACTCAGTGTGTTCTGAGTGAGTAACGTGGGAATTTTCAGGAAAAAAAAGGTCTCGGCAGCAACCGTAGCAAGTTGGAACATGTAAAATTTCACTTCTGGAACCTCTGAACAGCATGCAGTCACATAAACAAACAGGCATGCGCAGCAGAGGCTGGTTCATTTTGCACATGTTCAGCTTGTCACATGATTCCAACAGATGGCATCATCGTATAAGTAAGAGATGCTTTTAAAACTTTATGACTCGATAGTTTCCCCTAACATCAGAGGAAGCAGCACCGAGGAGTGTTTTTTATAGCATCTGAGTCAAATCTATGGGGAAAAACTCTGCAGAATGTTGAAAACATCTTCTCTGCCTGACAGAAAGACTCAAATACAACAGCTGTGGAGGCACAGAGTTCAATAAAATCTATTCAGGTAAAAATTCCTCATCACATGACCTGTTGACCATGCTTAGAGATGTACATCTGAACCGATACCATCCACTGTTGGTACTTTTTACGCAATCATGAGACAATGGTCACAGAAACGTACAAAAACTCATACTAAACTGCTTTCCTTATATATATATTACACTTCTGTGTCTGGCTGAACAGAGCTTAGAGGAACATCAACATAAAGGAAACTAAAAGTGTTTGAATGACAGTAAATGTTCATTTTAACTGACTGATGATGCCATTTATTGTGCTCATCCCATGCCCGAACAGGACTGCGATTGCTTGATTCATCAGAATTTGAGCCTGTAAGAAATGTGCCTAAATGTTCCTTTCTTTTAATAAAACCTGGCTTCTGCTGTGAGATGGAGTGAATTTTACTATATTTTAAATAATTCACGCACGGTCTGAGGTTTTCTTTCTCATTTTGCATAATAAGACAAAGTCTCTCGGGATTGTGGGGCCTCTTGGGGCCTGCAAAGTTGTTATAGTTGGGGTCTCTGGTTCAGACAGCTTCAAAATGACAGAACACTGCCAAGCTCACTGCGAAAGCCAAACACACTTCTGTTGTTGCTTATTAATCACATGGATGTCAGAACGATATCTACCCAGCCAGAATTCCTTCTTCCTATTTTCACACACATTCATCATCATGATGCTTTTGGTTTCTCCTTCATTACAAATGCAGCACCAGAAGGATCTAAAGCTCTGAGATAAGAGCACATCAAAGACCGAATCCATGAGCCACATTGGATAAAAAAATCAAAAATTAATATGAATCCAAATTCTCCTTTGATATTGCCGCAGTGAATGGAGTTAGTCCAAATAAAAAGTCCACAGCAATAGGGATTAAACACATGATCAATTGTGGATGCTAATATTCAATATGTCAACAAACTAGATCTATTTGGAGAGTTTGTACATCAGGGAGCAGCTGCAGGTTAAACTGACAAACAGCAGCTTTAGTGAACTATCATACAGAAGCCCAGAGTGGACGTGGTGCGTATAAACTTTTTTCTGATGGAAAACAATCATCGTTTTCTGGAGATAAGAGTTAATTTACTGATGGTTTTCGAGATCACTATCGACTATCTTTTCTTGAACGCTCACGATCATTTTCTCAGTATTCTTAAAGCCTTCCCAAGAACGGACTCAAGCTGAAAATGTCAGATTTTGGAGAACCCGACATAGATCAACGCATCAGATTTTACTTCTGTCGAGGTCTAACAGCTGAAACTGCAATGTGTTTGTCTTGTAGAGATAACTTTCATATCAGCCCGCGTCATTTAAGGAGACGGTGCTGATATAGTGGACTTCATCAGTGACCATCTGAGGGGACCAGGCCGTCTCCATGGTTACCGAATGATGCACGAGAGGTGCCGTTATCGTCTTCTCAAGATAACGAGATAAATAACTCGTTATAACGAGTTATTGGTGTGTGTTAAACCTGATTCCATTCTTCAGATGCTCGTCACACCAGCGGGATTTGCTTTGTGCATTTTCACAAACGCTCCACATTCCATGTTTGATTCAATAGGCTACTTTATTCAGTTTTCAATGAAAGGGGGGTAAAAATGGGCACACCTTTGCCAGAAATACATATGAACGCATATAAACAGGGGCGGACTGGGGAGAAAAAGTGGCCTCGAAAACCATCGGTAAACTAACTCGTTATCTCGAGAAAACCATCAAAAAAAAGTTTATACGTACCATGTCCGCTCTGGGCTTCCGTACTATCATACATGCTTATGAAGAAATTAAGAATTTAACGTTGTTTGATTCTTTTAGCTAATGCTATCGCAGCTAGCTGACTGATTAGCCCGGCAACTTCAGCTCAATTCAACACAATAATTTCAGTTACTTTAAATGTCTTCGTCCCAAGAAGAGATGAATTTTTATTTCCACTTCCATCCACCCTCTGTGTCCAAGGCATATTTTCCTAAATACGACCACTATGTGACTTTAGCAAATGTAGCCATCCACATACATATGGTATTCACCAAGCATAGCAGGAGGATAATCATCAAGTGTACTTGTCCACACCAAGGTTGAGCTCATTTCTGTTCTGCTGATTGGAATCCCAGCCACTCCAAACCGTCTATGACCTGGAGGCAAAATGAATATTCATAACGCTTTAAATCCTGATCATGAATATTTATAATGGTTAACACCAGATATGCAAATGAGCTAGCCAACCCAGATGGCCTCAGATCACAACATAATGATCACACACACACACAAGTGGGCATAAATACACTCATAAGACACCAAAAATACACACAAACACACTATTATGTCTTTCTCTCTCAAGTCAAGAACAACAAAAATTCATCAAAAACTTGAAATGGACGCCACAATGACAGAAATGTGTCACCAAAAAGACAAGTTTACTTCGTAAATATGTTCATCTGGAGTAAATATCTATGTAATCCATTTCTTATCAGTGCAGTCTGGAGTGGCTTATGGCCAGTCATGCAGCAATGCAGCATTCCGCTCATCCCAAAGGTTTCTGAGATTATCAGCACAGAAACGAAATAGATCGATGACCAAGAACTCTGACCTATTACACTGTAAAGAATTTCCCTGTAAAATAAGTCCAGTATTTTACTGTTATTTTACAGTGCAACTACTGTTATTTATCAAACAGTATAATACTGTTTTTTTTGGATTACAGTACATGACGGTAGGATAAATGTATTTTAGTAATTTTCCAGCGCATCTACCGTAATTTATTTAACAGTATAATAACGTATTTTGGATTTGGACTAGCCTGGCTGACGCGTCCACATCTCGATGAGATGGTGGTCTGGGAACTAGGTGTGCATTTTCTCGTATTTGAGGCGTGGTTTACGAATGCCTAGAGCCGTTTATTGGGCGCTACGAATGTCTATCAAATGGCGTCTGGTTCTTCCCATGCTGCTTTGCGCACGATTCATAGCCAATTGTATCACTTATACCAGATGATGTATGTAGAGCGGCAGAAATTCGACAAGGAAGAAGAAAAAAAAAAGTTAAATAAAAGTAAACTTGCGTTCTAAACTACTTAAAACACTTTCTAAGGCTGCATTGAACGGTAACGTTGTGTCCGCTGCCATGTTGGATTAACACTCTACAAGCTTTGGTGTCGCGCATAGACGTCGTCATCATCTTGCTGTCGTCCCCCCCCGTTCTGTGATTGGTTCCCTCACTCAGGCAAAAATAAGGGCGGTGGTTTCCAGGCTGACTTTGCAGTGAGAATGAAATGAGGCTAGATTTGGACAGCAATTCATTACAAATACTGTTTTATGCTGTTAAATTACAGTTGTCTCACTGGTATTGTTAAACGACTGATTTAACTGTTAATTTACATGTGAGGGATGAATATTCAACAGTATTTTACAATTATTGTAAAATACAGTTGTAAAATTGTAAAATAAAATTGTAAAATATTGCAAAATATAGTCAGATACTGTTGTAAATCCACAGTAAATATACAGCAATTCATTACAGTGTAGCTTTGATTTCAAATTATACACTGAACACAGGTGTGTTTGTCAATCACTCCATCATGCTGAAACAACTGGGCAGCGACTGGATAGGGACTGGGCAGGGACTGGATAGGGACTGGGCAGGGACTGGGCAGGGACTGAGCAGGGACTGGGCAGGGACTGGATAGGGACTGGGCAGGGACTGGATAGGGACTGGGCAGGGACTGGGCAGGGACTGGATAGGGACTGGGCAGGGACTGGGCAGGGACTGGATAGGGACTGGATAGGGACTGAGCAGGGACTGGACAGGGACTGAGCAGGGACTGGACAGGGACTGAGCAGGGACTGGATAGGGACTGGATAGGGACTGGGCAGGTACTGGATAGGGACTGGATAGGGACTGGATAGGGACTGGGCAGGGACTGGATAGGGACTGGGCAGGGACTGAACAGGGACTGGACAGGGACTGGACAGGGACTGGGCAGGGACTGGATAGGGACTGGGCAGGGACTGGGCAGGGACTGGACAGGGACAGGGCAGGGACTGGATAGGGACTGGGCAGGGACTGGGCAGGGACTGGACAGGGACTGAGCAGGGACTGGGCAGGGACTGAGCAGGGACTGGGCAGGGACTGGATAGGGACTGGGCAGGGACTGGATAGGGACTGGATAGGGACTGGGCAGGGACTGGATAGGGACTGGGCAGGGACTGGACAGGGACTGGACAGGGACTGGACAGGGACTGGGCAGGGACTGGGCAGGGACTGCACAGGGACAGGGCAGGGACTGGATAGGGACTGGGCAGGGACTGGGCAGGGACTGGACAGGGACTGGACAGGGACTGGGCAGGGACTGGATAGGGACTGGGCAGGGACTGGGCAGGGACTGGACAGGGACAGGGCAGGGACTGGATAGGGACTGGGCAGGGACTGGATAGTGACCGGGCAGGGACCGGACAGGGACTGGACAGGGACTGGATAGGGACCGGGCAGGGACTGGACAGGGACTGGACAGGGACTGGGCAGGGACTGGATAGGGACTGGGCAGGGACTGGGCAGGGACTGGACAGGGACAGGGCAGGGACTGGATAGGGACTGGGCAGGGACTGGACAGGGACTGGGCAGGGACTGGATAGGGACTGGGCAGGGACTGGGCAGGGACTGGGCAGGGACTGGACAGGGACAGGGCAGGGACTGGATAGGGACTGGGCAGGGACTGGATAGTGACCGGGCAGGGACCGGACAGGGACTGGACAGGGACTGGACAGGGACTGGACAGGGACCGGGCAGGGACTGGCCAGCTATCTCCCAGTACAAAAGGCTTCAGCCATGCAAGGTCTCGGCACAGCTACTTAAAGGGGAACTCTGGGGCATTTGAAGCGTGTTTCCATTGCTAGAGGTTGTACTGATAGTAGGACACAGAGAGGTGCACATCTGCGCTCCCTGTGTGGAGATCGCGCTGTTCGCTCAGCCTGTCATGCGAGGCTAATACGTTGTGGCTAAGGGGCAAGAGCTAACCCTTCCACGTAAAACAACAACTTGCACACTGCAGAAACGTCACACCACTTTATAACCCATCCGACAATAAAGTCACAAGCCTTACCATCAAAACCATATGCATGGTTCTCACATTACTGGCATGGGGACGTTACAAAACAACTTTATAAACAGCATGTCACTTACCTTTTGTTGGTAGGCTCGCGCATGTGAAAGCCCAAAAGAGTCGATGGACGATAATCTCATATACAAAACAATTATCTTCTCTAAAAAAACTGCGCTCAAGTATTTAAAACATTACAACAATATTACTAGGCATGTATTGTTGTAATGTTTTAAATACTTGAACACAGTTTTTGTAGAGAAGATAATTGTTTTGTATATGGGATTATCCTCCATCGACTCTTTTGGGCTTTCACATGCGCGAGCCTACAACCAGCCGGTGAGTTACATGCTGTTTATAAAGTTGTTTTGTAACGTCCCCATGCCAGTAATGTGAGAACCATGCATTTGGTTTTGATGGTAAGGCTTGTGACTTTATTGTCGGATGGGTTATAAAGTGGTGTGACGTTTCTGCAGTGTGCAAGTTGTTGTTTTACGTGGAAGGGTTAGCTCTTGCCCCTTAGCCACAACGTATTAGCCTCGCATGACACGCTGTGCGAACAGCGCGATCTCCACACAGTATTTGACAACCTCTAGCAATGGAAACGCGCTTCAAATGCCCCGGAGTTCCCCTTTAAGCTCAACAGTGCTTTATGTTGTAGACACTCTAACGATAGTGGTAATGTCGCTACAATGTGGAGCAAGTGTTTGACATGTTAACCAATTTGGCAAAATTTTATAAAATCTTTACAACGAATTAAACTTGTTTTGATTTATATTTATATTTATTTGAGGACCCCGCTTTTTTCCCCGTGCAGCCCGTGTGGCCATGCAACCTCCTTCCTATCGTCACAGTCACATATAGAAACAAATCCTCCCCACATACACCACATAGAATGTCCTTTGAAGTAAAGCCTCTCTAACGAGCTTATCTCATCATGCACTGGTCGTGTGCATGGTCCTGCGAGCGCTGGTCAAGGTGTTACATATGACACGTCTAATGAGACCACGCACACGTGCAGGTAGGGCGGGATTAAGGCCAACTGACCAGTGGTCCATAAGCTCGACATCACCTGAGATCACACAGATACACACACTCTTCTTGTTTTTGTCACCTTGTGGGAACTGTCTGTGTCACCTCAACACTTATCTATAACTCTACAACCAAGTTTTGACTCTCAGACGTCAGTCTAAGCATCGGATGCCAGCGGTTCTGTCTCACACGCAGTGCGTCTTTGGTGATGGAAGTCTGCTGTTTAATTACAATACCTGAACTGGCTGGATGCACCGAGGACACTACTTCACAGCAGGACTTAAAGGGTTTCAAGGCCCAGTGAAGGTCAGTGAAATCAAGCATTAGGAATTCAACTTCTTGCTTTTTGCCCTGTTGTGCTGCGGTGGCTGAAAACAGCTGCTGCAGCATCTGATTCGTTTTTATTGTGCAGTCAGAATGAGGTCATGCTGAGCGACAAAACTCAACTAGGTCATAGGCTGTGACTCACTGCGTGTTGCTGTTTACCTGGACTTAGCATAACCCCCACCGAGCAAAGCGGCATCTGCACCAAAGTCTTTCTGATCTGTGCAGCTGGGCATTTATGATGCTGATTGTTTCTCAACTTAGAAAAGAATAAAATAGCCTCTGTGTATTTGTGATGGTCTAACCTTTCGTGGGTTCAACTTCAACTATACAAATGTAAACTAAAAAGATAATTCACCGGTGTAAAGTCAAAGAGAGACTTCTTTCTGTGTGAGGAAAGGGAGTTTTGGTGGCAACACAGAAAAGTTGCTCTTAATTGTCCTTATTTTTGCTAGCCTAGCTGTATATGCCAAGTGGAATGGGCCTTTGGTTTAACTGTCTTCTTTCACATGTAAAAACATTCCAGATGCCAGCATCCACAGACCAGAGGATGATGCATAAAGAGGATGAAAAGCACAGCATGTCTAAGTAGGAGTCACCAACTACCGGAACACGGATGGCTTCCCAGTCAGAAAGCATTTGTCATCGGGGAGCAGAGAAGAAATGAAATAAAATAACATGAATAATGAGGATACAACAAATTACACAGATTTCTCTGTGACATTAAATGCTGGAAGCTGCACCTTCACGACTGACAGCCAGTCACAGAGTCAATGTCCACAGAATCTGACCTAAAAAGAGCAAAATGAACTTTAAACAATTTATGAATGTCCCCGGCCAACTGACCAAAGGTCCCAGCTGAATCGGATTAACTCTTTGCAAAAAATAGCATGTTTGTAACAGCGTCTCTGCTGTAATTCTGATTAAAAGTCAAAACTAAATACTGAGCCATGAGGGCTTTGGAAATATTATTTAAATTTCCAACAACATATATCTTTGATGGACGTTTTCTGCTAAGAATGCATATAAAAATACACGTTTGAACTCATTTCTGGTGTTGCTTTCTGTCTCCTGTTGTTAGACAGAAATAATCCCATAGATTTAGTGTTATTTGTGTTTTTCCACATTCATTCATTTATTCATCTGCTTATTTATTTATTGAGGCTGATTAGATAAGTACTGAAGATATCTTTAAATAGTCAGAGGATTAAGCATGATCGGTGATTGTTGTAAAACCCTTAAACCCTACCAAACACCAACAATACCAAATAATAATAATAATGATAATCACAAATACTCCATGGATGATGCACTGAAGAATTTCAAAATATAAAATATTCTCTCTATCAACACACAAAATGATGATGTTTTACTAACAGTTATGGCTTGGTCCCAATATAAAGAGACTGAAAGGGTTACAGAGTTGCTTAAAGAGGGAGCGCAATAACACTTTCCTCAGTTGAAAATGTCACATGACATCTTCGACCACACTCTGCATCACTGATGTGTAAAGGTGAACCGCTGCTGGTCAGCAAAAACAGAGTTTTGAAAGGCTTTCAGGTTCACTCATGCAGACCGTCTTTATCGCACTGCCAGCAAACTACATGCTCGCTCACCACCACGTGTGAAAGTGCCGTATAACACGAGTCTATTGTACTTCGCCTGATCACACCCAGCTCTGATCAACGGTGAGGTCGTGAATTAAAGAAAATCTTCATCTTTATGAAGCACGTAGCAGAGTTTTCCTTTTTCTCTCGGTGCTGTGAATACGAATGTCTGCACAGGTGTTGCAAACGGGCGTTTCACATCCTCAGCCCCATATCATGTAAATGTGCAGAGTCAGCGTGAGGTGCTGGTAAACGCTTGAGTCTTGCCTTCACTTTAGGTCCCGGTGGACAGCTGCAGTAATGTTGTACATCCATTTACTGGCTCACTTGCTTTTCAGTGTGTGCGCAGATGCGTGCCAACACAAGTGCCGGTTTTGTGAGGCTTACAGAAGAGTGTGTTTGTGCTCCATGAAGCTTTGGCTTCCTCCATCTTCTCCATTAACCACGGTGTGTTTCTTTTACTCCTTCCCAACAGTCACTATCATGCAGATTCTATCGTCATATCAGACTTTCAACACCACCCGACCAATTATCAACCCAAGTGCTAATGTTCTAATTATGGAAAAAGCGTTCATATTTGTATTATATACCCTTTGGAATTAAGATATTCCTTGTTACTTTGACAATTTGAACCTTTGAAACACTGAAGTAGTGATCCCTCTAGATTGTGGGGTGATAATAAAGAGCAACTGCAAAATATGGGACTTCTGCCATGGCAGATGGATTGTGGTTTGGAAGGTCTGTTTTATATAATACACACGGGTAAATAAAGCTAAAGGAGTAAAGACTTACCAATAGGAGTAATATTCATTGTTTGTTTCTGATTTGTGACAGTCTATAAATGTAAAATAAAAGCACTTTGTGTGACTCAGCAGGGAGGCAGAGACATGAAGTCGACCTGACTGACAAAATGACAGCTCGTTATCAGAGACAAACACGCCCTGAGGATATGCATCATTACACCAGCTCATCCAAATGACTTACAGAAGAGGATTGTGCAAAGGAAATCTGGTGTTTTGGACTCATTCAACCTAAACTCCCAGAAGAGCCGCTGCCATAACTTCTCATATGTGCAGTTTTGCAAAAAAAAAAAAAAAAGATGGACGATTTGAAGAGAATTGTTGGATTTTTCAACATTTTCTGATCTAATACAAACAAACAGCTCAATTCTTTAAGTCAATCTGCTTAAATATTCATGCAATGACCCACAGACCTGGGTTGTTCACAGTAAAAAAAATAAAATAAATTGTGTTGCTCGGTATCGTAAAGGTTTACAGCAACTGCCTCAAACCATATCAGTTATCCTTCTGCCAAATGTGTAAAGGCATCAGATTTTTAAGCGTTCATTGCAGGGTAGCAGCTGAGCTCAGGTTAGTGCCAGCTAGAAGGAGTAAATGACTAAATAAATAAATAAAAATACAGCCAACAGCTAGGATTAGCTGGCTGCTATTTATAGTGTTTGGTGTAAAAGCTAAAAGTGGGATGCAGTGATTTAGAAGTTATTATTGCCTGCAAAAGATACAGAGTTGCTGATGCAAGTTAACCTTTAAAATCAGATATGGAAAGCAAACAAAACAGTATGGTGGTAAAAACCTGTGAATGGAAAACGTATTTATCTGTTTAAAACAAAGTAATTGTAGTAGAATAAAAAAAATAATAATTTACAACTTCTAAGAGACATCGTTGAGCGTAACAATTTAGTCTGGAAACGGGACTATCACAGGAAAAGAAACCATTTAAAAACATGTCGGAAGATTTTGATACATGAGAAGAATATTAAAATGATAAATGTAAAGGTTGAAAACAAAAAAAGCCAAGCTCTTGATGTGTCACATCTTTAAAGGGCTCGTGGCGTGCTTTCATGTGTTTTCTGACTGATCCGCAGTGTTACAAAACAATGTGTTAAACCTTAAAAATCGCTCAAAAAAAGAGGTGTACATATGTTACAGGATTCTAATGTGAAAGGAACTTAATTTATCAAATAGCCTGAAAATATAGCTCCCAGATTTTTTTGGTCATTCTCCAGGCAATGCGTGTCCAGAGAATATGAACGAGAGCATACATGTCATCCACCGTGACCATTCTTAACGCATAAGTTTTCACTTTTGCGCTATAGAGCAAGAAAATGTATTTTTGGTTGTGAGGGTATGTTAATCTGTTTCAGCCTCCCTTAAGACCCAGAACTCTGGGGTTAGTAGATGCGGTTTGTTTTTTCCTTGCCAGCAACACAGTTGGGAAAATGTTTGCATTTGTCTGCTACACTTCATGGACTATTTTTCTGAAAAAGGCCCCATATGATGCTAGCTTTGCAGGGAGAGTGAAGCTAAAAAAAAGGTTGTGCAAACACTACGGCATGAGTCTTAACCTCAGGTAAATGAAACTGTTTCAAATGTTGGCATTAGGCAGATGAACATATTTCAATACAAGCATCATGGATAAACAAATTTCGTTTCGTTTCGTTTATTCCAAGCAAAAATAAGTCAAACTCAGCTAGGGGGTTAACAGAACGTAATATTCATATGTTTGCTCACTGGGCTACCGAAAGTCTTCATTTGTCTATTCTATAACTGGAAAAATGGAATTACTCACATAAGCAACCATCACTTGAATTTACCACCACCCGTACACTTCACATGTACAAAGCAAACCAATTACTAACTTAGCCTCCGCTAACAAGATGCTTATATGCACAATTGTTAGTCACAGATTTTTTGTTTGTTTTGTTTATGAGTTGTACAACAGGTTACAATAGCTGTGCAAGTCCCCACCATCCCTCCCCTGCTCCTACAAGCTCATTGTTCTCAGGAGGAATAATTGCAAAATTACTGTGTGGAGTTTTGATGAGCACAAAGCTAATCTAGAGGTATCAAAGTTTAAGAATTGAATGACTTTAAATGATCGTGCCTGGTTTGTTTCCAGCAACACAAATTTTATTTTGTTTGTATTTCTGATTTTATTTCTTTCATCATCCTTGATGGAAAGCAGTTTTTGGTCGAGTTCTGCTGTTTTTGAATAGAGGTGACTTGACTTGGCCACTGAATTTTAGGTTTTACTTGTATTTATCATACAGATATTTTTCACCATGAAATGAGGGCATATAGAGGTGGAATGACTTAACCTTTTGGATAGGTGGTGTCAAAGATTTTCTGAGAGTGAAGCCAGCTGAACGGAGGCCCATAAAGCTCTGAATAAGTATATGATCACATATTTAGACATTTGCCATGTAGCGTTAATCTATGTGTGAACAGATGGCATGCACTAACAAGCTAAGCTAAATGTAGCTATAGTTGGCATGGATCTAGTATGATCTCTGACTTCCTGATCGCAAGCCTCTTAATCAAGTGCAACATTTAATATACTCATCCTCTTTGCATCCTCTCTGCCGCTCCAAACAAACAAAACCATTCATCATTGCTGACTTCAAGGTCAATTACTTACGTTCAGTTGCTTAAGGAAGCAATAAGAATGACCTACATTTGTCATGAAGTTATTATGCTGACCAACTTGTATGCATTGCTGATAGCTATCAGCAAAACGTTCTCTTTATTTTCATTTATTTCTGCTGTTAACACTGTTAGTCCTCCAACAGACAAGGTGACACAACCGGAACCATGTTTTCTTAAGTTACACCTGTATACTGTCTATGGAGCTGAACAATGTACAAACTCAAGCTGTCTCATTAGCTGCTTTTCATCTACCTTAAAACATAGCTGCACCCTGTAGATCTCTGTTGTCTTGAATGATCTTCTTGAAGCTATGGCATTCTGAGCTGTCTGTGGTGCTGAACTGTTGAGGGTGTGTAATTAGCTGTCAGATTCTGAAATGTTTATTCAAGATGTAGCTACACACTTAGCTGTCCATGTTTCTGAAATGAGCGCTTGGAGCTGTTGCCACATGCAAGGCTGCCCATTTTTGACTCCACAGTAGCATTCAGTATCTGTCCGTGGTCCTGAAATGTCAACTACAAGCTATAGCCATAAACTGAGCTGTCCGTGTTACTGAAACAAATTCATCATGCTATAGCCATAGACTGAGCTGTCCATGGCGCTGAAACAAATTTAGCATGATATAGACATATACTGAGCTGTCCATGGTGCTGAAATGAATTCACCATGCTATAGCCATATACTGAGCTTTCCATGGTCCTGAAACAAATTCAACATGCTATAGCTTTGGACTGAGCTATCCATGGTGCTGAAATAAAATCATGATGCTATAGCCATAGACTGAGCTCTCCATGGTGCTGAAATAAAATCATGATGCCCATGCCATACCAGGCTGTCCATGGTCTAATTCAAAGTATAGCATACGGTCTGTGTGGCATTATTTTAATCATCCATGCCAGTCCAAGTTCCTTCTGTGGCCAGCCTCATGCAGCCCTGATATTTCTAATTTTGCAGTCTTAGCACACTGATTATGCATGTGCCAGGATCAATCTCTATTAAGGAAAAATAAAAAATAAATAATGATAAAAAAAGTATCAGGCAAATAAAGGATGCTTCTTTTGAGGAGATACTTTGCTGTTCTCCACATATCTAAAAAATGCAGTGTAGTCGGAGCTTTGGCTCAGCTGACCACAAAAATAGAATGAAAAGAGAAGAGTTTCTACGTAGTCCCACTTGGTTTTAGCATGTGGATGCAGAAACCATTAACCAAGCCTTAATGATGCAGCACATATTATAAGTGAAACAATCTAACTCTGCCAACAGTAGTAAATCTGAGTTTTAGTGAGATTGTTTTAACAAGGCACACAGCAGAAATTCTAGTTATACCATACATTCTGCCTTCATGTCTTAAACGTTTCACTAAACATACATTTAATCACAAACAAACACACAAGAAAAAGCTTAAAGTCAACCCTTTAGTGACTGTGACAGCTGTGGCTCATGAAGTAGTTGTCCACTGCTTCAGCATTTTACCCTTTTCAGAATGACTTTATATACTCTCAGTAACACATACAGTAAATCTTACTGTGTTTTAAAAAGATCACCCACTGCACATTGCTCTTTTTTCATGAATGCTTTCACTATTACAACCAGTCTTGAGAAGGAAGAGGCGTTTCTTTTTTGTCATCTTTCAAATCTTATTTAATCTGACATATTGACTAAGACTGAACTGCTATTTATGGAAGTGGCCTAAAGGCACATTTTCCAAAAGAAAACAAACAAGTATGTGTACAGTAATCACACCTACAGTTGAACCATAAATGCTGAATGAGATGTTTTCTGTTGTCTGTATTGATTAAGAAAATCTCACATAAAAGAAAGACAGTATTGCAGGGTAATTAACTATTGTATGCTCTCCCACTCTGTTCTTTCAACACAGCGAATGTGAGTGTTCTTCAGTGTTGTGTTTGGAAGTAATGGAAGTAAATTGAAATGTCTATAGTGTATAGGAAACAAAACATCTTTTTTGTGTTTTTTGCAGGTCAGTTTCTTCAGAACAAAAAGCTTAAAATAATTAAGAACACAATCTGCTGTTGAGCTGAAAAAGGCTGTAATGAAACAAATCCAAAAGAAAAGAATCCATCAGATATTCATGTATTATGCTAATTCTGCTGTGAATGGTGCCCTAGAAAGCAAGCACAGTGGCATATTTTAAGGTAGAGCCCAAGACACTAAACTGACCTTTTTATCACACACACTGGACAAGCCATGTCATATGAGGACAATATTTAAGCGCAGCTCTGCAGAAAACATAGAACACATGTCTTACTATTAGAAGGTTACAACTCTCAAGTCTTATCAGCTGTTCAGTAGGAGGAAAAAGGCGAGAATCACAACTGTATTCACAACCTGCAAAGTCATAAACTGCAGCCAAAAACTGAGTGAATTTACACCAAACACCACACGACAGTGTGCTATGGCCCAGAAGTTTTCATTAGAAGTATAATGTTAGCTTCTAAACGCCTGTGTCTCAGACTGAATCCAAGGGTTTATCAAAGCTCCAAACATTTAACCTGTGGGACTGGCTCAGAAAAGCTACTGCACTGTTCGACTTTATTAATCTAAAGCTGTGTTTTATGGCGTGTGGATCTGCTTCGAGCCGACTGAGTGCAACGTCACGACAGAATCCCCCGATGACAAATGTGTTGCAATATTTAAAATGTTACCGCGATGGTGGTACAAACGGCTTTAAGCTGGAAAGCTTGTGCTGCTACTAAAAGAATAAGAAATTCCTTGGTGTTATCGGTTTATTCGAACTGAGATGACAAACCACATAAATAGGCATTAGCGTACGCCACAGGTGCAACTGATCTGTCACAAGTTTGCGCCGGCTAGGGAAACTTTGTCATCGGGTTTATACAGGCGAGACGTTGTGGAACTTATGGTAAAAAATACAGTTTGAATATCTACAACAAGAACAGAACCAAAATCCTCTAAGAAATAAAATCCCATGTGAGTCAAAAACTGTGATTTTCTAACAAAGAATGAGCTTAATATATTGTGGAAACTGGTATGTGACCCAAAACAGACACTGATTTGAAATGTTTCATCCTACTGAGATGGTCACTAAAATGGTCATAAGATAAATGTTTTTAGTTGAGAAATTCCTACGAAGTTTAGTATATAAGACATTTTTTTTATCTTATTCCAAACTTCATCTCTGTCCTGCTGCAGCTGGTTCTGGCTGCCTGCTTTACATCCTCACATTAAACTTCTGATGACTTCCCTTGTAAACAGCACACAGCGATAGTTAACAGCGTATTGATGCTGGTGTCTTTTGTATGTCGTTGTTGTTCTATAATTCATACAAGTGTCTCTCATCCTCCCTTCTGTTTTCATTACCACATCACAAATCTCATACTTTAACAAACTGAGTTGAAATTTGGTGCCAGGGAAACACAAATCTTTGGTGTGGTAACTGTGGTTATGCATGTAAACACATTCATTTCTAATTTCACATACCAGCCTATAAGTTGCAAAATAATTTGAATTAACTGCATTTATATGAAACAGACCTTAAAGGGATAGTTCGCCTCTTTTGACATGAAGCTGTATGACATCCCATATTAGCAACATCATTTATGACCATTTTCTCGCAGTGATATGAAGGGAGGCAAAAATAGCGCCAAGCGATTGTGAGGTCTGACTTTTTCCTGGAGAACGATTTTGTGATGCAAATTACTCTGTTGAACGCATATTGTTTTGAGAAGCAAGACGCTTTATGTTTTAAACCCCAGCCAACTAGCCGGACTACCTTCATCAACACCAAAACGAGGCTGGAACTCTGCTCACAGGACGCAGCAGGGGGTAAGAAGATGTTCATAAATGATGTTGCTGATATGGGATGTCATACAGCTTCATGTCAAAAAAGGAGAACTATTCCTTTAATTTCAATTCATGACAACCATAATAATATATATAATAATAATATAATAATGTTTGGTTAAACCAGAATTTTAGTTTAAGAAGAATTAAGAAAGAATAAACATTCCTTTAGTTAACACACTATAATCTTAAATCTTTATATCAGGTTAAGACGAACATCAAACCCAGGGAAGCATTCATTCATTGGAGGAACTCTAACTTAAAACACTTCCTCCTTTATTTCTTTGTTGCTTTTTTTCTATTCTTAATGAGTGAGTCTGCGGCTGACATCAACGTCAGCTTCATGCATGTGTGTCAATTAGCACAACATATCATCTGATACAACCAGACAGGGGAGGGGAGCTATGGACTCTGAGCCAAAAGCCTGTCTGGATTGTATCACATTCACACATATCTTATCGGCACTGCACACAGCTCATTATCACCCAACATGTCTCACATCTGTCATGTCATCCACCCCTCACACTCGCACCAGCGTGCACACACAGAGACACACAAACGCCATCCCCACTGGCCTCCTGAAGAAGGATGTAACACGTCACAGGTGACTTCACATCACTCTAAAGGAGGGAGGGTGGGCCTCGAATGGGTGAGAAAGAAAGAAAGAAAGAAGAATTTACCTCCAAACATCCTTGCCGGAGCTGCTATTAATCAACAATGGAGATGAAAGAACAACAACAATGTAAAAATCTTCTCTGTAATAAGTAAAGCCTCTTTACTGGATTTCAAGCAGGATCTTAACCAGTGTTACCAGTCAGCTTTGGCTGACTGGTAACAAGTAGTGAAGTAGTGAAGCTACTTATTTAGATAACTTAATGGCACCAACGCGCTATTGATGCGCTCTTTTGAAGAAATGGTGTTGGAACTGCTATCTTTAAAGTAAATTTGAGTGCCTTTTTATCAACCTGTTTAAAGTGTTGCTGATGCATTGTGGACAGATCATAAACCGCACAAACACAAGACGAACAAATAGTCTTGCAGTGAGATACAGTCGTGGTAAAAATGACCTGTTTGTGCTGATGATGATAGAAGACATTTGGTTTGGAATACAGACAAAGAACAATGACATAACTCTGCTACATAATGCCCTTGACTCAACAATAAATGGCTACGTCTGTATCTAAGGGAATTTTTCAAATTCTACAGTATGCTTGGCTGCCAAAGTATTTCAGGCAACTTTAACATGAACTAAATCAAAAATAATTTGACTTGATATAATTCAGTTGCAAAATAAAAGAGCCACAATCTGGGCAAGACGGCAGTTCAAGTAGAATCACTGGTATATCAATGTTTTGGTTTCATTCCATATCAGATTACTTAGTAGATGCATGTACACATAAAACAGATGAAGAGTACTGTTTTCTGACAGCAGAAACAAAGAAGATGCCAAGCCTGAGATGACAGCCTGCTCATTGTCTTAAGAAATCTGTGGCTTCAATCTATTCTGGTCATTGCCATTTGGGATGTTCAGTTGCCAGGATGCATAATGCCAAACAATCCACCACCAATGCCTGGGCTGTTTCCATTGATTAAGTGAAAGATCTTTGCTTTTTTATGTATCTTTTTCTTCTTTTGCCACTTTGTACAAAACTGTATAGGGGTGCCACTTGGACTGGAAGATGGGGTTTAATGTGGGAATATAATTCTCATGTTTATATACACGAAAATATGGGTATATTAATACACAGTTTTAAATGTAATGATAAAAAAGATGACAAAAAACAGTTGTGGAATGGACTAGGAGTCATCACAAGTTCATGCAGCTCTGAAGAACTACAGTACCAAAGAGAGACCAGGTCCATGGAAGGTTACTTTCATGGTTCCGCATCCCAAAAGCCTCTGATCACGGAGAGAAAGTAAACTACAAGTTAAAAAAATATGTTCGGGAAATGTTGTTCCATTTTTTAAACACATTACTCCATGTCAGCAATAAAATCTGCATCTAATAATGTATTTGCAAAAGCTAAAGACAACAACCAAAAAGAAACAAGGTGACATGTTTTCTTTAGTTCTCGGATCACTTCGGATCTGGTACCTCCTTTGAGGTAATAACTTCATTCATCTTGGGCTTTAAGCTGGTTTTTAATGAGGCCACTCCAGAAGACCGGCTTCAGTGGTCCTCCATGGAATGCATCTTAAGTCTATAACACACCAGATTCCTCCAAAAGCAAGTTTTCAGCTTTTAACCATGACGATTTAGCCTGGGGTATAGTAGATTCTATTCAGACAGCTTCACTGCCCCTTCTTTTTCTCCCTCAAGACTCTCTGATGATGTTTTCAGTGCATTGTGTTGATAGTGACCTCACACACTCATATGTGTGCATATGATTTCCATCAGCCACAGAGGCGTTCTACATATGACAGCATCAGGACAGCTTCCTAAGGTCTGCCTCTCCTCTGCTAATAGGAAATGTTCCCTAACATCTGCGGTCTTCATCCCTCTCCCTCTCCATCTCCTCTGCTCTCTCGTGCCGTCTCTGAGCAGCAGAATAAATTGAATTAGAGCTCCACCACCCACTCTGCAGGATCCTGCAGCCCTCTGTCAGATTGCTAAACAGAGAGGAGAGAAGACAGGGAGAAAGTTGCAGAGGTAAACAGAGGGCAAGAAAAAAGGTGGGCATAAATAAATCCCCCATCGTCCTTGTGAAGGACCAGGAGCAACCCCTACAGCCGCGTTACTCAGCTGTACAGCAGCGTGACAAGGCTTCGAACATTCGTTTCTTCCTTTTAGGGTTCGGGCTGGCGGGGGCGGGGACAGAGACAACAAACAATGAAGGGGAAAATGGAGGAAAGCAGAGAAGACACACAATCAAACTATTATTAACAGCAACACGTACGATCACACATCGTGTCTTCATCGACAGGTTCTGTACAATCTGCTGTAAAAGCTAATCAATCAACACCTGACACCAGTAAAGCAAATCAAATGTCAGGAGCAACTTTGGAATCAAGCCTCTTTCTTCCAAGTCTTACATTTCTGAATATTAATTCAAAACTGAATCCAGAGCACAACTACAGCGCCATTTATCCCAGAACTAATGGCATGGCAAACCAGTCCCTTTGGATGTAAATAAGTGCCTAAACACGGCTAAAATGGACTGAAAAAGCAGCAGTTTCACTACCTTGCTCACTCACCCACACTCTTTTTCTAGAGCTGTGGGTACATTTGCATAATGCCTCCATATCTACGGGCCATTAGCACCAGCATGAGTGGCTCGTGTGCATAAATTTATTGCCTTGATCAGTCAGTGCAAGCTACAAACCGATGAAACTCCAATCCGGCAGAAGATGGAGTCATGGCAAGGCTGAAAAAAGGCACTTTTCATGTTGATATTTGTTCATTTCTACAGGCCTTCATTGGGAGAATGTTTGGTAAAACTTATAGAATCAATTTGGATTAAGTGCCCATCATAATTAAATCACACAATAATCTGAAAGCACCCCTGTATAAGGGCTATTATACTGGGATGGTCAACAGACTTAGTTCAGTGTCAATGACAATTTTAAGTAAACCAGTATTATTATTATTATTAAACAGTATTTACATTCTGCTTGCATTTAGTGTATTTCATTCTGTATTTAATGTATTTTATGTCCTTATACAGAAAAAAAGAAAAGTCCCTGTAAAAATCTGTACTACATGTTCTTCTTTTCATCTAATTTTATTCTGTAGGGTGGCGGGAATATTAAACCTTCCAGCTAGTGTATATTCCCAGAGAATATATGTGAAATAACATGAAACAGAAATGAAACACGTTCAATTTAAACCATAGCTGGCTGGGAGCAGGTGTTTGTATACAGCAGAAGTGGAATCTACCCAAAAAGAAAGTATGTGTCTTCTTCAGTTTTCACTTTTGTGTATTCAGACTTCATTACATTTGCTGCTCCAAGAGGCGGTTTACAGAAAGCACAGTGCACATTCTGTGCATAGGAACACGAGACAAGAGAGGGTGAGTAATTCCGTACCTGCGTTGTGACACGCTTTTGAAAAAGGTTTCCCGTTTTAACTTTTGCTTTTATATCTTTTTATATGAATAAAAACACGTTAAGTTAATAACCACTTTTCTGATAGTGCATGAGAATGTCCGGACTGAACGTGCACATGCTCTTCTCATCATTTACAACAGACAGGTGACGTCGGACACTCACAGGCGGCGGATACTGCCAAAGCTTTATCATCATCATCATCATCATCTCATTTTGTGCCAAAGAGGTGTGCGGCTGCTGTGCCATCGTGCACGTGCACAAACACTGATGCATCAAATATTTAAGCGCATAGTGAGACACACATACACCAGCTGCTGGATCCTGCTTTGCACCTTGTTAGGTATGTACAGGTGCAGCGTCAGACGCACACAGAAAGATCAGCGTGGCGCAGCGTTTTGCGCGTGTGCACTTTAATAAACACTGCATAGACGCGCAACTCGGCTGCTGGAGACATACGCAAGTTTTTCATTCTCTCCGGCTGCTGTCGCTCATGAGCACACGCACACACACACACACACAGGCAAGAAGACAAGCGGATGCAGAGATGCTGCCGGTGCTGAAAGTAGCTTGTACGTCTGGATTCAGTCAGCACAGAGCCATTTTTATCTGAAACTAGGCTCAATTTTGACCTTGCAATGTTCTCGGCGCGCACAGAGGTATCTTCTCTCTCTTCCCAACCCCATTTTACCCATCCAACCCCCTGCTATGAAAATACGCCGCCCCGTTTCAGCATCCAGACCAAATGTCTAGGCAATGAAATCTGGAAATAACTCTTTTACCCCCGAAAATCCAATGTTCACCTGCTCCAAAAGACGCAACAAAATGAGATAGATAGATAGATAGATAGATAGATAGATAGATAGATAGATAGATAGATAGATAGATGTGGGAGGACAATATTTTGCGCGTAAAAGAAGAAAGATATTTTACCTTTTTCCAGATATTCTTCCTTTACACTGAGTGTCAGGGCACAGTTATTTCTCCAAATCCCATCGTTATAATGACAGTGATGATTAAAGTTGTAACTCCACACAAAAAGGCTCCAGATAAGAGAAGATCCCCCGGATATGTCATATGTTGAGGTAAATGTATGTAATATCCTTTGGGTGGTAAATTCCTTTTTTGGGTTTATACTTCAATCTGGTCTTCCAGAGGGGTGCGTCCGTTTTGCATTCTCACAACGCCCGACGACTACATCCTCTTCTTCTTCTCCCCCTGCTCGCTTTCTCACTCTCCCTCGTCTTTTTTCTCTCCCGGTTTCATCCCTCCATCCGCGGCGCGAGTGAAGAATCCCATTCGGGAGAAAACTGAAGTGATTCTCTCAGCCCAACCGCCCGTCTTCTCTCCCCTACTCCTCTCGACCCTTCTTCCTTTTTCTTTCTTCTTTTCCTCGCCCGTTCTTCCCCACTTCTCTTTCTTTTCTTCACCCAATGCCGGTGAAACAAGAGGAATGTGACTATCCCAGACGCGAAATATCCCAGGTAAAGGGATAAGAAGTCAAATTATTCCATTTATTTTCATTGCCAGAGCATTAGGCAGAGTTTGATGGTTATTAAACACTCCACGTCAGTACCTTTAAAAGCTTTTTGGGAGACACTTGAATCTCTCCAGTCACCGATTTTTGGATTTTCTCTCCGTCGCCCTCCCTTTCTCACTCTGTCTCCGAGTCTCTGCTCATGTCGACCAGCCTGTTAACTCTGTGCGTCTCCTCTGCAGTCAGGGGTAGAACAGAGTAGAATAGAATAGAACAAAACAGAACATAATATAATAGAATACAACAGAATAGAAGAGCAGATAAAGTCCCAGTAAGCTGCCGTCAGGTCACTCTCACATCAATGGCTCGACGGTCCGGTCCCGCTGATCCTCGGTACTCCTCGCAGAGCGTCACTCCTGCACAGTTAATCCACATAGCACAGCAGGCATATGACCAGTGTCAAGTGGGAGGAATCATAAGAATACAACTTCCTGGTGAGGATTTCAAAATAACACCCATCTGGAGCCCGGCTCGCAAATCCATCCACAAATAAGAAGTCAGTCCTTCATATTTCACATTCTTTCATGGACCATTTTCAGTGATTATTTCCAGTGTCAGTGATCTTTTTCCTATCACACACCACCATCCCACAAAGTCTGACAACACAAGGAGAAACACTGAAAGACTCTTTAAAACTCAACGGTGTTGCAACACCATGTTGACAGTTTAAACCCACTTTAAGTCGTCAAAAGAGCAGACAGACATGCACAAAATGCTTACCACTGACATTTTATTGTTTAATACGGATGATATTAGGAAAGTGTGTGTAAAAACCACCTAATAGGTGGTCTCTTCCGGTAATTAATCAGAAGAGAGATCAAATAATTCGGATCTCTATGGATATAGTCGTTGATGCTTGTGAAAAAAAGTCTACGTGGGCAACAAAATAAGATGAACATTTGCCATCACTTGTTCTCTAAAGGCTACTGATTTGGATTAGCTGGAAATGTGTAAGACGCTTATTGAGGACGGATCACTTATTATCCCAAGATTCTCTGTGTTGTTCCGGGCCTCAAAGTGGACCTTTTCTTCAGGACTTTAAGATAAAAAATGAGTTTGTTTTTTACGTAACAAATTTGTTGTGGAAATACTTTGGTTTCCTTTTCCGTTAATCTCTTTTCATCAACATACAAAGACAACAGGATGGCAACTGATTTTAATATCAGGCTTATTTTATTTTTTATTTGTAATCGATTCATCCAGAGAACACAACTAAGGCTTTTATTTTGAAGTTAAAATCGCCTCATTTCCGCGCTGAGCCTTGATAATCTCATTTCACTTGATGCTGCCCAGACTCGGGCGACTGCATGGAAGTTGTTTTTAGAGAAGCCGTTTTTACCCTCTCTGCATGGCGCACATTGGCTCGCCACCAACACCCTGCACGCTAAGATATTATAAGAATTGTTTTGTTTTTGTTAAACATAAAAAAAAAGAATCTTTCAGTCGTCAAATCGAGTCTTCTCCTCGGTGCTCCGCTTCTCAGGCATTTCTCTAATCGAACTGGAGAGAAATTGAAGAATGGTTGCGGCTGCCAGCCTCTTCTGGAACTCCACAGCCCAGTGAAACCACATCTCCCGCCCGAGCTGACATTTTCTAACCCAAACCATCCCTCTCTCACGTTATCTCCAGTTATTTCTCTGGAGGAAAGACGGAAATGACAGAGTGCTGCAAAGTGCTGTCTGGTTCTCCCTGCTGACACCCAACATTAAACTAAGCTGGGGAGGAGGACATACCTGTGTGGTGTTGCTGATGTTAGATGGCGGCATCCACGCAAACATTAAGGATTTTATTCTTTCAGTGATATAAGATATCATTCTGGACATGTGATGTTTTAGTAAGACCACCAAGGAAAATATATGTTTTGGGTCCCGGGACCAGTATGGAATATCTAAAGAGGAGGGAAATTTGGATATATATGTTTTCATTATTTGTACAAGGGTTTCCTAATGAGCAAATATTTAAACGTTTTAACATTTGCTGTCAGATCCTTTAACTGTTATTCAATTCCAAGTAATTGCAATAGTTGTTTTCATCCTTTAGCTCTTGAATGAGGCTCCATTTGAGCTTTTGCACTACATGTGTTGTTACCTCAGAGAGGCACAGAATGATTGGTCATGACAATAAACCGATCAAATCTAACCTTCAGGCCACTGCTGCTGCCAATCGGTTTATTGATTTGCACTTACTGGCTGTTAAAGTCACTGAGACATTGTTAGGTGGCTGATGGGAGGACTCCCTGCTGAAATAACTATGCATTTGGTGGCTGACAGCTCATAAAAGTGGGAAATTGACAATCAGTTAACCGTTTAAAGCCTAATAAGATTCATCTACTTTTATTTTCCTCATAAAGGTGTCTCCATTCTGTGATATAACCAATCCAGAGGTCCCACATTGCTGTTTAAGGGCCATTTTATGAGTGCAATGGATGCTAATTTTATTCATTCACTGTTCCGTGATAGTAAGTGACAAGAAAGGAATAAATCTGAAATGGCTTGATGGAATTATTGATCATCAGAGCAGCAATCAGCATCCCAGCATGTGCGGATTTTCTATTTGTTGTTGCTGCTGCACACCTAAATTAGATCCAGCGCTTCAATAAAATGAAGGATCCTGGAATTCAAAACCTGCCCTTTTCAACATGCAGGCTTTGCCCCAACCCCTTTTAGTTGTTATGGTTGATTATAGTTTATATGTGGGGTCAATGGGGGGATTTATGCCCGGTCGTAGGAGCTGTATGATCAGTTTCAGGCTTCGCTGAACCCCTTAATGGTCAGTAGAACTATTGATTGACTTGAAAGAATGAGGAAGTCACCAATAACATGGACAGAGTTTTGTTTCTCTTAGTCCCTGTAAGCCAAAAATTGAACACACAAATTTGCTGAAAACACAGAGAGAAATACAAAAGAAAATCTATTCAAAAAGTACTTCATTCATGGGACTTTCATAGAATGTCATGGAAGTTTTTCTATTCATGGTTTTCATTTGTTTGCTTCTTTTAGAGGTTTTTGGTGCTTGCCAGTCTGTGTATATATGCATGAATGTGTTCAATAAGCCAAATGTCGTGTTTGTCTTACTTAGAAAATATTCCAACCATTTGTCTTGAATGAGTTGTGGTATTGAGTTGTCAAGTAAAATGTTAGAGAATTAGGAGTCAACATAGTAGTCAGCAGTTCAAAATATTTTAAACGTATCGACATAAAAACGTGTGTTGTTGTTTCATTAAGCAACTAATCAATCAATCAATCAACTAATCGCTTAGACAATTCGTAAGCACTCCCCATTCAAATCAAGAGCTTTAACTGATTAAAAGCAATAAAGCGTAGAACCAAAGAAAGGAGCTCACATGTATCATATGATCAGAACTCTGTATTTGTACATGATTCTACATTTAGATTTATTATTATCAAAAACTACAGACTAAAACTAAAGTAAATAATGAAGATAGGAGCAGTAATTACAGTTGTGGCATCACCTTAAAAAGATTACAAACCAGTCATGACTTGTGTCTTGTCTGTTGAAGCCAGAATCTTCTGTTTATGGAATTTATAACAAGCGGAAGGTCCGTAACAAGCACGGTGTCACAAACGATCACCGACCAATGCGCTCGACTCTGTAAGCCACTAAAAGTAGTGGCTTCCAGCAGCGCTGATCAGTGCATTGATTGTCTGATCATCTGGGGACCGTGCTGGAAACAGTGGAAAGCCTGAAATAATTGGATGGCTGGATAAAAATCTGCTCAGCGAGACCTTGATCAGTGATCACAGCGGTAGGCATCCTGTAACTTTTTCAAGATAAGCCCCGCTTCCCTGTAAGATTGCAGTTGGCAGATTTGACTCTTTAAATCTAATCTCTTTAATTCTCTACACTTGTCAGGACAGGTCACATGGCATTTTTTTACAGGTTTGGCTGCCACTGAAGCCACAAAATCCCCAACCATAAAAGTGTTTATGTCATCCTACAAACAGCGAGTCAAAAGCTGGATGGGAGCACAAAAGGTCTGTCAGTTACAACATAAGCTGCTGAAACTTCAGCCTTCTGTCACTATGCATCAGGCTATTGATTGGCTGCTATGGCTACTGCAGACGACAGCAGGTCATATTGGCTTAAATCCTCTTGCACACAAATGAGCGGTCAGAAAAGCACGTAGTCGGCAGTGACTTATGGCATGAATACAGGATTGGTTTCCCCCCTCGTTAACTATCAATTCTCTGTCAGTGGGAGGTAATGGCCTCAGAACCAACTAACTAACATTTAGAGCATATAAATATTTTAAAATGTTCACAGAAACAAATTTCAATCTCACTAAATGTCTCTGTGCAGCAGCTCAGAGAGCTGAACATTAACCAGCTATCCCAAAATGTTGGCAGCAGAGCGCGTAAAAAACAAACAGCACACAACATGATATGGTTTAATAATAACTTACTCTTACTGAATGTTCTAAACTGTCATCTCTGTGCCATGGGGTTGTATCGATATGGAAAAAAAAGTTTCTTAAATGATCTGAAATGTGTTTTATATAAGCGGCAAAATGAAAAATTTACATTTGTACAAAACAATTTCTGTGAATTATCGGTTACATACAAAACTGCAAAGCTCTTTAAACACACGTAAAAGTACACACACCACATTATTTGTTTTCACATACAGATTTTTAACTTAAATTTTTTTTAAGGTCGATGCCGATACCGATTATTTTGAAATCAGTCTCAACCGATCCCCGGTGTGTGCTGCCGATTTTTTTGGGGCCGATTCTTGAAGCCGATATTGGCTTTTCTACCTCCATTTACTTGATAAAAATGAAAAGTCTCAATTTAAACAAAAGAGAAACATTTATTAACCAAACATATTAACAGCAAACAGTGTAGAACATTTAAATATATAACAATAAAAATAAACAATCTTAACACTTAGCAGCTTGAGGCCATTGTAGTGCAAATGACCCTCCTAAAAATATCAGCATGGCTGCTAAATGCCGATGCAAGTAAAAAACGCAAAAATCGGTTCGAAATATCGGCCGGCCGATGTATCGATCAACCTCTAGTAGATGCTAATGGAAAACTGTGCATATCTGGGTCTTTTTTTAATGGTGTCATCTGTAATTTACATTGCAATATCATAGCAAAGCTCATAAATGGCAAACTGCCAGTCAAGTAGACAGGAATGTGTTGATGTCACGTTTTTCACCAAAAAGGCATAAAATATACACACCGACATGACATCATAGCACGAAATCCTTCATTTGTGTGAAAAACTGGGCTAGTAAGCCTGTTGAGCTATAGGATCTTCTTTTCCAGGTGGCCACCCCCAATTCAACAGTGAAACCCCAAGGACTGCCTGCACTAAAACCACTACCTGAGAGAGGCCTTCTCCATTCAACTTGGCTTCCAAAGACCTCAGAATTTGTCAGAAGTATCTGTCAGTAACCACCGATCCTTTTCTATGTCTCTCTTATGCAACAACGTCACATAACCTGCATGAAACTCCCTCTTTGGCAAAGGTACCACAGCGAGCATAAAGTGCTATAAGTCCCCATCCTCCTTACTCTGGAGAGCACAAAAGGACTCGCAGCAAAGACTGGACACCGGCTCGTCTCAAACCCTTTCTTCAAGGACTGAACAGTTTCCAAAGGCATGAGGTAATGTACACTGGGTACCAGCATCAGCATTAGTATCAGCTTCCCACAGCAAAGCACAAGACTGCCAAAATATTCTATGCAGGCAAAGCATTTAGTTGATGTTAGTTGTGATCTTGCATGCAAACTAAGTATCCTCCTTTATTTAAACTGGCACTCTAAATGAAAATAACACACAGACATTCAAATTGCTCTGTTAACCAGAAGTGGACCCACCGAAGTCGATTATAATGTCCCGCTCTGTTGACGATTCCTTTGTCATGTTGCACCACGTGCGCTGAAGCTTGCACACACAAGGACACATGCAATATATACACAGAAAAAGCCATGAATATCACACAGACCAGATTTCTGCTTGTATGTTTCACACATAGTGTGATAGCATGGTAGACATTAGTGTTTATTGATAAACATATCACTGAACAAAATGTGCATATTTTAAGATATTATTATATTATACACATTATTACTAGGACTGGGCAACGATTAAAATTTTTAATCTAATTAATCACATGATTTCCCTGATTAATCGCGATTAATCGCATTTGTACGCAAAGTCCAAAAGTAGTGTATAGCTTTTAGCATTTAGCTTTATTTTAAATGTGCTGCCATATGAATGAAAGTGCCATAACATTTGTTGTGCAAACACACTTTTAACATCAGCATCTTTCTGTAGTTTTTATGTAGAAGCCTCGCTCCACTGTCTGTTTCCTTGAATGACTTGCTGCTATCAGTTGTGTGTTTTGCCTTTAAGTGATATTTTAGACTGGAACTACTACGCTGAGAAGACAATTCAACTTGGCAGAGTTTACAGATGACTTTGGTTCTGTCGACTCCGCCGTCTGGAAAAACTTTAAAATGAAAATGGCCGAGTAAAAGTTCCGTACCCTTCTCCATGTTTGGTGGATCCGCCGATTACTTTCTTTTCCGGTTCCGCAGCAGACTTTTACAAAATAAAAGCCTGTGAGCAACAGACTTTTACAATAATAAAATAAATAATAAAACAGGGGTGCTGGCCCCGGTTCGAGTCCCGCATCGGACGGCCCTGTGCTGCATGTCGTTCCCCCTCTCTCTGCCCCCTGCTTCCTGTTTCTCTGAAGTTTCCTATCCATTAAAGGCACAAAGGCCCCCCCGCCCCCAACTTTTAAAAAAAAACATTTCTAATTAAAAAAAATAAAGAAATAAAACCTGCGTTAATGCACGATAAAATATTGATCGACGTTAAATAATTAACGAGTTATTCATTTCTGCTCAGTACATGTCATATATGTCTCAGATTGACACAGATACACCAACAGACCTTTGAGACTGAAACTGGCATTTAGTTATTAGCTTCTGTTACTCCCAGTGGTGCCACATAGTTAATGATTTTCATTGATTATTACATTGAATATGAATAACTGTTTTGGTCACAAAATATCCTTAACACACACAACCAATGAAGATTCACTCTCATTCAATTTCACATCACTGATAACACTGGAGATGATTTAATTAACTTCTATGATATGACAGTACAGATACACAGAGGTGCAGCATGTTCATTCCAAACTGACAGATGAGCTGTGAGACACCGCCTGTATCACAAAAATATACAGATTCAGACTAAATCACAACTCCCTAAAATAGGTAAAAGAGACGTAAAAAAATGGTCATTTTACAATACAGTAAATGTAAATCATACAAATAATTTTCACAACCTTCCAACGGAATTTAAGGTCTCACTGGTTGGGGTGAGGAGGGAGGACACGGAATGCGGACTACAAAAGCAAAACAGGGTTGATTCTCAGGATTCAAGGGATCAAAAAGCAAAGTATAAACGAAAAGCGCGGCTGAACCGGATGTCAAAAAACTCAACTATGGAAAAATACTGGGAAAACAAAACAAGGACTTAACATGGCAAGGATTAATAAATAAATACTTAACTTGGTCCAGACAGATCGTGGCGTGGCGTGGCATGAAGGGGAAGTAACAAAAAAAAAGCACCGACAAACTGAGAGGGGCAACTGGAAACAAAATAGGGACAGTGATTAGTGACTGGGTGCAGCCGGAGGGGAATGACACAGGTGAAGTGAGTGAACTAATTAACAGAGTGCAGGGAAACTAAGACATGACTAAACTACACATGGACTAAGAACCAAAACGTGACCTTAAACATGATAACTAAAACATAAAACTTAAACAAAGTCCCATGGCATGACACTCCCTAACTAAAAGGTTGATGTACCAGAAAATGGAACCCAACAGCCATCCAAGAAGCTGTTGTTTTGTGTGGTTAACATCAGTGTTTCCCCAGCAGGTAGTGTACTTTTATTCTTTGCTTCCATTGACGGTGAGTTCAGTTGCACAGATACAGCCACTTACAGCGGCCAGTCTACTGTATGGGCAGTTCGCTAAAGATGATTTTCTTTAAGGTCTGTGGCTGACACTGGTCGGCCTTTGAATATGAAAGGCAGTAAGACTGCATCTATACATAAGTCCAACGCACAATAATAATAATAAAAAAATGTAAATAATTATAAATGATAGCAAAAAATGTTGGAAGTCAATAACTGTTTTAATGGATTTATGACAACAGTTGTTAGACCCTGTAACTAAAGAAGGCAGACAAACATGCTTCAGAGGAGGCATCGTGTCCGACTTTAAAGAAGGAATTAAAGACGAGAAATAAATTTAAGTAAGACAGGCTCCAAGCAAAAAAATAAAAAATGTAACTGGTGAAGTACCTAAATATTAAAGTGGGCCTTTTATACAGTTGAGTCATTTGCAGTCCATAAAGCATTTACAGATGCAGTCGGAGGTTCATTTGCAGCTAGTTTTGACAGCTCTGACACAGTTAGCTTTGTTATAGAATAATAAGGCTGAGAAAGACTCTCTGTCCATACTAAAACACACACACTCACTCACTAAAGCAGAACCTTACTGACATTAAAGCTGAAAGCCGACATCATCCCACCAAATTTTAGTTAGAAGATTCAAAAGTCATGCGTTTATAATTCAAATTAATACGAATTGTATGTCATGGCCGTATGTATCAAGAAATCAAGCTGATGTGGTGAATGTAAGACAGAATATGAGTTTAAATGGTTTTCAGTACAATGTCAAATGATTCTGCTATAGTCATGTGTATTAATCAGCTCCGGCACCAATTAGCATTGATGGTTACACAACAAATGGGTGCACACTGATTTTCAAAGAGGTTGCTGCACTCAGGGCTGCAAGAGTGTGCACAGTTCAGGTTTTCTTTAAAGAAACACACAAACGTACTTTTACCAACTGCAGTGTTTCACATGGAGACTCAGAAACTGACAGTGACAGCTCAAGAGCAACAAGAGGTGACTCACAGTCCAGTCAAAATGAATAAACTAGCATAATTAACTCAGAAGGTTAATTAACTGGAAGGTTGTGTGCATGATAAAGTGTGGTCCAAGACAGCCTGTAGCAATTTCCTCGCGTTGTTGTAGCTCACAAACTCATTCCCTGGGAGGTGGGGATGATAACAGCCCATGACTCTGTGTTCAGTTTAGCTCTCATCACACTGAAGGTAAACATCTTGCTTCAAGCAAAAATAATCATAATCCTCAACAGCTTCACCTTTCCTCCAACCTCTTCCTTTAATAGTGGCAGGATACCGGTGGAGTTACACACCACCTTCCTCCATTTGTTCTGTCTCTTTAAGTTGAATCCTTTTAGAATGAGAGCCAACTCAGTGTTTTCTCCAGCTCCTTTAATGAGATTTAAGCTCCTTTTCCACCTAAGCCTCAGGGAAAAGGCAGGTTCTACCATTTCATAATGTGGTTTGGCACACCAAACTCCTCTTACAGCAACTCTAAAGTGTTGCAAACCAACCATAAAAAGTTTAGTGCTTGCAGCAACACAGAGGCTGGCAGCTGACCTTTTAAACAACATAGTAAGTTAGTGTTGACCGCTTATTCCTCAAACATCAGAGGAATTATTGGTTTCTTCCTACCTTCACGGACAGAAAGCTGCAAACCAAAGACTCAATTCACCATCAGAGCTACATTGCATCCAGCTGAATGACCACACAGCTGGGTAACCCAGCGCACATAACTGGGCATAGAGTAGCAACAGTGTACATGGCTAACCCAATCTGCTGCAAAGAGTCCACTGTGTTTGTTTTAAACACAGACGTTAGCCCCTGGAGTGTCATTTTAGGATGTGCAGTATTTCCCAGGCTAGTAACGTACCAGTGATAAGACACGTTGCCATGGTAACGCAGAAAATGTTGGTGAAATCTTCCACGATAAAGTATAGGTTATTGTGTATTTCATTGCCTAAGCATGTAGTTCTCCTAAACTTAACCAAGTTCTGCCTAAACTAAATTATGCTTGAGTGTAATTACGAATTTAAATGTGTATATATATATATAAATAGAATAAAAAGCAACTAATAAACACCTGTTTCAAGGTTGGACTGGAACCAATCTTTCACTCTGAAAGTTATTGATAAGCCAACACTGTAGTATGAAAATGAATTGGTGAGGCGCACTTCTTGCAACGTGCAGCTGTGGAGCAGTTCCCTCAGAAAATGCCAAATAAGAGGCACCCTGTGCATTGCAACCTGACCCGATGGGCTCTTCACCAAGTGGCAGTATGTGACGAGTCTGGAATGAGAAAGAGTCAGACTGAGCATCGGACTGCCAAACTTTAATCGATTTCTGTGTTTGCTGCTATGGTCACCTTACAAATGACACAGTATGGTTTTTGTGCAGTGGCTTTGCCATATTATGGGGCTGATGCTATCATGCTTCACAAAGATGGAGTCTTGCATGTAAAGTAACTGTTTTCTGTTCTGAACCTGGAACTATACAACTCACATGCTTTTGAATGGGCCTTAAAGAGATCCGATGCAGATTTAAAACTGACCTCAACACGCACCATATGTTACAGCAATGCCTGACACAAGTCTGGTCCATTAAAACTCGAGTTTATTACTAAGATTGAGATTTTTTTCCCTATGACTTTGACCATTATGAAATCAAAATCCTTTTACCTGCAGTTCACAGCAAGTAGACACAATTATTTTGCAGTATATAGATATTCTTATTTTGTTGCTCGCAGTTTCTATACACGATTGCATTTCAATATTAACTATTGACACTTTGCAAAGGAATCAGAATTTTTTTTAATGCATTTGTACTTATGTTTTCAGACTGCACTCTGACACCAAAATGCTCCAAATGTCTGCCATGGACACACTGGAAAAAAATCCTTACCAGGTATATTTGTCTCATTGAGTATCTCATTACACTTGATATAAGACACAACTGCCTAACAAGTACTATTTCAGCCAGATATAGGGACTTGTTTGAAAAAGTGAAAAAGTCTTGAAAACAAATTGTTTTGATTTGGATTTAATATGAAACAAGCTTTTTTTGACATTTGAAAAGGTTTTTAAGCTAATTTCAAGATCACTTTCATCTCAAAAGTTCCAAATATCACATCTTATTTCAAGAAATCTTGACAAGCCGATTTTCACTATTTCCACTGGCAGATTTTTTTGCTTATTTCAAGCAAAAACGTCTTGTATTCGTTGTTTTTCTTACTTATTTTTGGAGGGGCATTTTTTCCAGTGCACATTGTCCATTAAAAACTGTGAACTGGTGTTTTGCTGATGGCACATAGAGGAGCCTGCCCACAAACCACATATTAGTTTCACCTTGCTGCACATTCAGAAATGATTATAGGAACCATGGTATTATTTCATTCTGAATACACTAACTGTAGTGGTATAGATTGAGGTTTCAGGACTGCTTTATCCAGAGATTGATATCATGTATGAGTGTGATGCATTTTCCCACAAACAATCCTCCATCAATTCCCTGTTCCATGTACCTTTTCCTGTGCATACACTTCACCAAACAAAGAGCGTTGGAAGTCATGTTTTCCCCTGGAGATAATCCGTGAGGTTGCAGCCTCTGCTTTGTGACCCAGGAAACTGATTTTTTTTTTGTGTGTTGCAGTTCTGTTTGCAACGTACATGTTCTTTTCACGGTGGGATCTGCTTCTTACTCTCTGCTTTGCAATGCTATCTATCCTGTCGCAGATAAGGCTTCTAAAAGTGTTAAGATGTGTGTTAGCGTGTGCACATGTGTGTGAGGAGGAGCAGTGGTAAACAGATAAGCCTTCCCTGCACGCCTCTCATTCATGCAGCACCCGACAAGTCAAGGCCACAGTTGCCATCCTTTACCTGTGTTTACTCCTCAGCTTCACCGAAGGGCGCTATTGTGACTGTATGTTTGCCTTGTTCAACGTATGTTACAAGCATGTCATTAGTTGTGAATCTATCTGTGCTTACAGGCATGCTCCCATGCCTTTTTGTGAGTCTGTGTTTACATATTTGCTTATGTGTTGCTGTGTGTGTGTGTGTGTGTGTGTGTGTGTGTTTGTGCACCCTGACAGATAAGCCTTCCCTGCAAGCCTCTTATTTGTTTCGAAGTGAACAACAACAGGGCTGGCATTACTAATAAAGTCGGGGTCTGCGCTCTGATGTGAGCAAGGAATCAAGAGCTTCTCAAAGGAGCTCATGTGAGCATGACTGACAAATACTAAGCTTCCAGGTCATCACATTTTCAGAGAGACAAAAGGGGGAGAGAAATGTGGTAAAAGGTGGGTAGAGAGAGAACTACACGAGCCCTAGAGGGGTGTGCATTAGACGGACATCCAAGTTCATCATTAGAAGCATTAGAGGCAGAGAGTAATACACACCAATACATTTGAGTCAAAGTGTGCACGTACAATAGCAACAAAGCCAAGAAAGAGGTCTAGATGTGTCATCACTCTCATACAAAACTTGAGAATACTTCCCTTATTTTTGTTTTATTCTTATCAAGCATATTATTCATTTTAACATAGTGAATAATGCAAATTTCTGTCACTAAAATTGGCCAAAATGACGCTGGTAATTAGAAGCTGGCAATCAAAACCCGGCACTCATTATCGAATCAATTCAAACTGTGTGATTGCTGAAAAATCACTTAGTTCTAATATCAAATGATTCACTGCTACAACATGGGGAAACACTCTAAATTGTGAAAAAAGGATTTTGCGATCTGCATCATGGTGAGCTCTCAAGGTTCCTGCAATCTTACATCCAAGCAACAAATGTGCAGTCGCCTATTTGTGATTTTTTTTTTGGTAATTAGTTTGTTCATTTGCATCACTGTTGTTTGAATGAACCGGCCAAGGACTGGTTGGGCTGAGAAAAACATGAAGGAGTTGAAAATAATTGACACACCTAACATAACGCTGCATCACAAGTTTGCTAAAAAAAAAAATACAAACTGTGATGAAGAAAAACATTTGCATGTAAATGACCATTTACAATAAAGTTCATGGAGAAATTTAATGAAAAAAAACTGACTTAATGAGCAAGATTGCAGTGTCTACGCTACAGATCCGAGAATAAAGTCTGAGCTACAGGGAATACAATGAGAAAGTCGTATGCAATGAGTCAGCTGCATATTGTTGTGCAGCTAAATCTACAGAGCCAAGACGCAGTCAACCAACTCATAAAGTCTCTCCTGCGCTATATGACTGGATTCAGATGTTATTTTTCATTCAATTTCACGCATGATTCCTCCTCATATTTCTTTTGCTGGTCTTCATTGCTGCTTGGCATGATATTGTATTCTTACCTCAGGAAAAGCTTCTACAGTTTGATACTGTAAGCCAAAACATAATTTTGTCTTGAATTAATGCATCATGGCAGATGGAATATAAGGAACCACAGTATCACTGAGAATCTGTGCCACTACAGCACATTGAATCTGGAGCCTGCACTAAAGCAGGGACGTCTTTGAACCAAAGCTGCTGTGAAAATCCGCCCGACAGGCTGGAGTAGCCCTATTAAACCCGGACAGAGTTCGCTCGTTAGAGTAATTGACTTATAACTCATGTTCTCCTGCTTTTTAGGTAGGCTTCTACTAGTAACAGATGCATAGATGTTGTTTAGATTACTTCAAATTGAAGAGAAACATCTTTCAATATACCACATCCATCTCCCAAAATTATAAAGGGAACATTTTGTTATTGTTAACAATATCCAGATGAAGGAGGAAGAGGTAAGCAAAAGGCTTTAAACAGAATCCAGGTGCACAGGGAAAAATACTAACTGAGAGGATTCAGGCATCAGAAGCAGTTCAAAGGCAAAATGTACAGATATTTATATATACCTTTTGTTGTTGTTGCATAAATCAGGTGATCGCTGTAGTAGTTTAAGTGAATCCACTGGGCCTCTTGAACTTGTTAATATGCAACACAAACCTTAAACCCAATACAGCTGCTAAATGAAACGGTGAAGTACGTGTCTGTGATGAGAAAACTCGAATCGGATGAGAAGTCTTCCACTGGGAACTACGGATGCCTGCGTAAAATGGCCAGAAAAATCCCATCTTTTTGGTGACAGCAGTGATCAGCAGTCTCAGCGGGCTTCATTAATCAGGAGTCGCACATCTGTAAAGCGTCACATGGTTGTCCATCTAAGACATCTTGAAATATTTTGATTCAGATAAAAGTGTCAGACATGCTGACAGACCATCAATGCTGCTCGTAAAGCCACAGGACGGGAGTGGCTAATAATCACTCAGCAGCTGAGTCCTCAAAGTGACACTTCAGTCCTTTAATTACAGATCCTACAAGAAAGAGTCAAATGTTTGCTTTGGGGGAAAATAGTTTGACGCTTTTCTTACTTCCTGTCTTCAGCCGCTGCCCACAACATTTCAAATAGTTCAAACAATTCAGGAGAATTCAAGGTAAAGCAGCAGCAGCAACAGCATTGTCAGCACCAATGCATTGTGTTTGTGCCAATAAAAATGCTTTGAAGAGCGATTTCTGCCTCCCACGTTCTTCTTTTACTTGTCATCTTATCCGTCTCAGCTTCTGTCTGAACTTACAAAGGTAAAGTAGTCCTCTCAGAGCGGCTGCCTGTGAGGACCCATGCCAGAGAGGTATTATGACAGCCAGCTCTGCAGTCGCTTTATTTTTCAACAAATTCTCGTCACACTGGCTGACATTTTTTTTTTAGCTTGTTCTTTACACCCCATAATAAGTGCGTTCTTTATAAGACCAAAGGGAGCGAGCACAGTCACAAGATGCCAGCCTGCTATTTGTTCTCGTTTTGATGATAAATGCTCTCAAGCTCCTCGTGGTAAATTGGGGTCGAAAAATGTGTCTGGGGACGAAGATACCCTGCCGCCCCTGATTTAATGACAGAAAAGGCAGCAGGTTGTGGGGCCATAAACTTGATATGTCACCTGTTTTCTGACAGATGTACTGGACAACACAAACCCCAACCTCTTTGTTCTTGAAATTAAAGCCACTATGTTACATTCCTTCAGTGTCAAAGGCAAAGGAAAATGGCACGATTCTACAGTTTATCTTGAGCTCTTTGGAAAAAAACTGTTCTCTTACTTACGTTTCATGTCTTCAACCACATACGTGATCTCACCTGCAGAAAAGCCGGTCTTTGGGTCACAGCAGGCCAAGTGGAATCGCTTAACATGGAGAGAGGATATCACGATTATACTGAATAATTGGTCCTCTCAGTCTTTAGGCCAGTTCAAAACCAGACTGAAAACATGTCTTTTCCCTGGCCTTCCACTAGCTGAAATGGAGTTTACCGTTATTGTTATTTTATTGCTAATTTTATTTTTTATCTGTGATGAAGTTATTCTTATTGCTATTTTATTGATGACTCTCTTCATTTGTGAAGCACTTTGGTCAGCTGAGGTTGTTTTGATGTGCTACATAAATAAATTTTGAATTGAATTGAATAATTTAAGTTGTTTTTTATCTTTGAAAGTATACAAGGAGAGACTTCTGCCTATGCTTCAAGTGCAGACATTCTACTTCCTGTTCGATATTTTGCTACTTTTTAAAAATACCAGTCACCCATATCAAAAAATGACTCCCAGGTTTCACACAGATACCCTGATTTAATGACAGAAAAGGCGGCAGGTTGTGGGCCCATAAACTTGACATTTCACCTGTTTTCTGACAGATGTACTGGACAACACAAACCCCAACCTCTTTGTTCTTGAAATTAAAGCCCCTAAAAAACTGTTCTCTTACTTCTGTTCTAACCATACATTTCTAGATATTTAAGGTTAAAAAGTGAGAATTTGTTGTAAATATATTGGGGAGGACGAACATTATCCATATCTGGATACATAAGGTGGTGATTAAAGGCCTGTCTGTATTCATTTCTGATGTGAACTGACCGCACTGTGACAGGGAGCAGGGTCATTAAATTATAAGGGAGATCACACCAGGAGAACTTCTCAGCAAATCACTAACTTTCATTCGTGGCTTCCCCTCCTACTTCTGTCATTTTCATGTCTTCTTGCACTGATCACAATATGTTCCTGTGATATATGTATGTATATATTTTTTAATCGGATATGGGAGTGTTATTGTCAGTCAGATGAAAATGGCCAAATTAATTCTCATTTCAAGTCACAGAGTCTGAATCTGTTATTTTATTCGATTTTTACAATATTATACTTAATATACAATATTTACAATTTTTAACCTTCAACCCTTCTTTAATCCTTCTTTTGACCCGTCTTGGAGGTCTCTGGAGTAATTCTGTGATATTACATCGTCCGAACGTCCTTATCTGTAAAATGATCATATTTAGGAGGATTGTACAACTGAAGTGCAGAAATGAATTGATGTAGATTTAATTTTGACTTTGGACGGAACACATTATCCGAACTGAAATGCCAAAAACATGACTTGAACTAAGTAGATGTTCATATCACAAATTAAATAATAAGGTAAACATGCAGTTATTCTGAATATCAAATGATTGAGCAAAGGGTCGGATACTTGGATCGGTGGGACAGATGTGGAGATGGTACCTGCATACAGGTACCTGGATGTCAAACTGGACTGGTCCACTAACACGGAGGCCATCTACAAGAAGGGCCTGAGCCGGCTTTACTTCCAGAGGAGACTCAGGTCCTTCTGCAACAAGATGCTGCATCTATCTATCTATCTATCTATCTATCTATACTAGAGGTGGTTTACATTTAACACCACTTCACTAACACTTTAAGATGCAAAAAGCCAATCAATATCAATCTATCACATCTTATTTGAGATCGTTTGGTATGTAAATGCAGTGTTTGTCCATAATCAATGCTTTTTCAAGGCTTTTTTTGGGTCACAGGCCAAGTGGAATCGCTTAACATGCAGACTTTATATGAAACGGAGAGAGGATATCACGACAATACCGAATAACTGACATCTGGTGGCGTTTTTATCTTTGAAAGTAGTCGAGGAGAGACTTATTCCTATGCTTCAAGTGCAGACATTCTACTTCCTGTTCGATATTATGCTACTTTTTAAAAAATACCAGTCACCTGTATCAAAAAATGACTTCCAGGTTTCATACAGGTTTCTGAGAGCCATCATCTATGGTGCAAATTGGGATAAAGTTGTCATTATTGGTGTTTTTAAGTTCTGTATACATGCAAAACAAAGGTAAAAACTATCTGTAACTACGTCAGTCTTCTAATGATTATACACGTGTTAATGGTCCAAACAACAAGTGACACCTCAGTCAGACATGGTAGTTAGCAGCGGTGTAATTACTGAAGAATAATCAATTAGGTTTATTAAAGGAAGTCAATGAAAAATTTCAACCACACTCACTTTTCTGAACTTAGTAATTAGGACCAACCACTCACATCCTGATAAACCCACTTCAAATAGTTCAAATGATTTCCTCTTAGAGAAGAAACGCGATGAATTTCTTTCCAATTTCAGAGATAATAACAGTTACAATGACTATTAATCAGACAAGGTCATATAATGTATGAGCGCAAATCACTTTAAATATACTTTAATCTCTAGTGGGTACGAGTTGATAAGATGGTCTCTGAATGAAAGTCTTCTTTGTGCACATTTCACTCAATTCGTTGTTAGAAGTGATTTAAGTTGCGTTTCAGAGTAAATATTAAGCATTATCACCCTCTCCTTTCCTGAGGCCTTTTAAGACTGCCATAGTTAGACTACTTCTGCAATAAGATGATCATCAAATATTAAATCATTTGTTCTTTTAAGAAATAGTGGTTTGGAGCCGGTGTAGTGTCTGTTTCATTCGACTCATCTGACCAGAGGTTCAGTGCCTCCGGGACAGGGTCTCAGACATGTAAACAGTATATTCTGATTATTGTGCCTGTTGACGGGGACACGCAGCACGTACGGGGTTATCAGATGTGGGAAGGTTTTACCCGATAGAAGGGAGAAGCACCCGCAGCGCCGGAGGGATTGCATGGACTTTTGGGCTTTGAAGATCTCTCCAGATTTGATGCATCAATCTGTAATTCTGATACGGACCTGGTTGGCAGTAAAAGGTTTCCATGTCAGCAATGTTCTCCCCGTACAATCTTCACATATGCTGTTTGAAGGCGACCATCCCTCATACTGTACACCACACAGGTTTCATGAAAAGCAACAGTATCTTTGAGACTTTGATGTCAGGTGTTAGAGAAGAAGTAGGAATGGCTTAAACAAGCTTTCAGCCATTGTTCTCCTTTGTGCAAGCAATAGAAAATCTTACTAAACAATGTGATTTGATCAATAAGTCCCCCATGGCTGTAATATTTTATTTTTATCCATTTATCATGTCTACACCTAGGAAAAAAGGAAAAGGGAAAAAATAAGTGGATCAATTCTTTTTAGATTCTTTCTCATCTTTGATTAGATCGCATGGCCTCTAAACCTCTGTCCATCAGTAATCAATGCTGGTGAATTTGAGGTCAGATTATGAAAAAGGCTTTTAATTCCTGGTTTATTTGCTCTGGTTTTAGCTCATGAACATACATCTTTACTAATTAAATGACAAATCGTGCCAAAAAGCTTGGATAAAGAGGATCATCTTCCTGGCTTACGCGCATCATAGATAAGGAATGAGTATAAGCACAATATAAATCCTAAACCTTTAAATGTGTGGGTGCTTTGTCAAGCAGTCCCACATGCGCAGGACTGCTGGCTTCCTGACACTTCTAAGGCAGATTAAGCCGGAAAAGTTCCAAACTCCAGTGCTTTGGAACTTTTAAAAACATGATTGGAAATAACAAACTTTTCTAAATGCTTTTTAGTCTGTCCAAACATTTTTGTTGGTGAAATTCAGAATTCCCATTTCTCAGTTCAAACTAACTTATTTTCTCTTCAAACCCACATCTGCACACCCAAATCAGTCGTCGCGGTTACAGCAGCTGAAGCCAATTGTGTCATTTAGCAGTGATACGCCTCTTTCATGCTCTAGTTGAGCTTTAAAATGATCTGGACCATGAATGGCATAGAAGAATAAATTCTTCATTATCAGCGACTCAAGGCACATACAGAGCTATTGTCATAAAAGCCTTAGAACTTAGAAAAAAGCACAAATCAGCAGTAAACCTGCCAGATGCTGCGTTACTGTGTCAAAAGTGAAGCAGATGGTAAAGAGGGGCGAGGGCCGACTTGCAATCACAAGATTTCCAGCCCCCACAGTATTATTGAATCCAAAGTTTCTTCTCTCTGCAACTTTTGAGGCAGCCATTTTGTTTGTGTGTTGGAATGAATGAGAAGCACAACCCAAGGTGCATCGTTGAACTTAGCTACGATAAAGGCTAAAGGGTTCTAGCAAAGCGCAGAACATTTACAGTGTACTGTTATAATGAGCCTTTTCAGTGTATTTTTTTTATTTAATCAAAAAAAAAGGTGAGGCCTACCAACTCTCATTCCTAGGACCTAAAAATGTCTCCGTAACACAAACAAAAACTGATAAACTAAGTGCTAAGACACTCAGCAGGTGTTCTTTATTTGCCAGATGTTGGATGTCATTTCACGTGGTTTTAATGTGAAAATCACGTAGACCTTAACAGTAAATTATGTACTGTAGGCTTATCAAAAATACCACTGCCCTCTGAAGCTGTGCTTTCTGGCTGAAGTGGATCAATAGAAAAGAGTTTACTCAGATTAATGGCGCAACCTGACTATGCATTCTGCACCGGGTAAACTTATTGGAAAGCAGCCACATCCATCATTGTATATGTGGGTATTTAGGCAGGAAAGCAGCGGTCTCAATGGGGGGCAATATGCGACGCCCATAACAGGAAAAGAAAAAGGCGCCTTCAGTGAAGCCATCATCTTCAGACCAGGAGTATATACATAATCTCTGCTCTGTTGGACTCCTTAACTAAGAAATGCAGCACAGAAAGGTAATAAGAACCATTCATCCTCATTGCCAGCACATTGTGGAATCTCTTGCCCTCAGCATTTGATAGAAATGCCCTTCGCCAATGGCCGTGAGCGGTGTTTGAAATGTAGAAGAGTGTAACGGTGATGCAGATGCAAACCCAGCACCAGGGAAATATTAATCATAACACCAGAAAGAATCTGGTTCAGTTTGTCAGACAGGTGCATATATTTACATGTTTTAATACTTCTGTGTGTCATATGGCATTACACCATTCGGAAGCATCTACAGATCAGACCAAAGTCTGCATGCAATTGGAAAAATGAAATCAGGGCACATGTCATGTTCCATTAGTTGGAGTAATACTTTACAGGACACTGTTACAAGTCATTTTGGGGGAAAATATAAAAATCTATCTGCCTCTTTATGCGTTTCGTGTTGGCTCACAACACATTTAGCTAGCAAGACAACATGAAATACAATTGAAGCATTGCTTATAGAATGTCATTTTTATGGAGGCATATTTGGGAGGTAGGGTGGGCTAAAACAAAATGAAGGATCCAGTCAAGACTCTTCTAACTGACAATATGACTCTACAAGCTCTGAAGGGGTAGCCCTAATTCAACATGACTCAACTCCAGAGATGAGACCGGCTCTTGTCCTGTTGCCTACTTAGTCCATTCCCCTGACACTTCATGCTAAACCACTGGCTCTCCAGATCACTCTCAGATTCATTTATCTACCAGAGTGCCAGAATACTCAGCTGACTTGTTAGCCCGGCTGCCTGTGAACCGTCGAGGATCCCTGCTGCCTGTTAATCTTTCATGAGGCTGATAAACCACATTCTTTTACAGTACCAGAACCTTTCATGTTTATTTGGCCTGCACTTGTGTGGCCTCAAGACTCCCTACTTCATATGTTAAGAAGACCGAGCTTAATACTCAGATAAAACCTGACACCATTTTCCTGAGATTAGTGTTTTCTCTACAATCTTCGGGGCAGTTGGGGAAAAGAAAATAATTACTCGTTCAAATTAAAAGGGAATGTTTAAACATTAGATTGGTATTATATGTTATTTAACTAAAGGACATGCATTGGTCTAATTTTAGATCAGTGTAAGACTTTCTGGTTGATGCTATTTTGGATGGTCTCAGTTTCTCACGTCAGTGTCACGTTGTGTCTGAGTGTGTGATGGATGGCAGCTGAGCCCGGAGGAGAGGAGCCCCTTGAAAGGAAGATATCATTCGTCAAACTGACGGCAGCTTGTTGCATTGTTGTTAGCGCGTGAGAATCTTCCCCAAATATTCTGATAAAAGATAAAGATAGATTACTATGAAATGTTAACAGAGATATCATCAATCAATCAATCAAACAAACTTTATTTATATAGCCCTTTACAATAGCCAACTGGTACTCAAAGTGCTTTACAACAGGATAAAAACAACAAAACATAAAACACGATTCAGAAATGGTAAAGGTGCTGCAGGGCATTAAAAGCCTTCCACAAGTGCAATAAAATGAATTGAATAACATTTGTATAAATTTAAGATAGTTAAAAAGAGCGGATAGAATGGTTGCATAGTGGCCCTAATCAGAGTTGAAACGCCAGTCTAAAATGGTGGGTCTTAAGCTTCGATTTAAAAAGGCCGAGATCAGTGATGGTGCGGATGTCAGGGGGCAGTTTGTTCCACAGTCTAGGAGCAGCAATGGCAAAGGAACGATCACCCCACTGTTTAGATCTCGACCTTGGGACCTCTAAAAGAAGCTGACCTGAAGAGCGCAGGGCTCTACCGCAGTTGCGAAAAGTTAAAATGTCCGACAGATAAGAATCATCCAACAGAATCACGATGGGGTCTGTTTTGGAATAAATCCAGGTTCTATGGTTCTTAACTACTCACTCATTTAGCTGCTCATGTTCATCCAAATAACAAATGTTGCAACTGCTTCTGTATCATAAACAAAGAGCAATTCAATTTCATAAATATATAGATGATCTTTTAGAAATCAACTTGTTTTCTTCTCTCTAATAAGACAGAACTAGCTTTTTTAATGGCGTACCTTGTAAAAATAGTTCAAACAGGCGGGATACCACCAGGCAACTCTGCAGCTTTTTTAAAGTGCATCAAAACTTTATTATAATTTCTGTGAAGCAAAGTTGTTGAGTTACACAGTATGGAATCGTTATGTATCTGTTTTAATCGTGAGAAAACTGAATTCTGGGTTTCCCCCTCTCGCTCGCTGTCTTTCTGACAGTAAATAGAGTCAGAGCTTCAGTCAACATCACTCTGCTGTACCCCACAAACAAATGACTTCAGATACACTCCACTGCGAGATGCTGTAACAGACTCCAAAAAGAGATCTCACAAAAGTAACAACACAGACAAAAACACTGTTTCATGAGGACACAACAAACCTGATCATTCAGCTGAGATTCATTTGAGAAGACGGACACTCTGAGCCTGACAATCCTAAACCAGCAAGTTAGAACTGAAAAGGGCTTTCGGATGAAAGGTGAAACTTCCTCTGGAGTCAAACAAAATCCAGTTGCTTTTATCCAGACATGTAGCACCGTGACCTGGATGCTACAGAATCTGCTCCATCACATATAAATAAATCATCCAGGTAACCCGATTTAGTCTGATCCAAAAGTTTCAACACTTTATTTCTAGTTGATTAAATTCAACTTTGGCATTAAAAATGTTGAATTTAACTTTTTTTTTTTACTAACTTCCAGGGTGACCAGGCCTGCTTTCATCTGCAGAAACACGTAAATGCAATGCGGGTACGAACAAAACCTCCCACTGTGAGATTTTCGCACCAAAAAAAAAGAAATTTTCTTTTCAAACACACAGTTGAATTGAACTTTTCCTGTTTTATCTAAACTCCTGACGCAGCTTGCCACTGAAAGGTGTTGCGTCATGATGCCGAGATCTCAAGAACTCCCAAAGGCTTCAGAGAAAAAGAGGAAAAACTTATGGATGTCATTGTGTTTAGCAAGGGATTTAAAACATTTGCACAAAATATTTTCACCATAAGGAAAGTCATAAAAACTACATAAAGTAGGATTTTTAGAGGAATATACCAATACAGAAATAATTTCCTCTTCAGTCGCTCTTATCCTTACGAAACAAAGCTTTCTGACACTTATCTGTTAATCTGCTTCGTCTTAACTTGGGTGCTATCCTGGCTCGTACCCGAGTTAGTTATTGATTCCATATTTATACATTTCCCACATTCCAACAACCTGAGAGAGTGAATGGATGCTTTCCTTTAGCTTTAACCAACCCACTTTAATCAGCGAACTCAGCACACCACTGTGTCCCAGAAGAAAAGTGTATCGTGCTCTCTTTCCAGAGGCCATTTTCCAGCTCTTTGACCCCAGAACTGGACTCACAAGATGCGACATGTCAGCTTGCTGGCATAATTAACCATACTAGATTTCCTAATTGGACAGATTCAACCCATATCCAGTGGTTACCATGAGCATTGCAGGATTTTCCTTTAAATGTCAATTTAAATCTTTAGATTCAAAATCGCTACTGTTAACAGAACCAGAGGTTAAATGATGAAAGCTGGAATACATTTACAAAAAGGCCTCTATCAATAACAAAAACACTCCAGTCAGAGTCTGGGTTGCTTGAGGATATATGTGAGTTGATGAAGACAAAACCAGTGATGTGGAAGTAGTTGCATTGGCGCACGGTATAGATGTTACTCAGTGTCCTTCTGCTCCACAAGTTTGCTCCATGTAGTCATAGTTCATCACAAACTCTGCACGGGGCACATCTCAAGCCATCGACCGATTCCCCATATCTCATTCCCTCTTCCTTTACGTCCTATTCTCTCTCAGCCGCTCAACAAATGTGTTTTTTCATTGCTTTTTTGTTCATCAAACATTTTCTCTGGAGCATTCATAAGCATGCTTATGAAATGGCCTCACATGACATATTAATAAGTTAAGTTCCATCTGCTCAGTTTGCTGCGGCACAGACTGGGCATACTTTGCTTATCACCATTTGGTCCCACAGAGGTAGGGGATATACAGCTTCCCCCTGGACTGTCTTGGCTTTGAAAGGCTTTAGAATGGTATGAAGAATGGGCTTTGCCTCAGTTCATTACCCAAGCGTTTTCTCTGATGAGCATATGGCCTCAAGGGCCCCAACCAATACAACCTTTAATGTTATATTTATATTTTATTACGGTTAAGAGTAAAAGCTACTCGTTCTCACAACAACAACAGCAGCAGCAAATGTGCAGAGCAGTACATTTCCATTTATAGTGAAAAAAGCTCACATAAACTCAGGAAGGGTTGGAAGTGCTGTTTGAATAAAAGTTACTTTCACTTTTCATTGATTACTCATCAAATCATTTTTGTTTTGCCCATAACCATCCAAATCTCCGCTGACAGCCTTCAGAGGACGATGACTCCGTGGAGACTCCTTTCAATGCCTTTAATGAACTGTACAATAAGAATATTCAGCATCATCTTATCTACTGCTTTATCAGTCCCTACCTGTTGGACTTCCACACTACCTCTAAAAACCAGGGATAGCCTTTGGGATAACATCTTTCAGGGGTGTCAGAATAAGGTACAGAGGGGGAAATGCATATATCTGTCATGGATGGTGGTAGTGCAAGGCGTGGAAAAGGAGGACCCAAATGTAGATTTTCCAAAAAAAAAAAAAAAACTTGATTGTTTCCAAGAGAACAAAAGGTGCGGCTGAGCCAGATTACAAAACTAAACTGTGACAAAACAAAGAATGACTATGACTATGACTATGACAAAAACAAAAACAAAATGCTTGGCTGAGGATCTGGCACTGATACCTGGGAAACCTGGAAACTAAATGCTGAAGGAGTGATTGGTGAGTGAGTGCAGCTGAGGGAAAAATAACAGGTGACATGAGTGAAGGTGATGGCAGGAATAGAAAAACTAATGTCAAAACTAAATACTAATTATGGACTTGAAAACTAACATAAGACATGAAAGAAACCTAAAACATAAGAGGAACTAAAAACATAACCAAAACTCACAGACAGCCTTTTGGACTTAAGAAAGATCATCAAGAGGAGAATACTTTGGGGTAAAATACAGACGTGTAGTATCTTTTTTTTATCTATGTTAAGTTTTGGCCTTCCCCAACATTGTCACACATACATTATGTACTTCTTAAATTTCTCTATAATGAACCAGAGAAACTACAATTAAATTAGTCCAAAAAGTTCATGGTGTGGAGGTGAGGCAACAGATTCCAACACATTTCAGTCGTATTATCATCTTCACTTTTCTTTTCAACATCAACTGTCAATTTTCCAGGGAGCTGAGGCTTTTGTGGAAACTGTGTCAAAAATAGCAATCTCATCTCAGAGAATGGCTGTCCTATTTTGGCAATGCTTAATGACCTCTGAAACAAACTTCACTCCAATTATGAAGGACAAAGAAGTCTGATATCAGGAGTTATTGCTGTCGTCAAGCCTTTCGTGGTTCACAAGGATACCAAAGCTTTATCCTGTGGGTTTCAGACAATTGAAGAATTTATTATAACCACTCCCATCTCTATGAATGTCCAGGTTATTTTACACTGGTACTTCTTTGTCTGTGGAACAACTGCCATTAAACTGGAGCAGAAAGTCCATAGATGTCTGCAGTGTGTTTTTACCTTTACAGTTAAACCCAATTCCTTTCATTTTGTACTGTTAATCATTATGTTTGACTTGATGCCAGCTGTTTCACACAGTGGATGCCTTGCTCTGAAACTCAAAATGTCTTTTTCTGTGAACAGTAGTCAACAGCAGGGTAGATTTGGTGATTTATGGCAACAGAAAATTTTCCACGATACGTTTACAAAGCTGCGGCTCAGCAGTTTTTTCTTCTCTGGCAGTTTTACGGTGAAATTAAGACCAGATGTGTCCTCTTTTAACGCGAAATATATAAACGTTTCAGAGCTTTCTTTGACATAAATTTGTAACTGCATTTTTACAGTTAAAAGAACCAGACAATACACCCAATGAGAATCTTAAACTAGGACGTGACTTGTTTTAAATATATAATGTGCATATTTAAAATATGCGCTACTGCAGCAGTACTACTGTTTTAAGAAGGTTATGAATAATATGTTTAAACTTGGAAAAAAACAATTAAAATTAGACATAAAACAGCAGCATTAAATTAACATACTGTAAAGAGTAAACTTTATGAACATGTAGAACTAAACATTCATTCTTTCTGTATTTACTGCCACTGTGGGAAGTATAAGATCAGATCAGACGTTTGTACTCTTAATAACCCAAAAAGACAAAGTTGGGAAGTGGTTTAAACAGTTTGCGTCCGAATAAATGGATTCTTATGATCAGTGATGGCTTTCGCAGCACAAATAAATTGATGAATTCTCAGTTTAGAAGTAAGAATGTTTGTTTTTGGCCTTGTTTAGAATAGAGGTGTGATCTGAATGGTGAGGCCAAGCTAATACATGCGAACATTTAAATGATTTCAGAGGAGTTATTAGTATCAATGTGCAAAACAGCCCAAATGAATCAGCCCACAGATGTTGCAACAGACTGATGACTGCTTTCATCTCCCTCACCGGTAATCCTTACCTCCCATTGCACTCATTCTTCGTCTCTTTGTCCGGATTCTAGCCTGGAACTGTTTCTTGGAACATATTTGTGGCAGGTGACAGGGAAAGGAGAGGACGAGGGTGATAGTAACATATTGAGAAAACTGTGTCCCTGCGACATAAAGCAGTTTATAACCCTGCTCAAGATTTTCTCTTCATTGTCTCTGGATAATTTTGTGTGCTCGCCTCAGGCCTTATTTTCATGCTGTGTATATGTTTGTGTATATGTCTGCCCGTGTGGGTGAGGCGCTGCAGGTGTCAACACACATGAAAACACCATTGCGGTAGATTATTCACGCTTGCATAACTCTGCAGGCTTAATTTGTCTGCAACTCGTGGTAGAAGGAATAGATGTAGGGGAAGAAAATGGGATGTGAAAAAGAATAATGAAAACAGGAAGAAAGGCAAGCTAAAGGTGGGAGTGGTGGAAGGAGAAAATATGAAGAATGGAAACTAGTGGCTTCGGGGCTTCCTGGGTTAGCTAGCTGATGTGTTTGTGAAAACCTTGGATCTGCTAGGAACTGTATTTCTAAGAAAAGCTCTACAGGATGCGAGGCATTTGGGATTGTCAATCATTTCTTGGCAAGGCCAAGAGCCATACAGCCATGCATGTGGCCCTGTGAGGCTTCAGGTAACGTGGTGCTCAAGGCAAAATGCCATAAACAGCGTGATGGTTTTATGGGTGAGGCTTTTACCTTCATCTTATCATATTATGTTGAACCCTAAGGATAATGCACATGCAGGGGTGGAAGCACAGGCATTAAAGGGAAAATGATGCAGAAATATGAGCAAAACACACAGAAAAAAAGACAAAAGGCAAACTTCAAAAGAAAGTGCCAGAAGGGAGTGATGGGTTGTTTCATACTGTGACAGATATGTTAACGTTGGACATCGTCCATCATCCCAAACAGAAAAATATTAAATCAAAGCAAATGATTTTCTACATTCATTTTCTTTTTTCTTTTTGTTAAAAATATTTCTTGCTGAAAAAAGACATTTGATCCCAAAATTGAGAGAAGTGCTGCTGGTTTGTTTGAAGTTTGTTATTTATCTTTTCTTAAATAAATAGTAAAACAAACAAAAAAAAACACGAATGACCTATTCTTGCATTGTATTTTCCTGTATTGAAACTATTTCCTACATTGTAGAGCAATATCAAAGCCATCCAAAAGTATCAAAGAATAAAATAACATATTAAATTATGATAAATAAAAAAAAAAACTAAATGTTTAATATTTTTCTCTTAAAAGTTGCAATCTTTAGCTTAAATGCACCTACTTTGTATTGTCTCAACCAGGTAATCTTGGAATGATTTTTATTTAACAGGTGTGCCTTGTCAAGAGGTAATTAGCTGAACCACTCAACCGAATAAAGACAAAACAACAGTCCATCATTACTTTATATGGGAAACTTTGTTGTGAAAAATGCACAAACTCTAAATGCGTTTCATCAAGCTTTGATGAAACTGGCTCTCTTTAGGACTGTCGCTAGGCAAAAAGACCAAGACTCACATCTGCTGCAGATGATTAGTTAATTGCAGCCACAGACATTTCCAATTAAAAACTATTCAGATTTGGGTCTACATGAATGAAGGATTCAAGTGGCAGAATCATCTCAAAATCAACCGTTTAGTAAAATGTTTAAATCGAATGCAAAGATCCCACTTCTGAGACGGGCCTACAGGAGGATAATTGCTTAAGCTGAGAAACACAAAGAATAGACATCACACCAGACAGTTGGAGAAAACACAGTCCATTCCCACAGTATCTCTGACAGTGATGTATATGCTGCCATTATCCCTTCAGGAGCACTCAGCATCATGAATCAATGCACAAGTAAGTCTCTAGGACCAGTTTTCAATGTCCAGTGGAGGCACAGTGAAACATGGTATTGCAGCATTGTATTCAACATTATTGTCTACATAAGAACATAAGTTGGTTTTGATCTCATGTCAGACAAAGAGCCATGCTTGAAAGCAGTTCCATCCAACCACCTCTCCCAAAAAGAAGAAACTCATCCATGCATTCATCTCCAGTAGACTCGATTACTGTAACGCTCTTTTAACTGGACTTCCCAAAAAGAGCATTAAACATCTGCAGCTCATCCAGAACGCTGCTGCTGGAGTTTTAACCCGGACTAAGAGATCTGAACACATCACAGCAGCTTTAAAATCTTTACACTGGCTTCCAGTCAGTCACAGAATAGATTTTAAAAGCCTGCTGATGGTTTACAAATCCCAGAACGGTTTAGGCCCAAAATACATCTGTGATATGTTCAGAGAATATAAAGCCAGCAGAGCTCTTAGATCCAAGGACTCAGGTCAGCTGGTCCAGTCCAGAGTCCAGACTAAACATGGAGAAGCAGCATTTAGCTGTTATGCTGCAAACAAGTGGAACAAACTGCCAGTGGAGATTAAACTTTCACCAAATGTAGACATTTTTAAATCCAGGTTAAAAACATTTCTGTTCTCATGTGTCTATGCATGAAATATCTTTTAACTTATCTTGACTGTTGCTTGTTTTTAAATTCATTTAAATGATTTTATTTGTTTCTCTTTATATTATTTTATGTATTTTTAATGCTTCTTACACTCCCTGCTGCAATGCTTTTATTTTATGTAAAGCACTTTGAATTGTTTGTTCATGAAATGTGCTATATAAAAAAATTTGATTTGATTTGATTTGATTTGGAATGCCTGGACTGAGACCCAAAAATAGATCAGACTAGATGAGGGCCTCCAAACTTTGCAGGGCAGCAGCAGAATGGAGAGCAAGGAAGAGGAAGTTAAAACCATTCCTTCCATCGGTTGTCCCGAGGAATGTGACATCATTGACAAATACAATTGCCAGTTTCTTCTAGGATAAATTTTAAAATGTGGGTTTTAACTTTCAGAGCATTGTATGGTCAGGCTCCACCTTACATCAGTGACCTGATCCAGCCTTACACCCCAGCTCGGGATCTGAGGTCTGTGGATCAGAATCTTCTGATGGTGCCACGCACTCGTTTCCGGACCAGAGGAGACTGATCCTTCTAGGCTGTTGCTCCCAGGCTTTGGAACGATCTCTGCACTCCATGGAGTCTGTTGACGCCTTCAAAAGGCAACTTAAGACCTATTTATTTGTTCAGGTTTTTTCTTAATTGTCTTAGGGCTGCTATGATTGTCACCGAGTTGCCTTTTAAACTTATACTAACTTATACACATGTACTTCCTAACTGTGTGTTTCTGTAAAGCGCTTTGTGACCCTGGTCTGTGAAAGGCGCTGTACAAATAAAGATTACTTACTTACAATGGACAAGCTGGCATCATCAGAAAGGACATTCATCCATACAACCATCAATTTTTTATACCTTTATACTTCTTCCAATTCATGGTCTCGGATTGGCTGGGAACCTATTCTAGGTGCCATTGGGCGAGAGGTGGGGCATACCCTGGACTGGTTGCCAGTTCATCACAGGGCCAAACACAGAGACAAACCACCATTCACACTTACACTTACTACCAGGGTCAGTTTAGGATCACCAATCAATGCATGTTTTGGACTGTGGGGGGAAGCCGGAGTAGCAGAGAAAGAATAGAGAGAGAACATGCAAACTTCAAACCAGGAGCACTGGTGAGGCTCCAGTGCTGACCACCATACCTCAGTGCAGCCCACCAACTGGAATATCTTGAATGTAATATAGTGTTTCACTTGGAAATAGTTGCAACAGTGGCTCTGTAAGCGGCTCTCTGACTACATGGGCAGACAACAGCTACAGAGAGATTAGTAAGAATCAAGGAAGATGTTTTTTTGGAGGTTTGCTGGGGGCTGGGGGGAGTTGCATAGCTTTAGGCATATTCCCAGAAATGGAAACCACAACAAAAAAAAGAAAGAAAGTGCTATGCACTGCATGCTGAGCTTACCTCATTAATTTCACCTCTCACCACATCTTCCAGCTGGCTCTTGTCAGCCTACTTGCAGTTTCAGAACCAAATGTTCTGTACACTGCCTAAAAGCAGCAACTCAGTGATATGCTGGGATCACTCAGCATGCCAGCAAAGCAACGAGCAGGTGAACTACACAAGCCTCGTCTCTTTCAGGAATACAAACTGCAGTGATTAATTTTTATGAAAGCAATATATACAGTAGTGGGGACATTTAAGTCACCCTTTGGATAGTGTAGAATAATAGCTGCACAGCGGCCTCCACTCTGCTTGCGTTTATGCTTTGACTTTGTCATTAGGTAAGCACAGCCCCACTCCAACCTTGTTATGCCCTGAGGACAGTAAAATCTAATACGATATTCACAGATCCAAGGTTTATCTGAATGCGTGCATCTAAACATGTACACTTGCTGCTATGAGTGTATAAATAACTATCACTGGCAATAAATATTTACTTCTCTTCACAGTCACCCTCATATGCTTCTACATATGAAGATTCCCTTGCAAGTAAAAGCTCTCATAATCACCCAGGCAGAGTGGAAAATGTGTTTGATTATCTGCTTTATTATTTCCAACACATAAAATGTGATCTGTGCTGAATAATTTGACTCAAAATGATTCCCTCAGGCCCGTGAATCAAATTAAACCTGGTCTGATGCACTTGTCTGTGGAACTGTGTGTTTTTCTTAATATCTGTTTTGGAACCAATTTTTAAAAAGTAATTAAAACCATTCCTCGCAGGTGCAGTTGGTCGAAACAGAACCAACTTTTGTGTGTCAGCCATTTATTAGCTACCAATTCTACCGCTGCAAATCTCCATTAGCATAAGATATTGCGATATGATGCAGGTCCTCCTCCCGCCAGTCTGCCATGTTGCACAACCATGTTACTTCAGCAGACCGAAACAAACAAACTGCAGTAGTTTTTTCTGTAAGTGTGGTAGGAGAGGGGTATTGAGTTGGTTGCAATCTGCAACTTAAACACCAGATGTCACTAAATCCTACACAATGGACTTTTAAGTCTGAAGCTTAACAAAATATGTTAAGCTTAAAAGGACACTATGTAATTTCTTCCCCCATCTAGTGGTGCAATTTTTATTTTGCAAAGTCGAATGAATTTGCTCTCTAGCGCCTCACGTTTTCAAATGTGCGTTGCAACTTGTTGAACTATGGCAGGCGGTATGTGTCAAGATTCTCTTTTTCGCTTTTTTGGCGACGAGGATCCCTTCTCCTGTGGCGTGGCATAACTATGGTCTTCCATTGCGAACAAAAGTGCAGGCCGTTCAGGCTGGTTTATACCAGAGAATGTCTAATGGCGTAGACTGGCTCTGTTTTTACCTGCGTGCAAATGTGATGTCAAAATGATGTCATTTCCGCTTGCAGGCCTGACGTTGGGGAAAACGCGATTCGAAGTGCTTTATGTCCCTCTCGGCACTTCGTCGTTTTTCATAGACCAGAAGGACATGGCAGCCTCCATAGAGCTTGCCCGCTCTATGTAGATACAGACAAGTTATTCTTCACTCAGGAGGATAAGTGAGATTTTTGACAGAGATAATTTTACACCAATGAGGACTAATTTATGAATGAATATGTTGATTTGAGCTAATAAATGACTTAATATATTACACATTGTCCCTTTAAGGTGGGAGAAGAAACCCAGTATAACTGATGAAAGAGCTATGATTGTTACTTTCCAGTGTCTCTGTTCTTCAATAGGTGGGTTGGCTGAGAAGCTAATGCACTCACAGTTATCGTGTTATATTGTCATCTAACTCTGAGAAACATTATAGTTTATATATTGTGCTTTACAGACAGCAAAACCAGGTAATTTTCAATCAAAATTGATCATATAAGACATATTCTGAAAATATTGGTCTTAACGTACTGATTAGAATTTACATTTTCAGAGAAAGTGTAAACTATTAGAGTCATAAATCACATTATCTTCAATTAGAAACATCTTTTTATATACCGGTGGTAATGCTGCATAATAAATATTATAATTCCACCAAATGTCCCAGCCCTCTTTCTCATTAAGGACAACCTCGAACTACCCTGGTCTCATGAAATAGTACTGATATTACTCATTGCACACCACATACTGAGCAAAGAAAAAGGAAATAATTAAGAGAAACATATTTATTTTGTCATTTTCTCTACCATTAATAATAATAATGATGACAATAACTGAAATTATCATTACTTTCCTAAAGTGTAATCTTATAGCCATCTAATATATTCAACTTCCCTTTTTTTCCTAACAAATCCAATAAGTGATTAGCCAAAATCTGCGAAATCGTGCTCCAGAAAACTTGATATATAACCAATCACTGATGATTATCGGCCAATTATTTCATCATGAAATGATGTTGGTCAATGCAACAATCATCTTCCTTTAGAATCCCTAAAGACTGTGAAGCAGTTCTCTCGTGGGAGTGTGCTCCAGCTCAAAGTGCCACTGAACTCCACATATTCGGTGCAATCTGTTGGTTTCCTTAGCTAGGAAATTGTTTTTTAATTGGCTCTATATGAATGAATTGGATTATTTTATAAATATTTATGATGACAATTAATTAAATTCCAATTGGCTTCAATTGAACTTTGTTATTTAAGTGCCTTGAGATGACATTTGTTGTATTTGGTGCTACATAAATAAAAATGTATTGAATTTAATTGGATTCATAGAAGAATATTCCTTGTTTTACACAAGAACACTGAATAATTCCTGCAATTCTAGTCCAAATTCAGCCGATACCATCCATGAATAGTAATCGTACACTTGATCCGTCATTGTAGAAAAACATTAAATCGACCAAAAAATCTTCAGCACATTAACCATTTGCTTACCAAAATACTAAAAACCACTGCAAACTTCACTTTACTTAAATCCAAAATACAATGCCAAAAATCTAAATGAAAGGATGTCACTGACTGACATTTTCTTGAACCTTGGGAAGTAAAAGTAAAAAGCTAACAAGCTTAAAAACAAGCTGAGGATTGATTTTTGTCCAGTCACCACCAGTGGATTTTATCCTGCATAGCAACACTGATTACACACTGTTAACAAAACAAAAGAATTTCCCTATGAAGCAAGAACATTTAAAAACAGCCATATTGAGACTATTAGGTGCATAATATGTTTGAAGATGTCAGACAAATTAGTCCCTTGGTGGTTAATCACTATGTCATTTGAGGCAGACACCACTAAATTTTCAAGGCATTCTGCTCAAGTGTCTAAGTACAGGCATCTTAAGCATGTCTACAGGCTTTAATTCGTGTTTGGATTTCTAATGAGAGCAGCTGTGTGTATGAGTGCATGTACAGCATCGAGGCAGGTGTAAGTGTGCTGGCATAAAGGAATCCTCGAGAAAAAAATATCTCCACACACCCCATACAATTAAAACCCCATGATCTTCAAAGCGTGTGTAATTGTCTGTATCTGTGTGTGTGTGCGACCACAGGGGGCCTTTAAAGCCTATCTCAATCAGTCTTCTCCACAGCAAGAACTACAACACAGCTACAAGTCAATTAGGTTCCGTTCCGCGTCGCTCAGCCCAACTGTGAAGTGGTGCTGGGAGCAAATTTGAAGACGTGGAGTTTAAAAGGTGAACCGACATTAGAGCTAATCAACTTTTTAAGCATGTAGCCATCATGTGAGAAAATGGGAGAAGATGGATAACCACTTTCCTTCTCTTCCTGGGATTTAGTGAGCAAATTTAAAACGTCAGCAAAAAAATGGAATCTTTTCTAATGTTAGTATGCAACGCTGGACCGGTACAGTCTCTCAAAATCCAGCACCTGGGTTTATTGATACTGAATATATTTATGGTTTCTTTAGGATGAATCCTGATCATTTCAAATAGCAGCAAGAACATTATTCTCTGCGGTGAACTAATTCCCTTACAGTGGCTCATGAAAGCTTAAATGGAGCTCATTTAGCTGGGTTAGCCGTTAATAAGAAGCATGCAGAGTTCTATCAAATCTTGCTGTTATGTGATGCAAAGTAAAAAAATTGGTGGGAAACCAAGCTGTGCTATAGGCTCTCCTGAAATATGTGGACTTTTGTCACGTTTATTTGCATCACTCTAACCCACAGTCCCACTGACAAGAACTGGCGTTTGAAGTCTGCAATTCTGTGAGCTGATAAAAGCTAAATGTCAGATTTCTTCAAAGCATGGGTGCTGAAATGTTCCTCGGGGACTTTTGTCTGTGCCTTGATAGCATCATGTAGTCAAAGGTTGCTGATGTTTTAATGATCCTTGACAGAGGTTAGGCCATGTTGGGATTAACTAGACACTGAATTCCACTTAAGACACTGTTTTTGGTTTCCCTTTGCAACATTAAAAATGATCTTTTGGTGGGTTTGTCCCTGACTAAAATATTTCAACTAATATCACGTGGATCATTGTGACATTCACAACCCTAGGACAATGATGCATTCCAGCTTTGGTGAGTTTTTATGTAGCACAATCAGAAGCTAAACGCAAACAACTACATGGATTGGCATTGAAATTAGTAATGTGACTGGTGGTGCCAAGAAAATGAATTATCTATTTAGGGGTGAAAACGTTGAAGAACGGTTCAACTCAGCCAAAAACTGTTTTATTTACCAAACGACTGCACACATTCACACTAAAACCTACATTCAGCTTAAAATCCCTGAACACTGGTTGTGCCCAGATTTGTTCTATTTAACACCAACTTCAGGTGCAAAATTTGAAATAATTCAGTAGCCTATCCATGTAATGTTTTAAATACTGTAAATTTGTTTGTTTTGAAAAAGGAATTGTCAAACTTTTTCACATATTTAAGTTGTTTTTTCTGCCTAATGTCTTTCTGTCTTTGCAAATTCTCCTTGTCCTTCATTCACAAGGGTGCTAATCACTGTCACTTTGTTTTTTCCCCCCCTTTGTCCAATGCTTTGTGTATTTCTGCCTCTGTTACTGCAGGAAATTCAAGAATAGCTTTGGGCATCCCACAGAGAGCCAATTGGATGTCAGAAAGAACATGATGGAGATGTATAATTTCACTCTTTTGCAGCTCCTGCTCTCCACACAGGCCAAATTCTTCCTTTCCCATCCCTTTAAGTATGCGTCTTTTATTCCTCACAAGGCCCATTCACTCACCTTAGTTATTCTCTGCTTCTCTTTGTAATTAGTTTTTTTTATTCTCAAGGAAAAAGCTGACAATCATCTATTGTGTTATTTTTCTCCCTTTCATCCCAGTTTGTGCCACACAGAGTAATGCAAAACAGATGCCTCAATGTGTTTATAATCCAGTATCAAGCTCAAACTCCAACTGTTTACAGTGCTTTATCAAACCTATAATAGGAAGCTTAGATGAAACGGCATCAAATAAAACCAAAGAATAGCTATTCTATAGAGGCAGCCACTGCAGCCAGACAGAGGAAAAGGGACAGTGATGTGTCCTTGGCTTTGAAAGCTGTCTTTCTTTCTTTAAAACTTTTTGTTCGTGAATTTGGATTCCTTTTTTCTTTCTTCATTTGTGTTCTTTTTACAAGTTTAATATAGTCAGTAATCTCCGAGGATCCCATTTTAGAGCTATAAATTGAGGAACTAAAGCTGAGACACAAAGCAACAGTGTGTATCCAGTAAGGAATTACTTATTTATTGATAAAGAGAGAGAAAAAGTTCAAATATCATCTGAAAGCCTCGCACAGGTAGAAAAGATTTAAATGTCCGTGTTATAGGACATAACCAAGGCAATCAAAATGTGTGAAAAGGAATGAGGCTACAATATATATTCCATCAATACATTTAACGAATAGAAATGTCACCTTTTTGCTCATTTTCACATGTTTGTCCCCAGAGTGAGGGTTTGAATGATGGTCTTTTAATTGAAGTCATCCTCGCGGGCGTGTTTTAAATAAAAAGCGGCTCAAAGCACAAAAACTCCTTCACATCAAGATGTAATGCCGTCTTCTTTTTAAATCAGTGTTTGTCTCCAGAGGCCGACCGCGCAACCATGCAGTCAGATCAAGACACATTGGAGAGGTATAGCTTGTTACAGACAGCGGCTGGCACAGTTTTTGTAGTTTGCCTGCAAAACGTTTACTGTCACATGGAATTACTCGCTCAACAAGGAAGTATAACACCTTTCATTTAAGAAGCCAGAAAGTCCTCATAAGGAAGGAGGGTGATGAGTGGATAGCGCTACTATGAACAGTACATTTAACCATGGGCCTGATCTGAGGTTGAGGCCAACATATATTCCATCAGCAACCCAACGCACACTAAAACCATCATGGTAAGTGCTAAAAAACACAGTTTTTCTACAATTTCAGCAGTGTAAACATGGCACTCCCAGTAATAACAATGAACTATCCAACAGTACAGCCTATTTTCTCAGATATTCTTTTAGTTTAGGCTGCTATATTGTCATTTTGAGATTTTGCTCAGAAATTCTCTTTATAGCTTTAGTGCTCAGTTTCTCACTTTTTTATAAACCAATATACCCTTTATGGCAGAAGTAACAAAGGTCAGCTGTGACAGTTGTGTCTTCATTTGATTATTTCATGAAACCACAACAGTGACAAATGGAAAGCCTTGAAGTGTAAAGATTGTATCTTTTGTTGCGTCGGTCAAAACTTGTAGAAACACGTCTTGCATTGATAAAATTCCCATCGGAAAACCTTTGTTAAATTGTGGGAAAAGATGTGACTGATGTGGCTCAGATTCATTTCTAGTCTCCAGGTAAGGTGTGTATTTCTTGAGCCTCGGCTGAAAGCCAATATGTGTCAAGATTAAAAGGGCTTTAACTGCTAATGAGCTTACTGGGGTCTTTATGGGATTGACTTGGACCTGACCAGCAGGTATTGCACAAGAAATAATGGATTTTTCTGGACCATGCACCTGGTCTTGTAATAACTAAATAATTTGTCACCAATAATATGATGACACAAAATGCTTTTTATTACCCGGAGTAAATTAAGTAATGATTAAGAGGTTCCTCAAGAGCATTGCTGTTCAGATCAGTTGAAAGGATTGAGAGGAAAATGGTAGCATGACTAAGATACAAATCTCATTGGTAGTAGCGGTAAGCAGAAGCAGTAGCAGTAGTAGTAGTAGCAGCAGTAGAGTAGCAACAGTAGTAGCAGTAACAGTAGTAGTAGTAGTAGTAGTAGCAGTAGCAGCAGTAGCACAGAAGCAGTAGCAGTAGAGTAGCAACAGTAGTAGCAGAGTAGCAGTAGCAACAGTAGTAGCAGTAGCAGAGTAGCAGTTAGAGTAGCAACAATAGCAGTAGCAGAGTAGCAGTAGCAACAGTAGTAGAGTAGCAACAGTAGAGTAGCAGTAGCAACAATAGTAGCAGTAGAGTAGCAACAGTAGCAGAGTAGCAGTAGCAACAGTAGTAGCAGTAGCAGAGTAGCAGTTGTAGTAGTAGTAGCATAGTAGCAACAATAGCAGTAGCAGAGTAGCAGTAGCAACAGTAGTAGAGTAGCAGTAGCAACAGTAGTAGCAGTAGCAGAGTAGCAGTTGTAGTAGTAGTAGCAACAATAGCAGTAGCAGAGTAGCAGTAGCAACAGTAGTAGCAGTAGCAGTAGTAGTAGCAGAGTAGCAGTAGCAACAGTAGTAGAGTAGCAGTAGCAACAGTAGTAGCATTAGCAGAGTAGCAGTTGTAGTAGTAGTAGCAGAGTAGCAACAATAGCAGTAGCAGAGTAGCAGTAGCAACAGTAGTAGCAGTAGCAGAGTAGCAGTAGCAACAGTAGTAGCAGTAGCAGAGTAGCAGTTGTAGTAGTAGTAGCAGAGTAGCAACAATAGCAGTAGCAGAGTAGCAGTAGCAACAGTAGCAACAGTAGCAGAGTAGCAGTAGCAACAGTAGTAGCAGTAGCAGAGTAGCAGTAGCAGAGTAGCAGTAGCAGAGTAGCAGTAGAGTAGCAGTAGCAACAGTAGCAACAGTAGAGTAGCAGTAGCAGTAGAGTAGCAGTAGCAACAGTAGCAACAGTAGAGTAGCAGTAGCAACAGTAGTAGCAGTAGAGTAGCAACAGTAGCAGAGTAGCAGTAGCAACAGTAGTAACAGTAGCAGTAGCAGTAGTGGCAGTAGCAGAGTAGCAATTGTAGTAGTAGTAGCAGTAGTAGCAATAGCAGTAGCAGTAGAGTAGCAACAATACCAGAGTAGCAGCAGCAACAGTAGTAGCAGTTGTAGTAGAGTAGCAGTAGCAACAGTAGTAGTATTAGTAGTAGTAGTAGTAGTAGTAGCAGCAGTAAAACACAGAAAGCTCCTTAAGGGGACATACATTATAACAACAGGTGTCATCAGATTTTTTCGGCAAATGCTCCATTCGACAAAAAACATTGGCTTTGAACGGAGGATACGTCTGTCCCTCCCACTTCCTAGTGATGCTCAGATATCAGCAGCATTCTACTTATTTCAGCTTAAAAGGATATGACTTTTTTATCAACTTTTTTTTCTTTTGTGGAAAGAGGGGACGTGTGGAGTGCTCGTGAGTGGTTGGTTTCTTACCTGCAGTAGAAAGCAGTCAGACACTCTCAGTTTGGAGAATCAAAAAGGATTTATGAGGGGTCAGCCGAGCTAACCACTGCTCAAACCAGGGCTCAAACATTATTTTCCAGGTTATAAAAGTCAACCTCAAAAATCTCACGATGGTTCAAGCAAATGCGTTATTAGAGATTTTTACTCTACTCCACCTTTTCATCAGACACTTTCTGGTGCCTGGCTGTTTAACAAAAGGACAGTCGGTTTCTTACAAGAAGCTCTTGAAAAACTACTTTTCCGAGAGTCCCTCCTCTCATAGCAAACTAACCACTAACTATACTTGTCGCTCACTTCCTTCTAGGTTTAGGTGGTTTAGCTGCCTCTTGACGTCGTCATTGTTTATTGTAAATTGTTCTTCAGAATTGTTCTTTGGATAAAAGTGTCTGCTAAATGCTTAAAAGTTTTTCATTTGTACTTTTCATGATAAAGTTGTTTTTAAACTTATATGTAACTCTATTCCAACTGTGGGGACATATTATGCTGCGTACAGAAGAAAAAAGTCCTGATTATTCCACGAATAAATACAAAATCCTTTCCAATTCCTGCAAAGTTGGTGGTGACACGAGACAGGACATAGATTTAATTCCTTATTCAAACCACAATCTTTCCTCAACAATCATTTTATTTGTTTCATAACTGAAGCTAAAAAAAAAGGTAGGATGCATGACATCCTGGTATTTTGCCTTAAATTGTCTGAGAAAAAAAACTCTGCTTATTAGCATAATACAAGGAGTAATTTAGTTTTCTGCAAGAAGGCAGGGTGAGGCAAACATTCATTTTCTTAAGAAAAGAGAGGAGAAAAAGGATTTCTGTGTTCAGAATCTCAGAGTGGTGAGTCTTAGAGGGCTGAATGAATTTTTTTCAAATCCTTTTTGCTCTCACAACCAATAGAAGTTGCATACTTTGAACATATTTACTCACCACACCTGCCTGCAAATGCAACGTGAGCATGTTTTCGTGTCAGATAGCCTCACTCACAAGCTTTTGCAAACCACTCCTTACTATTACCATAAAGCATACATCTATGTTACCCATGGTCTGTAGCTTTAGAGACCCACACACCTCAATTTGTTTGCCTTTTACATTCACCTTCCAGTGAATTATGACACATCTCTAACTGCAGTATAGTTTGACTGTAATAACGCAGAGAAACTTTCACATTTGTTGAAGCCCATAGCCCAAAGACAATGACATTAGAATAAGATCAACTGAGAAAAATCAAAGCAGAGAAAAGTAAAGACAAAAGATATGACTCAAGTCCCAGCATGCATGTCTGCCGCCAGCTGTTGTATCACAGTAAAGTCTGATTCCTCTTATAGTGGAAAACTTCACAGTCGGCTTCCTAAAGGATATGAAGCTCTTCATTTTGGAGCTGTAAATGTTCTCAAAATTACTCACCTGCAAAGCTGACATTTTCAGCAAGCTCACTGATGTTTTTGTGGGACTTTGGGAAACACATCGACCTCTCCGACAGAAAACAATCACTATGGCTAACTTGCTCAGGTAGCAGTAACTTAGAAGTCTTCACTTCAGTGGATGATATTCAGAGCAAGAACTGTATATCAAAAGCGGACTTACGGGTTATTATCAGGGATCATTTCGATCTTCTGTTTCATGAGGATTCCCTTTGTCAAGAGGAGCGACTTAGAAGTTATCTAGTAGCACTAAAGTGTACATTGATTAATGTCACAGCCAATATGGGTCGAAAGCAGAGGTTCACAGAGAAGCCACCCATTGAATCTGAGATATTAGTGCACAATACACTGAATACAGCGCCATCATAAAGATACAAGCCTGGCTTTTTCACACTAATACACAAGAAAAATGTGGTCATGATACACCCAAAAGTGGGTTGCCATTAAAAAAGGAGGTCAGGATTTAGTCATACCAAAACAAAATTATTAATGTCCTGTTTAAAGGAATCTTGCAAAAAAGCATCAATAAGAATAAGTTATGAAGTCAATTACACCACTGCTCAAGACCCAATCAATGAAGTAATCTGTGAGTGCTTGTGTTCTGGATCTGTAAAGACAAACATTTGATGGATAAACACACTTGTCAGTGATAGCGTGGCACTGTCAGCCCGGGAGGGAAGCCTACACCTCAGAGTGAGGCGCAGCCAAGAGATGCGAAGGAGAAAGGTGGAGGCTTGGGAAGTCTGGCTCAGACAAGGCAATTAAACGCACCTTGGACTTGATGGATTTCTAATTGGAGGCTGATCACATCGGAGGTGTGCTGGATTATAGTGTCGGTAATGAATTGGAGAGACGGAGCGTGACAGATTAGTGCTGTTATGCCTCTCCCTGAACTGTTGGGGAGTGAGTATGAACAGCAGTGTGTGCATCCGTGTCTGCTTGTGCATGTGTGTGTGCGTAAGTTTGATGCTACTTTGACATGTGGTAAACAACAGGGAGGGAATGAAGATGAGTGGGAGGGAAAACAGAGGAAAAAGAGGCAAAAAGAGAGGAAAAGGAAGAGTTATTAGTAGTATTAAGACAATTTTTATGTCTGAACTGTGAGAGGTATTTCCTAAAGCTTAAAGCTCTTCATAAACATGGCACTGACATAAACTCTGGACACGTGTTTAATCAAGAAAAGATATGTGACATCTATAAATCACTCATAAAAAACACAGCTTTGTGAAATGAATGTTCAGTGAGTTCAGTGAGGACTGTTTTATGAACAAATATAGTTCCAAGAACCTAAATTAAATGAAATGGTGGTGAAACAAGAGATAATAGTGCTGGAAATGCTTTGAAATGTTTTAGGTTGGACTTGTTTCAGATGACCGTTGCCTCCTCTGTTCCCAAACCGACGGACCAGTGATTTTTGTCTTCCACACGTAAAACTACCGCTTATCTGAACTTCACAAAAACCACCAATATCCCTGAAGACACATCTAGGAGAAAAACATATTAAAAAGGAAAAGGCTTTATATAGTTTTTGGATGACAAATATGTGTCTGTGTATTTTTTTTTAATAATCTTTATGAGCATTTATTAAATGGGATTTTATGGCTATAACTCTGAAATCAGAACGATTTGCAGTGGACCTTTTGTTGTGCTACACTGATCCAGTTTGAAGAAGAACTGCTTTACTGTCTCTGAGACTGTGTTTCTCTTTTCATTTGACACAAAAACCATAATTTTCCACCAAAGTTAGGACAGTAGATGAAATTACTGAAATATCTTGGGCAACCATTAACATTTTTTATCTAATTAATCAGGATTGATCGCATTTATACGCAAAATGAATCCAAAAGTAGTGTATAGCTTTTAGCATTTAGTTTTATTTTAAATGTGCTGCCATATGAATGAAAGTGCCATAACATTTGTTGTGCAAACACACTTTTAACATCAGCATCTTTCTGTAGTTTTTATGTAGAAGCCTCGCTCCACTGTCTGTTTCCTTGAATGACTTGCTGCTATCAGTTGTGTGTTTAGCCTTTAAGTGATATTTTAGACTGGAACTACTACGCTGAGAAGACAATTCAACTTGGCAGTGTTTACAGATGACTTTGGTTCTGTCGACTCCGCCGTCTGGAAGAACTTTAAAATGAAAATGGCCGAGTAAAAGTTCCGTACCCTTCTCCATGTTTGGTGGATCCGCCGATTACTTTCTTTTCCTGTTCCGCAGCAGACAGCAGCAGACTTTTACAGAATAAAATAAATAATAAAACCTGCGTGAATGCCCGATAAAATATTTAATGAGTTACTGCGATAATAACGAGTTTGCTCGCCCAGCCCTACTGAAATAACTAAATATTGCAGGTATGAAGCTGACGGTGTCATTGGTTTAGACTTTAAGGTTTTCTAATTAAAACTCAATGAAAGAGGAACATTTGATCATTTTACAAGATGATGCACGGAAAGGTTAAAAGATTATTAGCAGCACAGCAAATACACATGCTCCCACACAAGATGTTGGGTGAATGATGTGATGAATATGGGAAAGAATCTTAGTGATGTAACTTTCACAATCACAAGCCTGAATGCCTGTGGGAGACCTTGGAGGAAAGAATCAGACAGCTCTCACCAGCACCATCCTGATTGATGGCATATCTTAAGAGCAACCGTATTGATTCCTCCTCCTGTAGAAAACCCTCTCCTGGGCTTTTTCTTAAAGAAAATTCTGTTTCCTATAATTAGTCATCTAAATTTCTGAGGAACTACACAGAGGTTGACATGCGCGTAATGCAATGCGTGACTAATGACTGTGTTCCTGCTGCTGCATACATTTACAGTATCATCTGCTCGTAATGCATCAAAGCAAACATCAACTAAAGTGTCACTTAGATAAAATTGAAATGACTGAAGACAACAAAGGATGTAACGAGCGGGAGGATAGATAAACAAGGGAGACGGGGAAAAGAGGAACAGAGGGTGAAGTCAACTTTGCATGTGTGGAAGCAACTGAAGGATAAGAAGACGGCAGAATGAAGGGAGAAAAGAGAGTGTTTATGTGTCTGAAGAGCGGAGAGGAGGGAAACGGGGAAAAAGAACAGATGAGGAACTTTTAATGGCCCTGCTGTTGTCTTTGTCAGCACACTGTGACAGCCAGAGTCAATTATTAACCAGGACCCGGAGCTATCAGAGGAGGAGAAGAGAAAAGTTACAGCAGGGAGGTGGTGAGAGCAGGGTGGATCAGGGCAGAGGGGTGGAGAAAAGATGGCAGCCGAGGCACTGATGTACGGAGAAAGAGGAAGATAAATCCAGTGATAGGGAAGGTAGAGGGAGAGGATGAAGGGGACCTTTTTTATACATGTTATTGGGTCATTATTCAATTTTGCCTCCTGTAACAGTAAAACTACGGGAAGGGAGGAGGCATCGTTATCCTGCACCTAAACGGCTTCTCACTGTCACCCCGAATTTGTTCCAGACTTGACTTGGTCAGGAATCTGATGGCATTATCAACAAACTTTTCAACATGAGGCTTCTACATGCAGCATGATCAGGACTTGAACTGAAGTCGCTTCACATCAGACATAGATGTCATGTGACTGCAGACAAATTGATACAACAGATACATGGAAGTGAAGCTTTTTACCTGATGTACCCGTGTGCCATCTATTGGGATTAGTATTGTAAATTTCTGGATTTGAACCAAAACTAAGATGTTTTCCTTATATCAACTAAGTCATTTTAGTAGCCGAGTCAGTGATTTCTGACTCAACATCACTTCCTTATAAGGTGTACGGAGAAGAGAGACTTATGCACTGGAAAAAATCAAAGTCTTACCAAGTATATTTGTCTCATTTTTAGTCAAAATATCTCATTACACTTGATATAAGACACAACTGCCTAACAAGTACTATTTCAGCCAGATAGAGGGACTTGTTTGAAGACAATACATCTGGAATATCTTGTTAAATGAAAAAGTCTTGAAAACAAATTGTTTTGAGTCATATTTCATAAAAAAACAAGCTTTTTATGACATTTGAAGAGGTTTTTAAGCTAATTTCAAGATCACTTTTATCTCAAAAGTCCTAAATATCACATCTTATTTCAAGAAATCTCTACAAGCCACTTTCACTAGTTCCATTGATAGATTTTTTTTTGCCTATTTCAAGCAAAAACATCTCATATTTGTTGTTTTTTTTTTAACTTATTTTTGGAGGAACATTTTTTCCAGTGTGGCGAGGTCACGTGTAGCACACAGATAATCTTTTTTTGGGGCTTTATTATGCCTTTAATGGACAGGACAGTAGAAGAGAGACAGGAAGCAGGGGGCGGAGAGAGGGGGAATGACATGCAGCAAAGGGCCGTCGGATGCGGGACTCGAACCGGGGCCAGCTGCAGCGAGGACTATAGCCTCTGTATGTGGGGCGCCTGCTCAACCCACTGAGCCACCGACCACCCCAGCACACAGATAATCTTGACTGATTTGGCATGTGACTCCATGGATGACCCGAATAAAGACAACAAACCAAGGTACACATGAGTTGCCGATGTTTTGCCCCAGATTCTTATTCCTAAACCGAAACAGCCAGTTATGATGTCGGACACAATTTGGATGTTGGCATCTGCAACACAAAACAACACAAAACAACCAGCTAAAGCATCTACACTCGCCCTCCTGCCATTATTGTTTGACAGCAGGAGCTGCATGCTCGCATTTCTGAAACAAATGTTCCCTTTATGGTCATGTGTTTCATTGAATTTGTTCCAGATTCCAGAATGCAAATGTGCCATCTCTTGCCCTGGAGCACCACTGTGCCAGCTGTTTGGTCTATTGGGAGCTAATCGTCAAAGCTGCTTCTTCAACTTTAAATTTTTTTTGCAGTCTAAAGACTGCGGATCGCTGCGTGTTGCAGAATCTGAACCTGAACCTCATGCAGCTGGAGTGATGACAAGACAGACTCTGTTTCATGTAATTTGTTTGTTGGAAACCAATTCTGCACCACAGAGAGGTGATGAGAGCACGAGAGATCAGGGATGGGGAAAAAGTTCTGGCACTGATGATTGATAATGGATGATGAGGATGAATGCAAAGGAGGGAGGAGATAAATTAGTACAAAGGGAGAGCTGAAGGAAAGGATGAAAAAAGAGGAAGGAAAGAAGAGCATGAAGAGGTGACATTTTCAGCTGCATTTTCCAGAGAGGCAGCTTTAATTGAGTGATAAAAGAGGGGAGGAAATGAGATTCATGAGGCAGTGTTTGTGTCTGCTTTCATGTTCGTCCTTCAGGTCATGCTGTGTCGGTTTCCCAGTGTCTTGTATGCAAGCATAGCAAAACTTGAGCCTCGGGGCATGTGAGTGGAGATGGCTTGGTGTTGCACAAAGCCACAGAGGGTGACATGTTGTGACCATTTCCAAATCCTGTTTTGTCAAAATGCAAAAAGTGGACGGATAGAATTGTGTCGGGGAAATATGTGGTCGAGGAGTCTGTATCTTCGGTGAGTCATGCGAGTAGAGACCAAATGGAGCAAGTCAATAAATCACATTTTTAAAATTAGAAACATCTTTCCGACTCTTCTCAGGGAAAGTAATCCCCTCATCTGAACCCTTGAACAGAGAAAAAAACTATTACAGGCTATAAAGAAGCCTAAACTCAGTGCATGCATGCACCATGCATCTGTTAGATTAATTCATTGATCCAATAGAACTTGGCCCAATCATGGAGTCTACGACACACATAGAACAATATGATCATCACTTTGGGCCAGTGGATTGAGACAAATGCCATATGTTATTATTCTGTAATTGTTGTTTCTTCCCTATTTAATTACCATGTTGTTTCTTGGCCTAATTGTCCAGCACCCCAGCAGGAAAACTCGTTGCCCTTCTAATAGCCGGTCTGGCCTCGCAAAGATCCGTAAATGTGTACAAAACAGGGAAACCGCACATGTCTGTACAATTGTAAGACAAAGCAATCACCAGGAAATGACTGTCCCTTGCCATTTTACGTTTCAGGGAAGAAAAATTATTATGCATCACATGTATATTCCTCAGCCAAAAGAGTGCAGTTTTCTGTAAATCATCTATATGCAAAGCCCCTACTGGCAATCCATTAATCAATCAACATACAGGGGAGAGGAAAGGGCTGCCATAGTCTGTAAACAGTGCAGTGAAAAGTGTTTTTCATCACATTACAGCCTTGTTTGGCCTCTGCCAGCTTATCTCAGCATGAGATTATGTTGTTCATCATCCAGTTATTCATCTGTGCTTCCTCTTTTGACAACAGCTTGGATGCTACTTATCACTCACTAAACAAATTAACAAAGACACCAGCTCAACAGTTGATTACAACTTATTTCCATGATTTACTCACTTGTATTATTATATAAAGGCATTGTTTGTCTTTATCATCATTTCCACCAACAACAACAGACAGCAGGGCCTCTGGAGATGACAACTGCAAGGGAGGTTGAAATAAATCAAAGAAGAGAATCATTATCGCTGAATTCAAAATGATTAGACGGGATTATTAGAGCATTAGAGCATGTCAGAGCACAAGCAAATTTCAAACCAACCTAACAAACAAGTGAAGATCAGCTAACACAGAAGCCGGAGACTGAAAGTGTTTCAGTTAGAGGATTTAAAAAGCGAACGAAAGGAAAGACAGAAAAAGCCTTCTGTGTCATTGTGGTAATCTGCAGAGATGATATTCCTTCTGCAGATGTAGAACACACCGAGGATATTACATGTGACAGCACATGCAGTGATACCCAAAGTGAACCCAAAATTTCAGATGCTCAATTTTCCTCCACTTTTGTGAGTAAGATGTAGTAACCGACTGTATAAGAGTGACAGGAAACCAAGCCCCCATCCTCTGTGGTTTACACCGTGTTAGGCACCACCTTCACAATTAAACTACCGCGATCGTCCTGAGACAAGGCTCTATTCTTGTCAGGAACCCTGAGTCCAGACATTTTGAGATATGATATCAGATCAAACTTTCAAAAATATCATTGATTTCTTTTTAATTCACTCAAGAAAAACTGTAAAGTTAATACAGACTGCATCTTCAAATGTTCATTTTACAGAAGACAATAAAGAATGAAGCCCACACAATATCATTCCTCATAAAGTGAGTATGTGGTACACGAATGAGGAGTTTGGTAATAGTTGTAATTCGTTAGCTATAGTTGTTATCCTTCCCTCATGTAGAATCATTCTTCAGTGGGTAAAAAAAGACTTTAAGAAGCCCAACCAAAATCTATTATTCTGTATTTATCCACACTCAGTGGGGTTAGATGGCACTGAAAGGATCGGATAATTGGCTAAATTACAATAAGAATGAGTTGAGCAAGTGTAATTATTCTTGGATATGTGGCGGTGAATGAATCAAATCAAACACAGGCATTCGAGAAAATGGAGAACGCAGAGCAAGATGAAGCTACGTCCCTCTACATTTGGTCTGTGATGAGCTGCTTGTTGCACAAACGCGATGGCCAACGGAGCATTCTCCATCGCGTTGTTTGTTTTTTTCCGACAGCGACAAGAACAGGACTATCGTCTCTTCCGACTTCCGGTTCACGACCCCGGGAAAACATCTCGAGCATGCGCAGAACACAAAGTCTGATTCACCACGTGCTTCACCCGTCTGCAAGCACGTTTAATTTGACTTTCAACCGAGTTATCTCGGGGTCTTAATCCGATCGCGAGTAACCCGATGCGATCCAATTTCTTGTCAGATTAAGGTGTCTACATGCACTTAATAACTCAGTCTTATCGTAAATTAGCTAATTATCCGATCCTTTCAGTGCCATGTGACCCCACTGACTGTGGTGAGAATGATTTAACTTGTGTTGATTTACAGCTGGGTACTGTTAGCATGTAGCTGAAGCACCCTCACAGACCTTTCTGCAGTAAATGCTGTGACACAGCTGGATGATTGAAATGTCTCCAGCTGTACGTAAAAATAATTTCTCTCACGAGCTTGTGAAAGAAGCTGTGTGGAAGATGGTAAATATATATAGTATTTTGTTCACTTTCAATTAGCCAAATCAGCAGAAGAGGGAATGTTCAACTTCACAGCTAACAATGCAACCACAGAAAAGTAGTCAAGCTCCATTTTACTGACAGCCCCTCCCATTTTGGAGCCAGCAGGACCACCAACAGATAAATCTGCTCTCAAGGCGCCACTTAGAAAAACTGTTCTGCTGTCATTTCCCTCAGCTTTAATCTCTGTAAAATCCTGTTGCTTTTCTATGTGTGATAAACTTAAACGCTGTCTGGAAAAAGATCCAATCTTTTTCAGTGCCTGACATGTCACGGAGGGCTTATAATGAGCTGAAATCCACGATAACTGGATCCAGAAACTAGAAACACAGTCACAGATTGTGACAAGAGATGCAAATGAAATGTGACGGCTGTATCTAAATGTATGTGTTGCCTGTCTGCTTACAATCAAAGCCATCATGTCCTGCCACTCTTGGAGAACCCAGATCACATTAGAATTGTGGATTTTATGCAGTGGAGTTGAATACTGCGATGTTGTTTGTCACACGAGACATTCAACGAAGCTCATAGGGAGGTGGAGAGCGAGAGCATTTATTTTAAGTTGGAGTTTTATGTCCCAGAAATGAAGAGCGAGCTGAAAAAGCTTCATCAAACTGCATTCAGCAACATGCAAAACTGATGAATGAAAAAAGAAAATGGTTTCTGTGTGTCTGAGTGAGGAAAGAGAGGGCGGGCGGCTTTGTTGAAAGAGAAAATGTGCACATAAACACCAGTTAACCAGTTCGCCGCTTTGATGAGGGGCAGTGATGGTGAGATGGTTTGTAATCTAAACCCTGAGGCATGCACAGTGCATTGTGTATTGTCCGAAAGGCCCATATGATGTATATTTACTGGCTACTGTATGTTGAAAACCTTTAAAAGGATAGTTAACCTCTATTGACATGAAGCTGTATGACATCTCATATTAGCAATATCATTTATGAACATTTTCTTACCCCCTGCTGCGTCCTGTGAGCAGAGTTCCAGCCTCGTTTTGGCGTTGATGAAGGTAGTCCGGCTAGTTGACTGGGGCCACAAAAATAAAGCGTTTTGCTTCTCAAAACAATATGCGTTCAACAGAGTAATACATTTGCATCACAAAATCGTTCTCCAGGAAAAAGTCAGACCTAACAATCTCTTGGCCCTATTTTCTGTCCCTTCGTATCACTGCGTGCTGCGTCTGCACTTCGGTCTGCACGGTCTACACAGCAGGCAGTAATACGAAGGGAGAGAAAATAGCGCCAAGCTACCTTCGTCAACACCAAAACGAGGCTGGAACTCGGCTCACAGGACGCAGCGGGGGCGAAGGTCAAATTTAATAAATGATATTGCTAATATGAGATGTCATACAGCTTTATGTCAAAAGAGATGAACTATCCCTTTAAGACATCCATCCATCCATCCATTATCTTCCGCTAGTCCGGGGATCGGGTCGCGGAGGCAGCAGCCTAAGCAGAGAAACCCAGACGTCCCTGTCCTCGGCCACTTCCTCCAGCTCTTCTGGGGGGACCTCAAGGCGTTCCCAGGCCAGCCGAGAAACATAGTCTCTCCAACGTGTCCTGGCTCTTCCCCGGGGCCTCCTCCCAGTGGGACGGGCCCGGAACACCTCACCAGGAGGCATCCTAACCAGATGCCCGAGCCACCTCATCTGACTCCTCTCGATGCGGAGGAGCAGCGGTTCTACTCTGAGCCCCTCCCGGCTGACCGAGCTTCTCACCCTATCTCTAAGGGAGAGCCCAGACACCCTGCGGAGGAAACTCATTTCGGCCGCTTGTATTCGCGATCTCGTTCTTTCGGTCACTACCCACAGCTCGTGACCATAGGTGAGGGTAGGAACATAGATTGACCGGTAAATCGAGAGCTTCGCCTTCTGGCTCAGCTCCTTCTTCACCACGACGGGCCGGTGCAGACCCTGCATCACTGCAGACGCCGCACCGATCCGTCTGTTAATCTCCTGCTCCATTTGTCCCTCACTCGTGAACAAGACCCCGAGATACTTGAACTCCTCCACTTGGGGAAGGATCTTATTCCCGACCCGGAGAGAGCTTTCCACCCTTTTCCGGCCGAAGACCATGGTCTCAAATTTGGAGGTGCTGATGGTCATCCCAGCCGCTTCACTCTTGGCTGCGAACCGCTCCAGTGAGAGCTGAAGGTCACGGCCCGACGACGCCAACAGAACCGCATCGTCCGCAAAAAGCAGAGACCCGATTCTGAGGTCGCCAAAACGGACCCCCTCAACGCCCTGGCTGCGCCAAGAAATTCTGTCCATAAAAATTATGAACCGAATCGGTGACAAAGGGCAGCCCTGACAGCCCTAAAGACAGACTTCAACAATTTAACAAACATTGCTGACTTGGGTTTTAACAAAGTGTGAAGTCCCTCCAGTGAGGTGTACGGAAGCCCAGAGCGGACGTGGTACGTATAAACTTTTTTTTGATCGTTTCATCGAGATAACGAGTTAATTTACCGATGGTTTTCGAGGCCACTTTTTCTCCCCAGTTCGCCCCTGTTTATATGTGTTTATATGTATTTATATGTATTTCTGGCAAAGGTGTACCCATTTTTACCCCCCTTTGATTGAAAACTGAATAAAGTAGCCTTTGAATCAAACATGGAAAGTGGAGCATTTGTGTAAAAATGCTTGTGAAAATGCACAAAGCAAATCCCGCTGGTGGGACAAGCATTTAGTTTTCTCGAGATAACGATAACGGCACCTCTTGTGCATCATTCGGTAACCATGGAGACGGCCTGGTCCCCTCAGCTGGTCACTGATGAAGTCGACTACATCAGCAGGATCTCTGAGGTGTAAACGCCTGTTGAGCTGCAGTCGAGCCGGCCGTCTCCTTAAATGACGCGGGCTGATATGAAAGCTATCTCTACAAGACAAACAAATTGCGAACACATAAAACACATACAGGGGCGGACTGTGGAGAAAAAGTGGCCTCGAAAACCATCGGTAAATTAACTCGTTACCTCGAGAAAACCATCAAAAAATTTTTATACATACCATGTCCGCTCTGGGCTTCCGTAGCGCTGAAAGCATGACATAGCTAACTGTTTCCTAGCCACAAAAATCTAAACTAAATAAATGTGGAATGGTTTTCTGGACAGACAGATCCCAGATTTCAAGATGAAGCATGGCAACAAGCTGGCAACTTCCTTTATAATTCATTGATTTTTTTGCAAAAAAAAAAAAAAACACTCACCAAAACCCTGATGAGTTATTCCTCTCATCATGGTTACACATGACTTTTGCCCCCAATGATAGAAATTTACCTTCTGCAGGCCACAGCCACGCCACTGACCTGATAAGTAAGTAGATACATTTTGTTCTACATCAAACAGAATTAAAATGCAGCTCAGGTTGTAAATGAATATAATTCATGTAAATTCATATTCATCTCAAAGCTGCATTTCATGCGTTATGTAAGCTGACGGTGCCTCCCCCACAAGCCCTCCAAGCTGTGGTCATTGGGAGCACCAGGTTGCTGGGGTTGTTCTGTTTTTTCTGTGATGTGTTAATGAAATTAATGTTGATATCACTGTTGGTTCTGCTGTGGTTTGCGCTCTATGATTGTAATCTTCTAACTGTTGTGCTTCTCAAAGATCGAATGTCATTTTAGGAAACATCCTCAAAATTGATTTTAAATAGCAGTGAGCTCAGGAAATATTTCCTTATCCTACAAAACAATAATAAATCCAGCAGTGTAGCGCTCATATGACACACTTATGTTCAAAAGCGCATTAACTGCTATAATTAAAAGTACTCTTCCATTTGTATTGATTCGGTGCATCCATTCAGAACATATTGGTGGATATGTTTGATGTATGGCTGAGGATCTGGCGAACATTTCAGATCAAAAGCGATTTATTCCCGTATGGGATGCAGAAACAAAGCTGGTTGTTTTCCCCTATGAAATTAAACTGGATTTTCTTTCTTCATTGGGTCGATATGAACAGACAAGAGAACAGGATGATCGTGCCTAATCTCACTGAAGCACGCTATTGTATTAGCAGTACACAAAAGAACATCTTTTCTTCAAATACTATCAATTAAACCAAGTGAAACGATTAAAAACGGCTTTAAACACCATTTGAACCCGATTGCTTGTTCAATGCTATAGATATTGTGGTGAAACCTGGAGCCAACCAAGAGTTTAAAATGGAAGCAGCCTTTGGGGCTGGGATCTCACGTTTGCTGGATATCCTGTTTGGTAATGAAACTCCTCATGCTCACACTTTTATTAAACCAAGGTGGAGCAACTCTGCATTCCAGGCGTTGCAGTGATCAGCAGAGCTCCTGTTCTTCACCCACTGGGTCAATATGTGCAGTCAACACAGCAAAATCGTCAAAAGTGCACAGCTTGCCCCATTTTGTGTTGTAAAATCACGTTGATCCACTTAAAACATTCGGTCTTTGAGTTAAACAAGATTATTGTAATTAAATTTGAATCACTAATTCAGTGTTTCCAGTATGCTCGGGAACCTTTTCCAAGGTGAGTGTATGATTGTTGCTACTGTAAATATAAATGCTTTAATGAGCATATGGGTGAATCACTACACATCATGAACTGATTATCTTATAGAAAATGCAGTTAAATTCAAATCCCATTTGAAACTGAGCAGCTAGCTGCTGTTAAGAAGATTAAAAGGAGAGCAGCTGCAGCGTGCTGTATTACTGTACCTGTCTGCATGTTTGCCAAATACTTCTCCAATTAAATGGAGCATAATTTGTTATGAACACAGCTATTTCAGTAGCATTAAAGCCCATGTTGACCTGATGAATGTCTGTAATACATTCGTATTTGACCTTTTCTTTCACTGTCAGCTGCATCTCACGGTTTTTATCTGCAGATTATCAAAAAGTTGCATTGATATATAGTTTATTTTTCATGAGAAAAACTTTTAAAAACTCTTCTAAAAACTCCACTCCAACTTAACTCTATGGATGTCGACCTTAGAATTCAACGTCAGTCTGAGGGTCTGCCCATCACTTTGGTCCAGACTGATCCATTTCAAAAACTACTGGATAGATTTCTATGAAAATTTGTGTGTAAACAAATGTGTATATCTGCGGTCCACTGGCAGGGATTGTTTTTTCATCTGTTCCCACCGCAAGGTTAACACATTCATTTATCCAAAAAAAGAAAAAAAAAGTAATAGGAAGGTTAAAAGATGGTTCTCAACAGAAATTCGTGTTTCCTGAATGCATCGTGATGAAAGTGTTGTTTAAAGTGATGTTTTGACAACGATAGATGGAAATTTGGAGTCGACAGAACCAAAGTCATCTGTAAACACTGCCAAGTTGAATTGTCTTCTCAGCGTAGTAATTCCAGTCTAAAATATCACTTAAAGGCAAAACACACAACTGATAGCAGCAAGTCATTCAAGGAAACAGACAGTGGAGCGAGGCTTCTACATAAAAACTACAGAAAGATGCTGATGTTAAAAGTGTGTTTGCACAACAAATGTTATGGCACTTTCATTCATATGGCAGCACATTTAAAATAAAGCTAAATGCTAAAAGCTATACACTACTTTTGGATTCATTTTTGGATTTTGCGTACAAATGTGATTAATCGGGGAAATCATGAGATTAATTAGATTAAAAAGTTTAAATCGTTGCCCAGCCCTAGTAATAGGATACTTTTGAATTGACTACAAACTTAAATTATCATATACATTATATTCAGATATTTTGTTTTGAATAGTAGGATTGTTAAAAGTAGTGTATATACAATGGTTCCACTTAAATGGATTAAATTACACCACCTGAAGGCACTCAAATAACAGATGTGCCTGTAAAAGCTTTCTTTCCAATACTAATTCAAGCAGTCCATTGGAGATCTATACTTTGGCCATGGTTCAAGTAAACTTGAAGGGTGGCACAGCAATTATCCTAAGATTGAAGATTGAAGGATTAAATTGAAGAAAATCTTATAAGTGAATTGGGCTCCTGGAATCATTGGTGAATCATTGGTTGCCATTTCTGCTGTTTCACACTGATCAAAACTAATAAAACTGGTTCCTTTCTTTGGCTTTATTCAACAGATGCGGTCATCACAAAGCCCTCAAACCAAGATGTGCATTTCACTATTTTTCTCCTCAATTATATATATAATGATGTGTAATCTGTGCGGTATGTTTAACAATAACTCATTAATAACTCATGTATTCTGCACAACAAACAGCCCTTCAGATTTCACGTTTCTAAAGCCCTGAACTTTGAAGTCTATCAACATAAAAGCCGTTCTGTTTGCATTAGATGTACAAATATTCCCTAACAAGTACACAAGATTCCATCCATCCATTTTCTATACCCGCTTAATCAGGTCGCCGGGGGGCTGGAGCCTATTACACAAGATTTCTTTTAAAAATAGATAATTTACCGTGTGTATTTTCCTGGTTGCCTCTTTCTTTCCAATCCTTCATCTTCATCTTATGTTGTCATTTCCAAATGCAGCCTTCCACTTTGGAGTCAACATACTGAGGCTCCAGAAATGGAAGTTTCCAGTGGACGAAGACCTCCTTTGTGAAACCTTAGAGTGAAACCTGGTGTTAAAAAAGTAATGAAGATTGTCCAGCGCAGCTGTTGCCTTGGTTTTTTCACATTTACTTGTTAATTTTTCAGTTGTTTTTGTCGGCCCCTTTCCAGTTCAAACCAACCTTCAACCAATCAACACTTAACCTACATGTAGGATCATCTCTGAGGGCAATGCACTGTTAGGTTACTGGAGGAATGCGCATTCCACCAGTTAATTGGTTGAATACTGAAAATCCTTCACTCTGCACAGGATGACATCAATATATACCGATGTCATTCATAAATAATCCCCATGAGAGCTGGATCTTGAGTATGTATCATATCAGAGTAGTTCACTTTAGAATCGGATCAGAACTGACAGCAGAAGAAGTGGAGCCATCGAACAAGCCGAGGAAAATGTATTTGCAATCCTTCACAGGTTTATCCTATTAATTTCTGCAAATATTTTGCCTTTTTTTAATATTTTATGATGTATTTTTAGATATATATTTGAAACATTTATATTTTACAAGTCTTTGCTATTGTTTAAGCCAAATAGACTTAACTGCCTGGTAATATTGTTTAATTTCATATCAAACTAATTAATTCAGGTATCCTATGATGCCTTTTTTTAATTAACAACTTAAACCTCCTTGTTGCTCAACAGATAAACGTTGAGAGCTTTTCAGCCCCATCTATCCTTTTTATTTAACCCATTTACATCAGAAAATTCAGCACAACAAACACTAAAAGACAGAAAGACAAACACTGATTAATTTATTGGAGGTATGTTTTTTCTGAGCCTGATCTTTGAAGCAGCAAGACGAGCCCTGGCTGAAGATCTGAGGCTGCGCTGTGGCTTCCAGACCTGCAGCAGTTCAGCCAAACAGCTGGGAGCCAAGCCACCGAGCTGTAGCATGAAACTGATGTTTTACAAGACCTTGAAAACAATGAATATTTGAATACAGGTAAAATAAGCTCAATTTCATCAAATTTCAACAGCAGAGACCTCTGTCCAGATGAGTTTTAGGAAACAGCTAAGCTATTGCGTACAGGCCTCTGGTAGAGGACCCGAGCTTGATGGAAGGGGTAAAAAGGGCCACATAAAAGGTATACATACATATAAAACATTTTTAAAAAGATGACCAACATCACTGAATTATACAATAAAAAAAAAGGAAAGTAACAAAGAAAAATGCAGTTTGGGGCCAGTTTGGGGCCAACAGCATAATCGTGTAAGGGTCCATCAAGGGTCCAAAAGATGATACCTTAATCATTAACAAGAGCTCTGGCTATTTTAGGATTTAATTCAGGTTTTCTGGCTGAGATAAATCTTTGTCTTAACTTCCACTGCATTACTAACCATTTCCAGAGGTTACTTTCCAACACCAACAAAAACTTGTGTTTAATGATTGTGTTTACAAGCTCACAGGGTGCCCCAAGTCCTCAGAGATTGTCATTTGTCGAATATTTGTGCAAGATTAATAAAATTAAGCTGAATAAAGTTGCGTTTGTAAGTTATTTGTCTTGTGATTGCATTGAAAATGAGCCAACGGATAAAGACGGCAGACTTAAGTCCATGTTATACTTTCACAGAGGTATCTGGTGTCTGCGGTGATCTCCACAGATGGCCAATATTTCAAAGCAGACAGACTGTTCCTTTAAAAAGCCAAGAATACACAGGCTCCTATGATGATGCTACATGTTGATCAAATACTGATTGATTGAGCTTAAGCTGGCAAGAGCTGAGAGGGGCTCACATCTGATTTCACACCAAAAACCATAAAAAATAAAAAAATCAGGGGTGAAAAGTTCAGAAAACTGCTGCTCTGAGCTATATTTGTTATCTTTACGCCCAGTTTCACTCCATCACAAAGTGGATCTTCATTCACTTTGACTTGCTGCAGGAACAACAACAACACCAATACAACCAAGAGCAGCCCGAAGCTCAGATTGTTCCACTTGTTTATGAGACTATAGTTAAACACTATAACATGTAGACGTGCATTTGCGAGGCACCTCGAGAGCATGCTGAGCTCTATGTTCAGCCACTTAGTTAAACTCTCTTTGTTTTACAGGCTTCGGCAACTCCTTATCTCAGCTCGGCAGCAAACACATTTCGGATGCATCAAACACACACTTTTAGTCTCCAAATCCTTATCCAACCCCCTCAACACAGCATTTGATACGAGTGCAAATAATTTGGTTTACGGTCGCTGCCCTGCCTCAGCCCCAGCTTTACAACTCGATGCGGAGAGGCACAATAAGCAACAGCAAATAAAGCCAAGGGTTTAAGGTACACACAACTGCAAACACAATCACCATGTGAAGCCGGAGCAAATGCCTAAGCGTGCCGTATCTTAGTACCTACAAGAACACGCTGTAGCCCTTTAAAAGCTTGTTACCTCTTCCATAAATGCTGCACTCTGACTTTCTTATGAGCATTTTACATGAAGGTTGTTGAATTGAATATGAAGGGTGGGACCAGGCTTGACTGAGCACTCAGGCAAACACACATGCATACCCACAAATCTGAAGTGTAACGAATAGAGCAAAGACACTACAATTACATCTAGGGAGGCCCAACAAAAATCAGGTTGAGACAAATGCACACACATGCACGCCACCCATGCAGAATACATTTTGTTAGCACAAGCAGCAAGACCCCTTTCACAAGTCATGTGAACTCGCATGGAACATAGAGTAATACAAAATGCAGGGAAAGTTATTCCCAGATAAACTTTTTGAAAAAAAAAATGGTATTGTCCAGCTCATTCACAAGGCAGTAATGCTCTATGATCTCCGTAGGCTTTGCTCATTCATGCGTAATGACATGGTTTCTTATTCATGCCAGGGTCTTCAAATCGGTAACAAGTGGCGAAAGGACACAGAGACAATGGCTTTGTTACCGATGTGTGACAGCTGGAAACCCAGGAAAAGCAGCAGCCTTCACAGGCGAGGAGTAGGTTTGTTTGTGTGCGTTTCAGCTTTTTGTTTAGTCTCACAGGAGCACAGAGCTTTATGAGCATAAATGCAGAAACTGTATTTGTATTCTTTAATCTTCTGCTTGAGAGACTTGAACATGGAGGCATGCCCAAACACACTTAGCAGCGTGAGCCAGAGAAATAGAAAGCAGCTTTTGTTGGGCACAAAATGTCCTTTTATAAAAATTCAGAAATGAAATATAAAGCCTGCAAAAATCCAAACAGGTTATATGCAATATATGCTGCCATGAATTCCTGCATATTAACAAATTAAGCAAGTTTTATTGGAATTAAAAAGAAAACCATTTCTTTTCTGTATCAATTGGTGACATGTAATCCTGCTAACAAAGCCAAAAAACATTTAAGATGCAGTCAGTTTGTGTGGAGACTCATCATAACATACTTTAGTAACACATATATAATGTACTCCCTTTATCCGACTGAGAACATCATTTTGGGGCAGCTGAGGAGGGATAGCAGCTAGTCTGAGGGTTGGTGGTTTGACTCCCAGCCATACTGAAGCGAAACACTGAACCCCACGTTGCCTACCAATGCGTCCATCTGTGTATGAGTGTTTCTAAATGTGTCGGGGGAAACACTGTGCAGCCTGTACATGGACTAAGTGAACATTTTCATTGGAACATTTGCTTTACATGAATTAACATAGTAGCAAAGCTCTGTCCAATGTAAAAAAAGAAGTTTATTCAATAATGAAGCTTCTTTTTAACCAATTAGTCACACAGCAGGGCGCCGAACAGCTTTCTAAGATTTCTAAAGAGGTGACAAGCTTGTCTAAAAATCGAAGGCAGAAGTGCTTTCAATGATATACAGATGAAGAAAGAAATTGGCAAGGACCGGAAGACCGGATACACAGAAGTAGATGAGTGACACATGTAGCCGACTTCCCTTTGAAATCAGTAGGTGTCCAGCAGCACCATCAGCAAGGAGCCGGCTGAAACCAGTGGGGTGCTGGTACAACCATTTACAGACTGGAAATGTCTGATTAAAGATGGTCTTTGTGGAAGACTGCCAGCCAAAGGCCAATATCTTCCTTTAGGAAACAAAGTTAAGTTATTTTCCTCTGTAACAAAAGAACTGGCAGGAGTAGGACCTCTCAAAAATTCTTTCTGCAGCATGAAAACTACCCAAAAAATACACCCAGAGTCATAAAGCAGTCCTGCAACCTCACGGATTAAAGACTGCACACTTTTCATGCTGAAAGAGGGTGAAGTCACAATGACCCAAGAGTAGATATGCCAAGAAACCGAGGGTTACATCCCATCTGAGGCCTTAATGTTCGGAGATGGCATGTTCTGCTGGTGCACACGTGGTACTCTGGCTTTCTGCCACCGCTTAAAAACAGCTGGTAGTTTAACTGGTGATATAAGTGATGTTTTAGGGACCTTACCTCTTTTAGGAGCAATCTCTGACAATCACAACAACTAAAGTCTGTCCAGTACTGACAGCCAAGAACCTAAATTGGTTTAAAACAACTGGTGACAGAACAACCCAGTCTAATAGTCCACAGGCACATGTGAGTAAAGCAGTATGACAGGATTTTATCACATACTGACATAAAATCAGAATCAGGAAATAAGAAAATATAATAGCTTTCATTAAAACAGAATGTTTAACAACATATTACCTCAAAATATCCTATTCCTGGATTACTGGCTGCAGAGTTTTCCAAATAACTGTTTGTTGTAGAGTGTGGATATCTGAAATTGCATGCAGACTGAGTTGTAAAAGACTGTCCTGACATAAGTAGCGTATAATGATAGTGGTTACATTTCCCTGCTCTATGTCACTCAACTGAGGTCCATCAACATGCAAGCTCTTTATTTCTTGCTCTTTATAAAAACAGTTCAGCTATGCCTACTTATCCTTCACAGGGTCACAGGCCACGCAGTGTATTCCATCTGACATTTGGTTGCATACAGCAGGGTACACATTGAACAGGTCACCAGTCCATCACATGGCTGACATAAAGAAGCATACGTGCTCATAACTATGGCACCGTGTCACCTAACATGCGTTTCTTTGGACTGCTGGTGCAGTGACCTGTTAAAACTCAGACTGGAACACAGACACAACTGAGGCTAACATATGTGAGGAAAAAAATAAAATAGAGTGATGATTCCAGGAATTTTAATCATGTGTACAGGGGGACCTACGCAAAGGACGGGATCGGGATGGATTAAAGTCTGAACGAGTAAATTACAGGACATACAGAGTGCACAGAATGGGTGGATTAAACGAGAAACTATAGATTAACCCTCCTGTTGTCTTGCGGGTCAAAAGTGACCCACTACCATAAGATATGCGAAAAGAGAGAAATCAACCCGGCGCTCAGGTGTATCACGAACAGTCCAAAGTGGTGCTCTTGGGGTAGGGAAATCCACGATCAGAAAAGAAATAAGTCCCAGGCACTCAAAAGTAGAACAGGAAGAAGGTATAAATTAAAAAGCCTTTAATGACTTTGGCTAATCATAATAAAATACCAACATGTTTCAACCACCACCGTGGTCTGCATCAGGGCAAAGCAGAAGTCACAGAATGAACAACGGTAAAGACAATTAAACCCCACACCTGGATCAGGTGTATAATTAGTGTGCCACCAATAACAATTGGAAGAGTAAGGCGCACCTATCATAGAGGAGGGGGGGGGGGGGGGGGGGGCATAGATCACAATACAATAATTGTTGTTAAAGTACCAGCATGACAAAAACAATAAACTCTTTAGATATACAAAATAGCAAATGGGCAGATAATGACATCAGAACAACATACAGACAAAATATCATAAAAAACATTTCAACTCGATATCTTCATAAAGGCCTGGATACCTAAGCGCATCTAACTGGTGGATCCAAAACGTCTCACGTTGGTTGAGCCTGCGGATCCGGTCGCCGCCTGTATCTAAGGGCCTGATATGCTCCAAAGCCTCAATATATCAATTATATTTATAAAGTTTTTTATGATATTTTGTCTGTATGTTGTTCTGATGTCATTATCTGCCCATTTGCTATTTTGTATATCTAAAGAGTTTATTGTTTTTGTCATGCTGGTACTTTAACAACAATTATTGTATTGTGATCTAAACTGTTGGTCCAACTGACAGTTGGTTTGTGGTAAAAAAAAAAAAAAAAAAAAAAAGTGGAATCCTGAAAACTGTTATCTTTTTGAATTGTGTAACAAAAAATACATGATAAAAAATGTGTTGAATTGAGTTGAATAGATAAATAACAGGTGGTTTCATCATGCAAAATAGATTTTGGATTTAAAATTCAATTAAGTTGCTTTATTTTGGGGCTTTGGTAGACAAAGGGGAGTAAACAGAATGTTAAGACCGCACAAGGGTTAAGAGATGTTTGCAGTGTTAAGAGAGAAGTATAATATATCTGAGAAATAACATACAGGGTGAGGTTAGCATGAGTCTAAAGTAGATTCCTTTCAGCAAGCCGGCAGCCACTGGTCTTGCCTTACAAATGAACTTAGTGAAAGCTCCATAACCACGGGATAATGTTGCATTTCAAAATATAGAGTTTGTCCACAGCTGTTGTTGGTTTCTTATTTTGGAAAACTAACAAAATTCGGATCGTTCCAGCTAAGTGACGTAGCGGCAACATTAAAACATTGCTCAGGAGCATCTGCGTGAAAATGTTCAATACATCATCATGTAATAAGTCTGTGGGTGATGGTGTCATCTGCTTTGAAAATCCCCAGCTGCAGCTCAATCAGACAAAGCTTTATCCCTTTTGGTCACAGTGATAGCAGTCGGCCTCCTCACTCAATGTGCCACTTTCAGCAACCCTCTAAAATAGCTTCTGGTTGCACTAAAATAATCGCTTCTGCCTGGTCCAAGTCCTGCCACTTCTGAGATGGAAAGAATAATGCAGCGGTGTCGTGTGCGTCCACAGTTTTACTGTCCGAGGTCAGATAAGGTGAGCAAAAAACCGAACCTTCTAACATCGCTCCATCATTTGTTTGCTTTTTAAAACAACAATATTCACATGCACCTAATGTAACCCTAATGCAATTGCTGTTTATGGTGCTAATTAGTCTTAATGTTATTAAGAACATGGATAAAAAAACTCTGATTTATTATTTTTTTAAATTTCATTTAAATTTCACTTGGTTGTTTGTTGTTTTCCCTTTTACACGATCGCAAGAGAAATGATTTACTATGAGTTCTTCTGGGAAGTTTGAGCATTTCTGTAACCGATAAACTCTAAAATATCATATCACCACTGCACACAAACGCAATTTACCTTTTTATCTAATCTTATTGTCCTTAGATTTTCTCACAGCAGGTTTTTGTAGTTTTCTGGTAGATACAACATCTTAAAGATGTATTAAATGTGGCTACCCTCGTCCACTGGATGTAAATGCAAAGTCTCACAATGGGAGTTAAGGTTTGATATGGAATGGTGGCTTTGTGAACACAATCCTGCTCAAACACAATACTTTTACATTCTGATGTCGCTGTGAATTCTAATGTGTGCTCTTCCACGTAGCATTCACAAGCAGCAACAACGCTGAGAATCACTCATCTTTGCTCTGCTGTTGTTCGCAGGAATTTTAAAACACTGGAGGTGCTCAGTAGAAATCCCCCTGAGTTCTGGAGGCATAGCCAAGCAGCCTCACTACTATTTTCAGTCTGACATATTGTCCTCGATGTGTTTTCCACTGCTTCTCTATCTTTACCCTGGCCGGCTCACTCTCTCAGCTCATACAGTAGGTCTCTTTGGGATGCCACATATTTTCCACCAACATTTCTTATTGTCTTGGGGTGGCAGAAACCAGGATTGACCCTTTGATATTTTCAGTTCATGAGTCCAAAATGAAGATAACACTGAGCAACATTACGCATGGTGGGGCTGCAAGGACACGGCCTCTGCTTTCCAAAAAGAGCATTGCTGCTAATATGCAACTTTCACAACAACCCCTGAACTGAGCCAGAGTCAGAAAGCTGTTGATGATGATGCTTCAACAACAGATAAGAATAAAATTAAAGTATTACCAAGAAATATTACATTTAGAAAAAGTTAACACTGCACGTCAGCATACAAATCTTAATTTATCTGTGAAACAGGGCCATATTTGGGTCTCTTTTTCTGCATCTAAGCGACGGCGGCTCGGCTTTACCAGAGCAGGTCAGGTGTCCAAAAGCAAAATCTTAAAAGAAAGCCGGTCATGCAGCAAGAAAACAAACATGAGCACAAATGTTTTCAGTTTCATGGTGTGAAATTTAGAGGGATCTTTGGGTAGAAATATGAAATAATAATCAAAACTGTGTTGTTTTTATGGTAGAATTAAATAAAAACGTGATGATTGCATGTCGATCAGTTCACCAATGCACGCGTGCTGAGACAAACGAAAGAGTTAGTTACGGATCAAAACGTGAAAGAAAATTACGAGACATGTCAAGGTGGCAGCTCCGCTGAAGTTCTTAAAAAAAGTCAAAACGTATCTAAAAACACGAGGCAAAAAGGAAGCAACCAGACTGGAGACAGAACTTAGTATATCTGTTAAATCTACCTATAAGGGCAATGATCAACTCAGGAAGGGAGTGTCGTAAAGCTAAAAGAAAGACTTGAAATTATAACAAAACTAAGATGGGAAATAAGAACTGCTGTCATTTTATTTCCTAAGATAAATGCCACAGATGATTAATGTCTTTTTCCCAGGAGTGTATCTTGTTGCTCATCTGAAAAACGGAGGGTGAAACGAGGAGTGTTCAGGTGGTAACGACCCTTTTACCAAGTCAAAGTCATTACCTGTACTCAGTGTTCTGGATTAAGTTGATTTCATGTGAAAAACCCATAATTTAAGCTGTTTAAATGCTCTGTGCATCATCCCTGAGCATCAGCTTGGAGGACAACAGCTTCTAGAAATGTTTGGCTGCGGTTCATCCTATTTAAGGTAGGAACACGAATGATAGGATACGCTCAGCACCCACGGAAACTTTAGATTCTCTTTTTCTAATAAATGAATGACTCAATCTGCGTCTGTGTCACATCTGTCTAAATGGATTATTTTCTATCTATTCGTTGGTGTACAAATCCGGTGATGTATTGAGTTATATTTATACAAAATAAAGAAAATTGTAAAGGTTTTCAATTGCAGGTAAGATTGTTTAGGGCTTAAAGTACCTCTGTCCTTTCCTAGAGGCAAAGAACAGCAACAGGCGACGGGGCGGCTGTAGCTCAGGAGGAAGGGTGGTCGATCGCTGGGCTCCCCAAACCGCATGTTGAATTGTCCTTGGGCAAAACCCTTCACCTTGCTTCTGATGCATCCACTGCTGGTGTGTGGTAGAGAAAAAGCAAGGCTTAGCCTGTAATACTGTAGACTAACAAGTGCTGCATGCGTGTGTGTTTGTGTTAATTAGAGAATGTGATTTGTAATGTAAAAGCACATAAATACAGTCCATGTGGTTGATAATGGAAACAAACTCAAAGATTTTAGTGGGGAAGCACCCAAGGCATTCAAATTAAAGAGGCATCAAAATTAATTAATTCAAATTGTCCACTAAAAACTCTTTTATAGTCATCTGTAAAGAAAAAACAATATCTAAATATAGCTGCAAGCAGCGATTGGGGTGGGGGGGGGGGGCTAGCAGCATGGCAGAATAGGCAAGCCTACGACTTCTCAGGAAGGCGTCACGAGTCCATGCACCAAATTTGGCATCGATACATCAATGCATGGCAGAGATACGGCCTCACTTCCCATTTACTATTGTTGGCGCCACGTTTGATTGGCTGCTACAGGCAAATGGAAGTGGAAATAAAAAATCCACACAATAACGTGTGTGACTTGGTTTGAAGATTCTATGTGTCAAGTCCTGGAAATATTGACACAAAATATTGACCCGGAAATTGGACAATCTGCGTGACCTGCAATGCTTTTTGAAGGTTTTTCATCAAATTCAAAATGGCGGAATATTCAATATGGCGCAAATGACGTTGAGTTGGACTCGTCTTGATCCAAGGATTCCAATGAGGCCTCATTTGTGAAATTTGGACCAAGGAGTCCAAAGTTATGCAACTGAATGCACTTCGAACTTTGACATGTTGGTGGTGCTAAAGAATTCACTGTACGAAGATGAAAATTCTTGGCGTTGACTTTGGCACTTCCCTGAATACGTGTGCCAAATTTCACAACTTTATACCATAGCGTTCTAGGGACTGCCATAGAATTCAATTGCAGCGGAAATGGATCAATAATAATAAGAAAAGCTACTAACACAATGATGAAAATACTGATGTAATTGTTACTACAGTAGGTGCGATTTGATTATAAAATGCAGTCAGAGTTGTAAATACTCAAAGAGTGTGTGGAAATGGAGGCAGTGAGTGGCAGAGGGTCTGAGCGTTCTCATCCATGTTGGAAGAAACGTGACATGAAGTGAGCATCTCAGTGTTTTCTGTTCAGGAATCATTGTGATACTGGCCAAATCCAATCTGGATTTAGTTGCGTTTCCTTCTTTGGCATACTCGCTGCACATTTTCACCACTGCTTTGTATCAATTTGTTTTGCCCAGGATGCTGCTGACTGAGTTGTTGGTGCTTAAGTTATCAAACAGAATGCAGGAGACCTGCTTTAGGCAACGAAAACACAGCGAGGAAGTTTTCCGAAAGGGTAAGAAAACAGCAAAATGTGATCCAGCCAAATCCAAAGCTGAGCTCCAGAAGTCCACCCCTACAAAAAGGATAAAGAGATAAATAGAATAAACACACGAAAAGTCGATTTTATTAACTTCGTCAGAGACTGCATACATTTAAATATATATATTGATGGAACCAGCTCCAGATAAGCTGCTTTTAATGCTGTTGAAATTAAAACGTCTCGTTCAAGATTAGCCACACTGGCTCTGAACATACGCTGGAACTGTGTATGTAGTAGAAAAAGGGACACAAATCCAGGTTAGATTAGGCTCCAAAGCTTCTAATAACAAATAATATTTCTGCCTGAAAAACTAAATGAACTTTCAGATGTTTTATTAAATGATCGAGCAATCATCCAGACTGAGCTGATGATGCAAGAGCATCTGCTGAGCAAAAAGGTCCAAAATGGTGCTAGTTTAACTGGAAACTCATGAATTCGGATTCAAATATAATAAAACATGCTTTGGATGCTTATTTGTATTTTGAGGAGGCAGCGCTGAGAGTGGAGGAGAAATTCTGCCTGCTTATTATCGGCAACAATGCTGGAAATGTCAGTCATTAATGGCACTCACTGAGTAATTTCTCATCATTTAACAGATGCTCTGTCAACATCGAATAGACTCTTTAATTCAGAGTAACATGGTTGTGAAAATGGGATTAAAATGAGTGGAAATAACAGAGCAAGTATTTCTAAATCCACGCTTATTTTCTTATCTTTTGGGTAGAAAACCTTTGGTTTGAGCGTATAAACTGAACCTTCATATGTATAATAAAATATACATTTTAAATAGAACATGAGACTCTTTATTTCTTTCTTTTTCATAAAAAGATACAGATAATAATTCATAATAAAAGCCAATTGCATAACCTCTCAAATGTTTGTTATTTATAGTTTTTCTCTGGTTTTTGTGAAAAGGCTGTTTTCAAACAGTGAATACATTTATGAATGCATTTTTTTTTAAATCACAACTTGAATCTTAATTGATTGAAATGGGAAAATAAGAGCCAAGATTTTCAAACACATACATTTCCCTTTAAAGTAGGAGAAGCAGTGCACTTTCAGACATTTCAGATCTGCTTTCTTTCATGGGCACATTCAGAAAAGGCATGAAATCAGCCACCTTGAACATAATTCGCACACTGTGTACACACACTAAGCTTACAATAATAGACAGACGGGCCCATAAGAATTCATGATGGGATTTTCAACTGAAATTACATCAGCTTCCTTTTGACTGCTCCAGAACCCATTTCAGTTCACACATGCACACCCACACAGGCAGAAACACACACACATCTACAGGCAGCACAATCCCGTGTGAGTCTCTTAGTGGAACTGGTGATTAGATATCAAATAACCAGGAAGAAAAGCAGCACAAATGCACACACACATTACATTCCATCAGTTAAGACTGAAAAGCTGCTACTATAGCCTGAAACCAGCTTCGGGACAAAGCTGTATTTAAACAGGGGGCAGTTCAGATAATATGTATGCAAAGTTTAGTCTTATGAAATCTACTGAGTTTTGTATAATTAGTCACTATTAAGCTTTTTAATATGATAATGATCTCTAATCTAAATCATCTGTACCAGTGCATTAGTAAACTGCTGTAATCCTCTTTGTACGTGCATTATTTCTTTGGTGTCACATGGCAGTTCTTTCTCCTCTGCTGTGATGAAGCACTTATTGTGTTTTCTGTCAGGAAGCTGCCTTCTGTGTCTGCAGCCTCTCTTAACACAAACCGTGGGACCGTGGCACCACACTCCTGCTTGCAGAGATAAACAAGTAAACTGAATGTTAACAGTATCCACCGTACAGCAGGGTTAAGAATTAAGTCGGTGCTAATGTGTCCTTTCATTGGCTTACTCTGTTTAATTTGTTGGTTTGATTGAAAAATAACTGGTTGTGTACTGGCTCTTTGGCATTTTATTGGGCTTTCTGCAGGGAAATGTAGAATAACTTTCTAAATCACTCTGACTTGCTTTAGGTTTTCTCATACAGGTGTTACCAGCAAGCATCAAAGTCGTTTGTGTGTCTGTTCAGTGTGTCATAAGGATGGGAACCGAGAACCGGCTTCCAGGAGTTTGATTCTGTGGAGTCGTTAATCCGGCCGCCTAACGATCCCGTTTATAGGTTCTGCTAACGTCTGACGCATTTGCGCAATGACGTCATGTGAACGCTTCGTATTTTGGCTCAGAATGTTTCCAACATGGCGTCGAGGCAGAAGCGCTCCAAAGTTTGGTTATAATTCACCAAAAAGGACAATATTATTATTTTTTTTTTTACCATGTATTTAGACTTAGTTCTTCCTTATATTGACCTTGGAATGTCAGGATTTGTTTTATATGTCCGATGATTATAACACATTTGTTTAGCGAAGAAGTGTTTTTATTTAGCCCAATATGTGTTGGAAGCTTACCAACAGCGCAGGGGCGCCCTTTATGTTTGAGTGGGGTTGTTGTCTACTGAGGATTAGCAATTATGGAGATGTTCTTTTGACTATTGCTTTTTATTACTTATGGTTTGTCTTGTAAGCCCAGTGTTATATAAAGCTGGGCACCTTTTTGGTGTATGACACCGTTTAACGAAACAAACAAAACAAACAAAATAAACTAGGGCCAGCTGCAACACGTGCAGAGCTGTGATCAAATCGAAGGGGGAAACACCTCCGCCTGTCACACCGCGGTGAGGTCTCGTCTCCATATCATGTCTCGTCATTTCCTGTTTTAGTTTGAAAGATTAACTCTCCTCTCGTGTCCCAGTCTAATTGTGGCATGAATGATTCCACCTGTTCCCTGTTATCCCAGTGTGTATAAGAGTCTGCGTCTCCCCTCATCTTGTGCCAGTGTGTCGTATCTGTTGGTTTTAACGTGCTTCACTCTCGCCTTCTCTAAGCCATCGTCCAAGTTCCAAGTCATAGTTCTGATCGAGTCCTCGCTAAGAGAGTTTTTTGTTCTGAATGACTTTAATAATATAGCTTTGATAAAGCCTAGTTTAAGTTTTATAGCTTTCTTGTTTGTTCCTCCCAGTGGAGTGACCTTTTGTTTGGATAATATTTCATACTGTAGTGCCTCCTATTTTTCAGGAGACGTTTTTTTGTTTTCCTCCGTAGCAGGAGTGACTTCAAGTTAAGACTAAAGTTTGATGATCCTTTTGTTTTTCCTCCTTAGTGGAGTGATCCTTGTTTTGATAAATTTTCATAGATATGCTTCTCTCATTTTGGGGGAAGCATATATATTATTGCAGGGGTGGAATGGTACAAAAAACTCACGGTTCGGTACGTACCTCGGTACGGACCCTACGGTTCGGTACATTTTCGGTACAGTGCTGAAGGAGGCGTGTAGCGAGGTTCGACCACATGTGATAGATATCTGAGTCCTGCCTCTTCTACAGTGGAATATGGGCGCATAGCAGATGCGATGTAAATTCCAATTGCTTTGGTAATTTTTTTTGCTCTGTATGTATTTATATCCAGGGGTTGTTGTAATACATTTGGGAGACGTAATTGGTCGGGTCTTTTCATGGTTCTATAGAACGCATCTGACGGAGGTGTATGGTGGTCGGTAGCTACGCCACATGTCATGCTATCACGGCTGAAATGTTTCATCATACCACACAGACAGAACCGGCGCGTGTTTAATAAGTTAAACTTACACGTTGTGTCCTTTGTCTGCGGCGCGGTGCCCTCCTTTCTTCCTTCATGAAACGAAGAAGTATGGCCTGCGCTTGATCCTGACTCTCTCTGTGAGCTTTTCCAGCCTCGATATTAGACGCCTGATGTTATTGTCCATGATTAATATCACCATCATGCAGACCATGAACACGGTGGCCTCCCCGCTCTCCATATTAGCTTCTTTGTGGTGTTTTTTCTTCTCTCGGGTTTTGTTTTGTTCTGTTTAGTTGTTGAATGTAGCGCTAAACGGCTAACGGCTAACACGTCACTGACGCAGACGGCTGCGCGCGGCGCATCAGTCCCGACTCATGTGCGAATGCAGACTGAAACAGCTTCGCTGGGGAAGGACAGTTATCAGAACGAAATTCGAGTAGGACAGTTCTGATAACTGAGTTCTTATAACTACTCTGTCCGAAAGCGTATATCTCTACGGACCAATCAGAGCTTGCATGTGGCAGTGTTTAAATGGGTCCTGAAGGAATCTCTCAAAATAACAGTTCCGCGTTCAGAAAACTTCCGTACCGTGTGAATTCTGCGTGGAAATGCGCGTACCGAACCGTGACGGTTCGCTACGAATACATATACCGTGCCGGCCCTATATTATTGATAACTTCTATAGCTTGCTTTGTTCTCTCTTGGAGAGTTTTTGGGAACTCCTGCTTCTCCATTAAAAGCTTGTGGATAAAACATATCCTGCTCATGCGTCCTCCATTCTCTGGGCCTGACACCAACATGCTGAAACATGTGACCACACAGCACGGATGCAAAGTCTTTGACGCGCAGCTAAGCGATGGCGGCGACTCTCGCGGGGAGCTTGTGGCACATCAGTCCCAGGTAACGTAAAACTTCCAGGTTCTGTTGACTCTAATTCAATATAATAATGTTAGCGACATACTGTATGAACAATTTCCATCTGATATTAACATTTCAGGCTCAGAGGCAGGGAAAAGTTGAGCTCAAAATGGTGGTGCATACTTGAAATGAAAGTGTTACTGCAACCAAAGCCATTTGCACTATATTTGTACTATATGTAACTGGATGAGAATCTATAAGAGAACCGATAAGGAACCGAACCGATAAGCGATATTGGAACCGGAATTGCTAAATTCTTAACAATTCCCCTTGCCATGAAGGTGTCTCTCTTTTAATCCGGCTTGTGAAATGTAAAGATAAGAGGCTACAATGTGAAACCTAAATTTTAAAAGAGAGTTCAGAAGGGAATCAATAAATACCGACAGTAAAGTTTACAGGAGGAGGTTACCCTCTCAGTCACTTTCATAAACTCCTGCTCTCTCAGTAAAGGCTCTGACATGTTGAATTCTTGTTCAGTACAAGCACCGTCATCATAAGAAGAATAAAATACATTTTGAAAAAAAAAAAAAAGCTGATATTGAGTCAAGCCTTAAAGGTTGTGCCTGAATGAGCAGCGGTAATTACTGCTTTACCAGACATCTTTCACCCAAAGAAACGCTTTCTTTCAGGCAGAAATGCTCCATCCTCAGACCAAATTTGGGAAATGATACATGAACACTGGCGTTTTTCATTCTTTTACATCTGGAAAACATCTTGCGCTTCTGATAAAACAGACAAAAGAACGTTTTATTTTCATTTTTAACCAAATACATTTAAAAAATTGTTTCTGTACACCACGATGGCCTGTCCTACAGAGCTTCTTAATGTTTGAATTACATTTAATACATCTTGTATTAAATTCAGATGTGTACTGTAGCCAGTTTTACCCCATACATTATTGTTATTTATCATTATTCAACTGGTACATTGACTTATTATCTCAAAGTAACACAGTTATACTGTAAACAATTAGGGAGTGGAATGAATATACACTTCCGTAAGGATATATATATATTAGGAAATGCATTTTCTATTAATTTTTCGAACACATCAGTGTATTTTCAGAGTTACACCAGAAGTAAAGCAAGAACACAGTGTTGGCATAACTGTTCCCATCTATAGGTTAAAGCTGCAGTCTGCAACTCTTTTTCAAGCATAATGCCTGGAACTGTCCGGGGATTCTGAAAGTAGTACATTAAATACCCCAATACAAAAAAAAATGAATTCTCCAGGTCCCCTATATGTCCCGCTAGGTCCCTCCAAAGCCAGCAGGTTTGTTTACAAAATTGCAGACCGGACCGGTAAAAGGTAACCAATCAGGTTTACGAGCTGGGCTCTGCTGCCTGTCAATCACCGATTGTGCACGCGCGATACAAGGTAGGCTCGTCCCCACGCTTATTTATCTGGACTATTGAACTTCATTACGGGCTTGTCTACTTACTGTGTCTTCCATGATCGCAAATGACAGGTGAGTTGATGAATGAGGAGTCGTGTAAGCGCATCTGACGTGCACGTCTACGTGCACGAGTTCTCATGTGTTTTGATGGGGCGGGACAGGAAGTTGAATAACTTTTTAGTTTTCGGTTAAAAAATAAGCATTTCTTGCATTTTGCGACTACGGAGGTCACCGTTTTCAACTTCAACCGTTCTGATAGATCATGTAAACTCTTAAAATGCCAAAAATTAGAACTTTACCTATGACAACAACAAATCCTGCAGACTGCAGCTTTAAGGGGTTCATAAAGTTCTCCGAACGACAAAAACATGACCATGTATATAAAAAATAAGGAAATAAATCATATAATGGTCATGTTTGCTAAGCAAAGACCCAAAAGTGTCGATACATTCGGTCATTCTCAATGAAAGGAAAAGAGATATTCTTGGGTGTCATTATTTTCCTTAAGAATTCTCCTTCCCATCTGTCCCTCAGCTTGTGATGTTTTCCATCCACCCATCCATTTTCTGTACTTATTACTATGTATTACTTCTTCAACATTAATGTGAAAAAGTTTCAAGCTATTTGGGAGTTTGTGGCACTGAGCTCACTTAAAGGTCAGCACTGACAAAACAGATGGTTATTCATCAGTTTCTGCACATTTGTATGTCAAGAGTTCAAAGCTGAATAAAACAGATGCATGTTGAATTCACTTTAATGAGAAATTAAGATTTTGTTGAGAACTCCTGCCGTTAGCTTTGCTGATTAGAGGTGTGATATTCAATAATCAAGCTTTTGCTTGTTTTTTTTTTCAGATCTTGTGAAGAATATTTGGCTCTTTGGTGGATCTGTTGTCACAGTGCCAGCATGGCTGCTGTCTGGTGCCTGAAGCTTACTAATTAATCTTTGTCAGCACTTTCAACAAAAGCTACTTTCTGAAGTAACATTTTGGCATTACTCGACTTCATATTGGCACATTGGACACTGTTTGCACATGGGCTGTTGTTCATTCCATATTACTAAAAACATTTAATCCAAACACTAAACAGCTGATATTTCTATCAGAAATCATTTGTGTGGTCCTTTGTAATTCTAAGTACAGGTGACATATTGTGCATGTTGCTTGGTCCTTTTCTCTTCTCTCCCTCCATCACTTCTGCTCTCCCACACAAAGCTCGTAACCATTTCTTATTATTTGGGCACCCTGTGGATTATGATGTGAGTTTCTTTGTGTTGCCGTGTGTTTGGATGCTAAAAATAGCCACAAATCATTTGTCTTCCAAGTCATTTGTATGGCTTCTCTGCCGTCTTTTGAAATGCTGAAAACTCTGAAGATGGTTTACATTTTGAAACAGAAGGCTTCATGAGCGGCAAGCGTGACTCGTTTACTGAAGCAGGAGATGAAATGTAGCTGCTTTTCTCATACCATACAGCCTTTCAAAGGTAACTAGCTTATTATTACATCAAAAAAATATATAAAAAAGAAACATCTAGAGATATCTTTACAAGTATTTAAGACAAGTCTTCTGCTTTGAGTCCACAGAATGCAACATGTCCAGAAGTGGTGCTATTTTTACATCTGTCTGTCGGGCAGGTTTACTTGGTTACCAAGATAATGAGTCATGTCCCAGGTGGTGGTGATGATGTATAACCTGGTTCTCACGCAGATGGATGTTTCTCATCCATCTGGAATTTTGTCGGTTGCCTAGCTGTTCTCTGCTGTGAGTAGGCGGGGGTTGTATTCAAAAACCTCTCGAACCTGATAGGAGAATTCATTGTGTGTGTCACGTACTACTTCGACCAATCATATCAAAAGCGGACGTGATGCGTTGGAGCGCGACCAGTCTCTAGGTCTGTGGTGGATAATAAACAAAACACAACAGCAGCGAGCAAAGCAGGAGCTAGCAGCAGCTAATCTGTTAACACCCCGCCCCACGATTGTGATTGGATCTAGGCATAGAGGCGGGCCCGGTTATGGGGTAACCGAAGACTTCGGGCTCAACAAGGCGCGCCCAGACCCTCGTGCGAGCTCACGAAGTGTAACGAAGATGCACGAAGCACGAAGGGTCTGCGTGAGAGCCAGGCTAGGTGATGTAGGCCTCAGAGATTAATTAATTTAATTTAATTTTTCCTTTAGCTTACAATGCAACATAATTTCATTAGCAAGGACCATGCTACAACCATGTGAGTTATGGGCAGACTGGAATGGCTCGAGGTTTCCTGATTGGTTCATCTGGGGTGTCTTGAGTGATGGCTGGAGATGGATTCGGGGTGGGGGTACCATCCCAGATGTTCAAATACACGGGCTGACTGAGAACCCCCCAGATGATACCTGAAGGAGAGGAGTAGGAAGGAATGGATGAGAGGATGTGGAGAAGGTTGGGGTGGGGATGAAGTAAGGGATGAGGTGTGGAAGAGGAAGGATGGATGGTTGGGGGTGAGGGGTCGGGGAGGGGGGAGGGGGGTTGGAGGACGAGGGAGAGGGAGAGGGTGGGTGGGGCTGAAAGAATGAGACAAACCGTGCTGAGAAGGTGAAAAAGCTTAAGAAAGCTCATCAGGTGATGAGAGGAGGGGTTCAGGCAAGGCTTCATCTTCCTCATGTTAATTTTGCCGCTTTTAATCATGTTGTGTAACAAATAGGGCTCGGCAACGATTCAAATGTTTAATCTAATTAATCACATGATTTCCTTGATTAATCACGATTAATCGCATTTGTACGCAAAATCCAAAAATGAATCCAAAAGTAGTGTATAGCTTTTAGCATTTAGCTTTATTTTAAATGTGCTGCCATATGAATGAAAGTGCCATAACATTTGTTGTGCAAACACACTTTTAACATCAGCATCTTTCTGTAGTTTTTATGTAGAAGCCTCGCTCCACTGTCTGTTTCCTTGAATGACTTGCTGCTATCAGTTGTGTGTTTTGCCTTTAAGTGATATTTTAGACTGGAACTACTACGCTGAGAAGACAATTCAACTTGGCAGTGTTTACAGATGACTTTGGTTCTGTCGACTCCGCCGTCTGGAAGAACTTTAAAATGAAAATGGCCGAGTAAAAGTTCCGTACCCTTCTCCATGTTTGGTGGATCCGCCAATTACTTTCTTTTCCGGTTCCGCAGCAGACAGCAGCAGACTTTTACAAAATAAAAGCCTGTAAGCAACAGACTTTTACAAAATAAAAGCCTGTGAGCAACAGACTTTAACAATAATAAAATGAATAATGAAACAGGGGTGGTTTGTGGCATAGTGGGTTGAGCCCCATGTGCAAGAGACCCCGGTTCGAGTCCCGCATCGAATGGTCCTGTGCTGCATGTTGTTCCCCCTCTCTCTGCCCCCTGCTTCCTGTCTCTCTGAACTTTCCATTAAAGGCACAAAGGCCCCCAAAAATAAAAAATAAATATATATATATATATATATATATATATATATATATATATATTTTTAAATAAAAAACAAATAAAAAAAATAAAACCTGCGTTAATGCTTGATAAAATATTTATCGGCGTTAAATAATTAACGAGTTAAATCTCCCAGCCCTAGTATCAAACATTACAAACTATGTCCGTGAAGGTGGACTTTCAGGTGCGTCTGCTCGACATATGTTACAGTCGAGTGCAAACACAACCTTGTTCTTTTTAAGGGAACTCAAACTACCTTTTCTTTCCAATTTTTGATCTCCATTTCTTACATTTTTCAATTAAACGCTTGTTTTTCAAAGAAGCAGAGACCAAAGGAACATCTCATTTCAATAGTTGTGTTTTTTTAAGCAGAGTATCCGTTTAATTAAGTTCTTAGTGTAACTGATACTTGAAAGTGAACACTGTAGCAGTAGGGATGTTAGTGCTGAATAAAAATCCGTGCACATACACACATACTAACACTGCCTGAAGAAATAATATCTTCTACATGTCAGCCACCCACCAGCCTGCAGGCTCACACAAACGCACCCATGGTGACAACCTTGGTCCTGGTCAGTGTCAAAGGACCCGATGCTGATTTATTTACGCGATGAAGAGTGACGGATTGGAGCTGACGGTGAAAGTGGCCATCTCTGCACTTGTGTGTGTGTACATTGTGTGCATGCATGCATCCATATCTGCGTGTGAGTCTGATAACGGGTTAGAATTGGTCCGGCAGCCTTAATCTCCTAGAAGACAGATGACCCAAGCCTTTGTCCGAACGCTTGTCCACACATACACACCGGCACAGATGCACACATTCCTAGGTTGTGTGTATGCCTCTGTATGTGCGCATCCGTGTGTGTTTGAAGCTCCAATTTATTGCCTTTGTCTGGGAGACATATTGTTTTAGGAATAATTGGAGCTTTGGGACGGCTCTGTATTGTTAGTTAATTGTCACCGACACAATGGAATAACCATGTGGTTTGTGGGCAAAGTGTGTGTGCAGGGAAGATTTTGGTTAACTAGTGAGCTCCAAAAAGCTGAACAAAAAGAGTACGATCCCCAATTTAAAGTCAAAGAGGTCCAACGACAACGTCACGACCTAATTTACTTACTTCTGAGTTTCAGGTAATGTTGCCAGTTTGAAACCTCAGCCATACTCATATATATAAAACACCGAGCGCATTGATTTCCTTGAACAAACCCCTGAGCCGATCAATCATCTGAACACGGGTTCAGTGGAAGGATGTAACTCAAGAAAATCAAAGTCTCAGTGCCGAGTGAAGTGAAAGATGTGATGATTTCCAGCTTTGCATTAACATTTGACAGATTTTCAATGAGGTTTCAGCCTTTCTGACTCTTCTCCATGTGAGCTGTTTTTGTCTCTGTTTTCATGGATTTTGGAGGAAGCGGCGCTGCACGGGTTGGGAAGATGAAACAACCTCTTTTTTTTTTATCCCAGCACGTCAAATGCTGCTGTTTTTTCAGGACCGAAGGGTTCCTCTGAGATCAGCACAAGGTGTTCTTTGGCACTGTTACCATGCAGCACAAGCTTCTGCAATATTACGAGCACCAAGCAGTCTGACATCTTTCTAATTAAAATTATTTAAAGAAAAGCTTCTCCTTAAGTTGGAGGAAGGATCGGGGAAAGTTGTGATGCTGAGAATCCTATGACTCGAGTTTTGGTACACTTTGAATTTAGAATATGTCTTCATAAACATCCCAGATGCATTGATGATGATAATATACTTTTCACGTGGTCAAAGATGTGTGTCACAATTACAGACCACCAGCCTGTGCTGCACAGTTCCTCCATGTATCACGGAAAAAGCCATGTGACAGAAAACAAACACCATCCATTAGCCATATGTTGTTAAACCTACAGACGAACGTACAATCAGATAAACTGTTTGAGCAAATACAGTTGATAGAACAAACATGAAAACTGAGATGTATGTTTCTACTCGAGCAAACACCATTATGGTAAATTAATCAGGAAGCCTCTGCAGAGATGCTTTTCTGCACAATTGTTGCATATAATTTACAATCATAACAAAACACTCACACATCAAATAAAGTAAACGAACGGGAGGCAGCGATTAGGTCAAGCATGCTGAGGAGGCATGCCTGTGGGTGGCTGTTATTTGCTCTTTTGCAGTGCCAATCTCAGTCCACAGCTGCAACTAAAACCGCCTCAGGTATCTTTTTTAAGCAGAATATATATGAATAGTTTGTGAATAATCAGTTCAGTTTGCAGATGAAGAAAAGCTGAAACTGTGCATTGACTGGATCAACTGCAGTTAGGTATTCAAATTATTACTCGTGGATTAAAGCTCAACAATGTTGGCGTTTGTAGTCCATTGCTTAGTTAAAGAGAGAGAATTCAGATTTTAACCCAAACAACGTTAATATTGTGGTTTATTCTGTAGATCTACTGTATGTTTTGCCCTGTTAGAATCACACATTTCACTATGGAAGTCTGGAACGGGAGAGTTTGCTTAACTGTTGAAATATAAATCAGAGACATGAAGAATCGGTTGTTGACAGTTGACACTGTGCTAACTTTAGATTTGTGTCTGTGAGATCAATCAGCACAACACAGTGTTTAAAGCTCTGTTGGACAGTGTAGAATACTGCAGTCAGTGTGCTAATGTTGCGCCATCTGAGCCATGATTAATCTTTTATCCATCAGAAATGTAAAAGCTACCCTGGACTGAGCCTTTTTCCCTCTGAGATCGAACATGTCAGCCGTTATGTGTTTGACTTCCTGCGTTTTTTATATGAATATCACAGAAAGCCATTTTAAACCATCGTTACACCAACAAAGCAGTAACAAAAACTCCATATATTGCCGACAACTTTCACCTTAAATCTGTTTTTGTACAACAGCCAATGATGTGGTGGAAGTTAATGATACTTTAAACCAACCCTTTTTCTGATATCAACTTAGTGCTTATGGTGTCTGTGATGTCTTGGCATTTAGACAGTAGCTAATAAGCTAATAAACAGTGAGAAAGTACTGATTTTTTAAAGTATATTCTTCATATAAGCTGAGTTTCCAGCCACGTTGGCGTAAAACCGATTAAAATCTGGATAAATTGACATTTTTCAAGTGTATTTAATACTGTAAGAAACTTATTTGCATTATTTCAAAGCAAATTACAGAAGCACAAGTTTAAAAATAAATTAAATTGTACATTACTTACATTAATTCTGAGTGGACAATAACACATTGCTAAGTCAAAGGTGTTATCCTTTAAAGTTTAAATGATAGAAGTATTTCGTAGCTGCACAGGAAGAACAAATGCTGCTATATTTGTTTTAACTCACTATTTTTCAAGCTGATGAATGCATCACTAAGTTTAATTAAGACGCAAATATACTAAAAATCATTGTGCAATTACTGAATTGCATGCAGCAGATCCTCAGACTGTCTCTGACGCTGGTGTCTCTCAATGAGCAGGAAAAAGCAGTTAGATAACGTCACCAAAGAGAAGAAAGTCATAATAGGGCTTAAGTTAAAGGAGAGATATCATCAAAAATATATATATGGTAAAAAGATTTAAAAAGGTCTGAAGTGACTTTTTGAGAGACCTCAAAAACTGAGCTATAACACGACCCTGTAAACTAAGTGGTGAGCCTGATGAGGGGCAACCTCTATGCAGGCTGGCAGCAGAGGATGGAGGAATATAGACTGCTGGAAGACATTACCTTTATTAGATACACCGACCCATTTATCGTCAGTCCAAAGCATGACAATGGGGCCCTTAATGAGGCTTAATAATGAACCAGCTCCAAAATGCCATAATTAGCTGTGGGAGGGTAATAACTGAGCTGGAATCCAGGCAAATGAACTGGAAGTGTAGGAGCCTGAGAGGCCTGCAGAGCAATCACACACAATTTTGATTTCCATGGCAGTTTGCAAGTAGCTTTCAATGAGGTGTATGAGGAGCACCCATTTAGCTGGCCGACAAAAGATGATGTGGATGATTAAGCTTGGCAAACATCTATTTTTTCTCCCTGTTTTTATGTACATACAGGTTTTAAAATCTGAATTATAAGCAATTATATAACCACATCTTCCTCTTTTACTTCTGTGATTTATTTCAGTTTATTGCATTTCACTTACAGTACTTTCTATCACTGGGGGATATATCACACTGGAAAAAAAACAAAGTCTTACCAAGTATATTTGTCTAATTTCTAGTCAAAATATCTCATTACACTTAATATAAGACACAACTGCCTAACAAGTACTACTTCAGCCAGATATAGGGACTTGTTTGAAGACAATGCATCTGGAATATATTGTTAAATGAAAAAGTCTTGAAAACAAATTGTTTTGAGTCACATATCACATGAAACAAGCTTTATTTTTACACTTGAAGAGGTTTTTAAGCTAATTTCAAGATCACTTTTATCTCAAAAGTCCTAAATATAACATCTTATTTCAAGAAATCATGACAAGCCGATTTTCACTAGTTCCATTGGCAGATTTTTTTTGCTTATTTCAAGCAAAAACGTCTTGTATTTGTTGTTTTTTTACTTATTTTTGGAGGGGCATTTTTTCCAGTGCAGCAGTGAGATATGATGCGCTGATTAGATTGAGATTATTTTAAGGTTTAAAACAAAAGCTTTTCCACTTGTTTTTTTCACTGTTTTGCCCATAATAAACTGCTTGATTTTATAGTAGATATCAGAACATACATAGCTGTGTAGGTATAAAAAATTCTATATATATTTAAATGTAGATATTAAAAGCAAGTTTTGAAAAACATCACAGCTTGCTCTAACACAGACACTGTGATATCATATAGCATGAACTAAAACTGTGTCCTGATCCTCCGTTAAACACTCAAACTAACCGTCCTGTTGAAAAATAGGAGATTATTCCACATTTTACTGTGAGACTGAGCATGTGTAATGATGGGAGCTGCAAATTATTCACTGTCAGAAGCCTGCAAGACTCCAAATCCAACAGAAAGAACCATGTTACAAAGTATTATTCCTTTATTTTCACATGGGAACAATGTTCCTCAGAGTCAACGAATCTCACTTTGTTGCTTTGTCCACAGCGACCCAAATGATGGAAATGCATAACATCAGTGTGAAGTGCCCCCGCACTGAATATTCTTGCTCACAAGTTCCTAGTAAGTATATTTTAATTGGACAACAAAGCAGCTGGTTATAAAAACAGATTTACACATGAAAATCCAAATAAAGACATTAGCACTTTGAATACAGCAATCAGGCAGAATGCCTACAGGCTAACTGATGATATTTTTAGCACCAACCATTTTTTCCAAGCCTTATAAATAAAAGAATTGGCATGCTAACAGAGTTATGAGTAATATATACCGTAATATATTAATATATTACGTTTAGGCAGTAACGGAGTAATATAACGCGTTACTAACTATATTTTGGTAATATTATTACAGTTACTGAGTCCGGTAACGTGTTACAATCCGAGCTGTCGCACAGGTGGAGGTTTCGAAAAAAAACATCCCAGGGGCAACAGCCGTAAATCAACAGAAGAAGAAGAAGAAGGCAAGATGGAAGCAACAACTGATAATTCAACGTTTTCTAAGTGGTTATACTCGCATTATTTTGAATTTGTCACAGAAATGGGTAAGAACCTCACAGTAAGGTGCACTTTATGTGCTGGTGGGAGGCTAAAAATAGTACAAGTAACCTGAAGAAACACCCGGAGAGAGTGCACAGCAACCTTAAGCTAGAGGCTAAACGAGTTTGTGCTATAGACAGAAGATGACAGCGCGAGCAAATCTAAACAACGAGGGTTGGATTTCTCCAGACCAGAGCTGAAGAAGTTTGACCCAGGAGAAGTGAGACGCCTGGTGGCTGAGTGTGTCGTTGAAAATGCGCTGCCTCTTTCTACAGTTGAGTCGCCGGCGTTTCAAAAGCTTCTTCGATCAAATATCAAGGTAAAAAGAAAAATCTCTAATGCTTCGTCCTAAATGTTGATTTTGGTGAAAGTAACTAAAAAGTAATGAGTTACTTATTACTCTGCACAGAAGGTAATATTGTAAAGAAACCTATTACTTCAAAATGCAAGTAACTTTTAAAATGAAACACAAAACCCACGGATTTTTTTTGGATTAAATGTCTTAAAAAATCCAACTTCTTGACTTGACTTATTTTTCTCATGATTGATTCTTACAAATAAGTCACTGGTGTTCAATAACTTTATGCACTGGGAAACCAGAACTCGTTTAATTCCAACTCCAGCGTAATTAATATCAAACTGTTTTGCTGCCGCTTTACTTTCCAACACTAATTACCTGCACTGTTATGAAAAGCTTAGTGGGATTTGACAAGGTGTAATCTAGCTGCTCTTTGACCTGCGACACTAGTTGTTACTTATCTGCCGAGCTGAGCAGGATGCAAGACGTTGACCTAACCTGCACGATGCAATCTATTAAGTATTTCAACAACCTTTCTTTTATTAGCAATAAAATATTCAAAAAAGTCTGAAAACCACTTGGAAAATGTATTCAGTGCAATTAGTCTCCATCTTTCATGGGATGAAAATATAATGATAATGTAGCTTATTATGAAGTTTAATTCAAAACCTTTGAGCATACCAAGAAGGAAATGCAATAACTGGTATAAAAGATTAAATTTATCCCACAAAAGTTTTAATTCAAGCTGAACTGAGCCAGAGATTTAAGGAGATTCAAACCCTGCAAATTCATATTCCACGAGAAGACTAACTGAATATATGTCTGTGGAGATGCTGTTACTGTTGAGACCCGATGTGCCACATCTGCTGTCAAACACAGAAGCAGTGGCATGAAATGAGTAACATTTGGAAAGTATTCAGCAGGAACTCCAGTCCATATCACAGCTGATTTTTTTATTATAACATCATTCCATTATAGTCTTTACAGGATGCCTGTATCATTTTGGTACAATTCGAATGGAGATTTGATTTGTGTATTCACAAAGTGATGCTTTTCTGAAATGAACACAGGTTTCAGTCAGGGAAACTTTCATCAGCTGAGCAAATTTGAGCTTGTTGCAGTCATGACCTGAAGAATATTTGGTGGGTGTGCAGAGAATTAGGCCCAGACTCTGTTTACACATGCTGGAGTTTACACATGCTGCACTGGAGAGAAGTTCTCACAACTAGAAATGTTGGAGGCACAACTCGTCGGATACAGTGTGAAATGGTAACAGCCAATCAGGTCACGCTCCATTGGACAGATCAGCCATGTCCACCAACATGTGATGGTGCTTCGGTGAGTGACTTTACTTTATTTGCCATTTGTGTTAGTAAAATTGAGTAATAAATATTACTAATATCTATTGAGCTGTCCAATGGAGCGTAACTTGATTGGCTGCCGTTGGATGAATTGAGACAGGGATCGATTGCTTCTCCCTGTTTACCCGGATGTTGAGGTTCTTTTTCCACTGAATTTTTTGAAGTTGAATTTTTTTCCACTGAGTTTCTTTTTAGATGTTGAATCTTTTTACACTGATTTTTGTTTTTAGAAATTGACATTTTTTACACTGTTGGGTTTTCAAATTCAAAGTCTGATTTCGATGCTGTAAAAATTCAATATTAGATATTCGTATTCAAACTGATGGCACAGAAAAACTTCCATAGTGCAGCCAATAAAGCACATTGGGAAACTTATGCCAGTGCACTGCCACTGCACGGCGGGGTGCAATAATGGATAAATGGAATTAGGATTCATCCTCTGGGCACCATGAATGCCTGTACAAAATGTTCATGTTGATTTGTAATTTAGCTGTTATGACACGCCATTCCTGACTGACAGAACATTTATATTCCTGTGTCACACCGCCAGTGTGGCTAAAAATAAGACAGATCTGTTTCATTCCTCTCACATTCTCCACCTCGAAGCTAACCTAAAGCACTCCACATATTGTAGAATCCTAATATGAAAACACCACTCATCCTTGACGATATAATTATAGCTTTGATATCAACTACCAGATACATGAAAAAGGAGAGGCGTTCATTCATTCCGTTTACATTTGGAACATTTGTCTGCTGCTTTGTTGTTAAAATTACATCGAATAAGATCTCGTTCCCATTTATCAGCGCTTAAAAGCCAGAGCTGTCTGCAGCAAATGCATTTAATCTGATGAAGCTGGAATAAAAAATCATAGATTATTTTGCTCATTATATACAGCAAGCAAAGCCCGTGCATGTTAATGTGTGCTGCAGGAACCTTTTACTGTCAGCTGACATTTCCATCACGTGGATGATGACATGTTTGTCCATGGGACAAAAGGAGAGAAGTGCCTCATGCAGCTAACCCCAGATAACCTAATGGCATGCTTCCATACAATATTTATAGCATTGGGTTTGTGTCAAAAACCAGCCTCCAAAAATAAAGAAAGGAACAAACAAAAGGCATTCCCTCCAGCTTCCCTTTTATCTTTCAATCCATCCATCACAATCAGCAGCAGGGATTTCTGATCGCAGCACATCTCCGAGTTAATCTGAGTTCACAAACCCTGCAGGAGATCCGAGGTGATCACTTCAACCTCTGTCAGTCTCCCGCTGTCTCCAGTTACCGTTCATGTTTCAGTGGAAAGTCCCATAATGCAGTAATTTACGCGTCTATCGCTTTGCAGTGCGACTTCCTTCTTATACTCTTCATTTGCATTTTCAGGCTCGTAGCTGATGTGCTTTTCCAGAAGGACTCAAAGTAGGCAAGAAACAGCAAATACTGCAAATTCCAAATAACACATTTGAGAATGATTCAGTTTACTAACTTGTTTGCTAAATCAAGATTTTACTAAAGTTGGAATCACCAGACGACCTCCCAAACAAGCTGTTGCTTTGACTTGATAAATGCTTTCTGTTCATGAAGATGTGAGTTATAATAGTTTTAGTTCTCAATGGGGCAAATTTCATTAATTAAAATCTAAAGAACCTGTCGTGAAAAAGCCTTTCGTCTTAAATTGATTGATAAACAAATCCAAAAATCTCCAGTAGAATGAATATAAACCTTCTAAATGTTGCTATCATTTGTTTTTCAGCATTCTAAACATTCATAAAGATTGATAAAGATTTATAAAGCCGTACAAAAGCGTAGTTTTATGAATGCGCTAAAAAAGTTAGATCATTCATTTTCACATTCAAACTTTATTCTTTGGTTAAGTTGATCCATGTCAGAGAAAGTTGTTGTAAGAGGGAACGACACGGCGGTGTAATGTTAATGTTACTTTTAGTCAGCTATCTTTTGTGCTCAGGTGTAAAAAGGTGAAACATTTCTATCTGGACATTTGATTGCTTTGCCACTACGGAGCAGAGGGACATGGCAACACTGACAATGAACCTTTTCAACTGATAATGCAACATACAAAAACATCACCTGCAACACAAAGATGGTGGCTACAGCCTCAAAGTGAATATCCCGAGTTTAGACCAGAAGCAGCATTCAGGCTAAAAGGCCACTGATGAAAAGCAAAAGAAAACTAAAATAATGGAATAATATGGGTTTCTTCTCCCACCTTAAAGGGACACTATGTAATATATTAAGTCATTTATTAGCTCAAATCAACATATTCATTCATAAATTAGTCCTCATTGGTGTAAAATTATCTCTGTCAACAATCTCACTTATCCTCCTGAGTGAAGAATAACTTGTCTGTTATCTACATAGAGCGGGCAAGCTCTATGGAGGCTGCCATGTCCTTCCGGTCTATGAAAAACGACAAAGTGCCGAGAGGGACATAAAGCACTCCGAATCGCGTTTTCCCCAACGCCAGGCCTGCAAGCGGAAATGACATCATTTTGACATCACATTTGCACGCAGGTAAAAACAGAGCCAGTCTACGCCATTAGACATTCTCTGGTATAAACCAGCCTGAACGGCCTGCACTTTTGTTCGCAATGGAAGACCATAGTTATGCCACGCCACAGGAGAAGGGATCCTCGTCGCCAAAAAAGCAAAAAAGAGAATTGAAAAGGCAACGTGAGCTTCTTGAATCTTGACACATACCGCCTGCCGTAGTTCAACGCACATTTGAAAACGCGAGGCGCTAGAGAGCAAATTCATTCGACTTTTCAAAATAAAATTGCACCACTAGATGGGGGAAAAAATTACATAGTGTCCCTTTAAAGCTGGTTCAAATGTGTTGGAAAATAAAAACTGATAATTAGGCTTTGTCATGAAGTCAAGTGTCTAAATGAAACATCTTCATTTGGACATAGACCTGCATAAGGGAACTTATGCTATAGATCAGGAAATGGCAGTTTCCCTTTGACCTCAGACTGGTTTTATTGGCTCGCACAGCAGCCAGTAATGGTTGCTAATTGCTCGTGGTTAATGAGCGCTCCACAGGCCACGCTAAATGCAACCGATGACCGGCCTTTTCAGACATGCCTTTCAAACTGGGACATCGGTGTCATGTGTGCTGGTACAGAGGTGGAATGAGGGAGTCCTAATGTAACTACCCTCATGCCTCTGAGCTGTAACAGAGGCTAAATGATCCCGCTCACACATCGAGCAGGCATTGAGGAACACGGGTGTGGCGTCGTTATGACGGGCCGGGTATGAATCAAGCACGATGCGGGATTTAAAAGTGGAAAATATCAGCAATAAGATATGCTACAATGATAACAAAAGGCTGATTTAGGAGACGATGAGGTCTGCGAGTTACAGCGAGCAGAGGACGGGATAAACAAACGCATAACGAGCACGGGAAAGGATGGCCAAACACTGACGAGGCAAGAGCACGGATACAATCAAGACGAGCGGCAGGCAACCAACAGACTGAAAGCCCTGCATGTTTGTTGGGAATTCCACAGGATCAACAGGCAACAACAGCATCTGATACAAAAGACACTGATTTCACTTGGCCAGCCATCTCCATGACCCATTCAGATGCCTAAATGTGTTTTCTCCAACCGTTCGCTGAAGCTTCGCGAGCGTTGATCAAGTGAACGTCTTCAACAGCCAGTTTCTCAGGGGGTAAGCAGGATCTCCAATCATTATTATGGATTTAGTTCTGGATTTATGTTGGCGGCACTTTACCACATCCTTCGTGTCATAAGAAGGTGTCTCGATTTGTATGTGCAGTTAGCAAAAGCTTAAATTTCAGTCTAAAATGTCTAACGTGGCATAAAAGACTTAAAACACAGACTTGCACAAACAAAGCTGCACAACTGTAAATTACCCCTGCAATGAATTGTTAAGTAAGGCCAGAGAACTGTAAAGGAAATGTGGTCTTACACAAAGCTGCAGAAGGGGAGAGGTACCCGCCTTGCTCCTCAGCCTTTCTGCAGAGGGGTGATTATGATGAAGCCCGAGCATCTAGTGTGAGACCAGGACAGCCCACAGACACAACTGTGAAGGTGCAACAAAGACATGAGAATACACACTTGAAGGAACGTTGATTTTACCATGTTTTCTACAAGTATTTGCTTAGAAATACACAACACAGGATGTGCTGTGAACTTCACCGGCAGCTGTGGTTAACAACAGCTTGGAGAAAGCGGAGATCCACCCCCTCTGATTCAAGTGGGCTGATGCGTCATCTCGAGAAGCAATTATGGGTGTGAGTGTTTGCGAGTGTGTGCGCCATCGAAGGCGGCAGCACACGTTTGTCTCTTGAAGATGTGCCCCACTAGTTAGCCAAACAAAGCATTTAGAAGCACTGCAGAAACATGGCACACCAACACATATAGCATCAGAAATGATGGATCTGTATTCATATGATGTGGCGTATCAGCACAAAGCAACAGCAGGCAAGGCAAGGCTCCAGAGGCTGTTGCCAGATTTCCGTCTGGTGCCTCAGAAACGGCTCAACTTGTTTTGTCGAAGGGTTTTCGGGACGAATGAATTTGCCACTCGTCCTCATCCAAATTGTTGTGGACATCAGACCAGAACACTGACCTTTGTGGTCTCTCCCGCCTCCGTATTCTTCCTTCAGAGATCTGAGTTAAGAGCCAAATCTCTCCCTCTGCACAGTCCACACACCTTTCAGCCTTCCTCTCAGACTCGTCTCTTTTTCTCCTTTCTGATTCTACAAACGCATTGTCAGGAAGGATTTCATGCTCATATCAACAGGTTGGGCATGACACAGGGCGGCCTCGCCTGCATTGGATGTAGAAAAGCACACGGCCAGCTAAAGGATCTCAATGCTCAGATGTCCCACATTCATTGTTTGAAGTGCGGTGGTGTGTGGAATGTCCGAAGCATATTTAATACGTCACAGTTCAAGCGTTGTAGCACTTTCCGTGATTCCGCAGTAAAGCTTTCAGGAAGGACACACTGGTGGCATCAGACCGGCTTGTTTGGCCCATGTGTGAGTGAACTAAGGTGGCTGAGACGAGGGTTCCTCTTTGTGACGAATGTGTGAAAAGGCCTTAGAAAACTGTACATGCACACACTACCGGCACTGCAACAGTTCCAGCAAGCAAGATTCTATGCATATCACAGGTGTTCACTCCCACAAAAGGTAAAGTCACATTTCCGTGCAAACTGCTAACTGCCCTGGTACGATAGTGGGGTGCAGTAGACCATCAGATTAGGATATTTTGGAAAAGTAAAGACATTTTTTGCAGTCATTGGATAAGAGTTAAGGTTTGAGGGTTAGAATTAGGTTAAAGCTACGGTTAGGTACTTAGCTAGGATGATTAGATTTAGAACTTGGATTATGTAAATGGGAGTCTCCAAAGATAGTTAAACAAGGATGTGAGTGTGTGTCCTGCAAGATGTGAAAAACAGGCCATGTGTGCAAAAGAGGAAAAATAAGTGTGCGTTCTTATGTATGTGCGTCTGTGAGCATGAACACATTTCCACTTCACTTGTTCAGCATTAGTGACTCTCAGGTGGCTGATGGGAGGTCCGACAGCACAAATCAAACCCACACCAGCTGCTTCTGTGCTGGCTCTTAGCTGTTAACCACTTTAGTCTGATAGGTGTGAGACAAAAAGATTCAAGCCCAACAACGGTCAACTGAAGACAGTCTTATTTTCCAGATTCTACAGGTTAGGTCGATGTTTTTCTTCTTGAAACCAGATTTGATATCCCACCCCTGACCTGTCCTGTATAGAGGACAGTCATTTCAGGCTGGGAGACAATTCAGAGGGTGTGATGGCTCCAATGATGTGCACATTGGTCAGGGGATTCAGTGACTGTGACCACCATCTCTACTTATAAGCTGACACCATCAACTACTCTAGATCACTCTAAAGTTCTGATGCTGGTCTATAAAGCTCTGAATGGTCCAGGACCAGAATGCAGTAGCGACCTCCTGACCCAGTATGAACCTTCCAGACCCCTCAGGTCATCTGGATCCGGTCTTCTATCAGTTCCCAGAGTCAGAACCAGACATGGAGAAGCTGCATTCAGCTTCTATGCTCCACATGTCTGGAACAAACTCCCAGAAAGCCTCAGATCAGCTGAAACACTCAGTGTGTTTAAGTCCAGGTTGAAGACACACCTATTTTCAGCTGCGTTTGAATAAAGCTCCAAATCTGAAGCTTGAGTCTCAAAACTTAATCGCATTTTAACTACTGATTTTATCCATTGTTCTTTTTTGTTTAAAATTTAAATCATGCTTTTTATTTCTACCGTTTTAATGTCTCTGTAAAGCACTTTGAATCGCCTTGTTGTTGAATTGTGCTGCACAGATAAACCTGCCTTACCTTCAGAACAGAAGAAGCCTTTCGAGTGAGAGAAGAAATGTCTTCCAGATCCAAGAAGAAGTCCAGTAGCCCGTATTCAAGCTCTTAGGATTACCATGACCCGGATGGCTGAGAATCTTCAACATACGTCCCACAATACACCCACGTTTCTCAACATATCTGCTCTGACCTGTGTGGGAGTCATTAATGCTGAAACCCAATGCTGATCCATTCACCTGAAGACACAGATCCGTCAATGCTTTCGTATAACTGGGTCCTTAGTTGCCATGTATGGTGGTAGTATAGAAACATGGAGTGGGTGATCCTGGCAGTTTACATCACCCAGTGCAATTGCTCCAAGTCTAATGCACCACAAGGGATGTGCAAGCTCCAAATGAAGTGCTCGCTGGACTGTTAAGCTACAAATTAACCAACACCTTCAATGGAGCTGTTCTTATTTTTTGTGTACAAATGAGCCTTGGAGGGGATACCGTCATCATCCTTGTTCATTTGATCCATCGTGTCTTCGATAGTGAAGTCAGACAGTGTATTCTCTAAACAGTGGATAGAGATACAATTGATCTATGACAAAAGAAAGTCTAAAGCTCCTCTGACTTTTTCCCTTCCAGCTCACCTACTAACAGCTGCTCAAACTGCAATGAAACAAAAGCATGCTTCATCACTCCATCTTTTAAAGACACTTAAAGGGTACGAACACAAGCAAACACAACTTGCAACCTGAGTTGTGAATTCAAATCCAAATGATTTATGTTTGTTCTCACCTTGAGTGCCAGAGCACAGGTTCTGCATCACAGCTTCCTCTCAGTTAAGGCTCATGCAGCAACCGGGTTCTTGTATTCAGAGCTTAATTATTTTTACTCGTTCGATATTCTCCTTACCAAAAATCACAGACAGGCCTTCACAAATAGATTTAAAAAAAAACAGATGAAATATATATTTACAAAAGGGTAAAATGAGGAAATCACCTCTCTGCATGAGGCTGGACATCTTCCACACGCTCCATAAGGCACGAGACAAACGTTTTATACAAAGGCTGACCGTGAGTTATGAGAGGGAACAGAATATCTGAACCAGATCTCATTATCTGACCTGACCACCAAACTCCCCTGACTGGGATCTGACCAAACATTGATGGCATGTGCAGGAACGGGCTCAATTCACAGAAGCCCCAGCCGGCAAATCAAAACATCCAGTGGATCAGCTGCCAGTTTCCCAAAGCCAAGCACAACGGAACAATCCAGAAGGTCACGCGTCTGTCCTGTATCTGACAGCTAGGATGGGTCAGAGCTGTCAAAGGCCAAGGGGACCCACACTATTTAAAACCTGTTCTCATGTCATGACAGATTGGGGTATGTAAGGTCAGTCAGAGTTCCAGCTGTGGTCTGAGCTCATCAAGGAGTACAGCAGCACCGGGTTACAGACTGCTTTATGGAATATATCTTAAAGTATCGTAAACACACACATATGTTTTGGTTTGTCTTGCTTTCTGCTCTTGCTGCACGCTTAGTTTCAGTTGGCCCACCTGCCCCTCATTTGCTCCCTTCATTAGGAATATTCCCTGGTTTCCTGTTCAACATGTGCAATGGTCCATGTAAAGTTTACTTAATGCCTGCCAAGTTTGTGCCGTTCTTGGATTACATGCAGCTGCAGTGCTTTGTGACTGTTTTTAATAAGCAGTAATTGTTTCACCTTCCAGACCCCAGAACCTTCAGAATGGTCCGTCGCATATATCTGTGAAGATAGAAAAATAACCTTTTGTAACTGCAATGATTGTAAATACATGTCAGGATAAAAGGCTTTATATCCTGCATAATACACTGAATTTCAACATGTTCCCAGAGTCATCTCTTTCCACGATAACCCGGCACATCGGTTTCTACAAACGTACTACGGGTCACGTTCAAATTAACTTTAAAGATTAAAATCAGAAGATTGAATCCAAATGAAAAGAGGAAAAGAACTAACCGTCCCTGTGGAATATGAAGGCCTATTCTTAAGAAGATTTTGTCATCACAACTATATTCACCGGAATTAATTTATGCTTTCAAATTTGCCATGAACGTGCAAGTCAAGTCAGTTTGTCCATGTCGGCCTGTAGTGGGAAGAAGTAAATATGTACACCAGCGTGACGCCGGTGTACATATTTACAGGCGCTATGAGAGGTAGAGGTTCATGTCTAGTGATCCTATCGTAACTAATGGCAACATGGCAGCCAGTTTATGTTTACAATAGACAGTAGATAAGAAAATATAACCACATATCCACGCTGTTTTTCTTCTTTAATGCACCAACAATGTGCTTTTTCAAGCAGAACTGCCTTTACCAACGGTTTCATTGGATGCAAAACTCACAGGCTTCCAAGTGCCAAATGAGACAAACACTCAAATTAAGAACAAACTAAATATTATTTAACATCTAAAAACATCAGGACATATACTACTGAGATAAGATGTATAAGATGTACTTTGTCTGTAAAAACAAGTATTTACAACAGAATAATGAACCAAATTATGTACGGCAATTGAGCAAATGGATACTGTATGCATGTATAAATCTTAAATAATTAAAGTGAATGGGGAAATATGGGGAATGGGGGTTATCTGTAAATATTATGCATGAGAGGTCCTCTAAAAGGTCCTTTATTTTATTCGTTTCTCTTTATATTCTTTTATGTATTTTTAATGCTTCTTGCACTCCCTGCTGCAATGCTTTTATTTTATGTGAAGCACTTTGAACTGTTTGTACATGAAATGTGCTATATAAATAAATTTGATTTGATTTGATAAAAACACATTGACATTAAATTAGATTTCATAACTATTTTAAAGATGCTTGACTTGTTTCTTGAGTCGTCATCGTGACCAATATGGCAAAATGTATGAAAATACAGTCAATATAGAGCTGGGGGACATAAAGAACTCACTCGATTGACAAGAAGACAAAGGAGTTCAGGAGGAAGATGCCTGGAACAACCGGCTTGCCAAGCATCGTGGAGCAGTTTTACTTTTCTGTGTGTTGATTGGCCAAAATTAAGATGGCAGCTTAAAACCTGACAGCCTCAGGCTACGTGCCCACGACAACGGTAACGACAGATAAACGCAGAACATTTCGACAGATGTGCCTATCTTGCACACGGCGACGCCGTTTTTAGGAGTTCAAAACGGAGAAAACGCAAACGCCCTCCAGAGTGGAGATCTTGAAAACGATCCAACCTCTCGTCGCCGTAGGAACAGTTCAAAACGCAGAAGTGCGTTTTTTGCACACGTTAAGTGGGTAGTTCTCCATGAACGACTCACATATCTCACTATATTTATTTTGGACACTCTCCCAATCCACATTATCCACTGCCTTCCTGGCTTTGTAGTTCAGTGTCGTGTTCAGGAGCAACTGGACCTCATCATCTGTCCAAACAAAGTTTGAAGGGGTACTGTTGTTGCTGCCGCGCTTCGCCATTTTCTTCCAACTGACGTGGAGGAAGTAGCCACAAAACAGGCATTTCTGATATTTATTAATATATAACTCATATAACAATACCAAAGGTATTGTTGCTACTGCCACCTACGTCCGGGGCGTGCATACTACATCGGTAAACTGCGAGTTTTATACATTTTCCCTGTTCCCATGGGTAGACAGATATCCACCCCAAGATGCTCGTGAGAACGCAGATAAATTGTGGAGGAAAAAAACGGACATCTGCGTTTATGCTTCAGAGCGTTGTCGTGGGCACGTAGCCTCAGTTGGTTTGGTTTCTTCACTGGCAGCAACTAGATACGTTTTGTAGCATATTTGGGTACCAACATAACTTGGAATGTGCTAGCTCTGTGGCGGCACTCCACCGCAGCAGCATTTTCCAATGCTGGTCCTCAGGATCCACTGCCCTCTGTTTTTTAGAGCTTTTCATGCTCCAACACACCTGATTCCAATGAACTGATCACCTCAGCAGCTAATCAGAAGCCTATTAATGTCACATTAATTACATCCAGGTGTACCGAAGCCTGAAGCCAGCTAAAACATGCAGAGAAGTGAGTCTTAACCCTAATCCCTGATAGGGGACATTTTTGTCCACTTGGGGTGAACTTTCTCCTCTAATTTCACACTGTAGATAGTGATACTCATCATATTTGGTCCAGTTGTGTATTTTTGACTATTTTTTCGAATTTCAAACACACATCATATACAATGCAATTTTTCATTGTGTAAAAAAAAAACTCCTTAATTTCTGAAAAGGGACATTTTTGTCCCCTTTTAAAACTACCTAAAAACATCATATATTAATATTTTTTTCCACTTTTTTTTTCATAAATCTTTTATTCCACTTCAGTTCTGATCATAACTACCAAGTTTTCAATTATTTTCAAAAAAATTAACCCTTTAAATGCCAATTTGAACTTTTTAGCCCAATTTTGAAGGCTTTAGGTGCCAGTATTTTCAAAATATGGAATGCAGAGTGGAATTATTGAGTAGGGATAATTAGGGTCTGGGATATGTCAATGATTAGCAACAACTTTGATTTTTAGGGATTTTTAATTTTTTTGTTATGCCTGATTTAAACAAAAAAATCCTTAATTTCTGAAAAGGGCCATTTTCTAAAATGATCCCCAAAATACCATATGTTAATATTTTTTTCCACTTTTTTTTCAGAAATCTTTTCTTCCACTTCAGTTCTGATCATAACCATCAAGTTTTCAATTATTTTCAAAAAATTAACCCTTTAAATACCAGTGTATATGAGGTAAACACCAATTTTCGTTAAAAAACAGACACAAAAACTGCTGTATTTTCAATATATGCAATGCAAAGTGAAATATTCTATGGGGGATTATTAGGTCTGGGATATGTCATTGATGAGCTACAACATCAGTTTTATCAGCTTTTTAGTTTTTCTGCAATGGCAGATTACAGAAACGGCTCCCATAGACATCCATTATAATGAATACAGCATTAGACTATCGCACGCACGCACGCACGCACGCACGCACACACACACATACGCACACACACACATACGCACGCACACACACACACACGCACACACACGCACACACAGACACACACACACACACACACACGGACACCTGTGTGACCCCAGTGATGTTATGAGGTCGTCAGACTGAGAAATAGTTTGGGTTTCTTTGAGGTAACATAATAAAATAATTTAGGTGTCTTTGAGGTAACATGATGAAAGCACCCTCGTTTGTCAACGACAGATCCACCAGCATGAGAATACGAGAGCTGTGCACATTTCTCATTCTCCTGAAGGTTGGAAGGCATGGCACAAAAATTCAGCGTTGCCCAAGCCGTGGAGGAAGTCCTCAGACCAGGGCACAGCGACTCTCTCTATTCATCCTCCTCTGATGACTCCTCAGATGAAGAATGGGAACTCACCCTCCCTCCAGCAGCTCTGATTATAACAGCACGGAGGATGAAACTGATGAGACTGCTGGCCTGGATATTCTGTTGGTGTCAAAAAATGGCAAGATATCCTGGTCTGACAACCACGCCAACACCCTCCGATACCTGCCTGCACCCTGTGCTCGCCCTGGACCGACCACCTACGCATGCGCCGGCATAACCGATGTGAAGCCCACCTGGGATCTTTTTCTGACTGATGAGCTTATGGAGCTAATCATTCAATTCACCAACCTGGAAGGCAGACGCACCACAGAGGCCTGGAGGGACACCGACAAAGGAGAGCTGCAGGCCTTCCTTGAGCTGCTCATCCTCGCCGGGTGCATCACTCACGAGGTGAGAGCACCCTCAGTCTGTGGGATGCACTGGATGGGCCATGTTCAGGCAAACCATGGCACACACAAGATTTGAATCCCTTGTTTGATGACCAGCTGACACGACCCCATCGACAGCGAGAGGGCAAACTGGCTCCGATTGCAGCTCTCTGGGAGAAGTGGGAGAGCCGACTCGCCCGCCTCTTCACCCCGGGCAGAGAAGTCTGCATCGATGAGCAGCTGGAGGCCTTTCAGGGTCGCTGCGCGTTTCAGCAGTATATCCCCAGCAAACCCCCAAAATATGGCATCAAAGTGTGGTTTGCCTGTGACGTGCGCAGCTCATAGCCTTCCAAAGACATCTAATGATATGAATATTTCAGTACGGTCGTACATCGGCCGTTTTACCGATGAAGGGTTTGGGAGTGGCGAGCTTTAGACGCTGTGTTAAAATGTATCAGCCTACGTCGTGGGCTAAAAAGCTAAATAATAATATATAAATAATAAGCTAAATTGCTATCTTCAAGTATTGGAATGAAGATCTGCTCAAATGAAAACTCGCCATGGTTGGGACCATTAGAAGGAATAAGCCTGAGCTTCCCCCAGTCCATCTGCAAGTGAGCCACAGACCTGTGCGCTCCTCAACATTGGCCTTCACTGCAACACACACTTTCTGTAATCTGCATATCGCATGTCATATGTGCCGAAGAGGTGGAAAATGTTCTCCTCCTCAGCACAGCGCACAGGGACCCAGTGGTCAGCGAGGATGAGCACCGAAAACCCCAACTAATCCTGGACTGCGCGTGCGTGTGTGCCATAGACTAATGCTGTATTCATTATAATGGATGTCTATGGGAGCCGTTTCTGTAATCTGCCATTGCAGAAAAACTAAAAAGCTGATAAAACTGATGTTGTAGCTCATCAATGACATATGCCAGACCTAATAATCCCCCATAGAATATTTCACTTTGCATTGCATATATTGAAAATACAGCAGTTTTTGTGTCTGTTTTTTAACGAAAATTGGTGTTTACCTCATATACACTGGTATTTAAAGGGTTAATTTTTTGAAAATAATTGAAAACTTGATGGTTATGATCAGAACTGAAGTGGAAGAAAAGATTTCTGAAAAAAAAGTGGAAAAAAATATTAACATATGGTATTTTGGGGATCATTTTAGAAGGGGACAAAAATGGCCCTTTTCAGAAATTAAGGAGTTTTTTTTAAAATCAGGCATAACAAAAAAATTAAAAATCCCTAAAAATCAATGTTGTTGCTAATCATTGACATATCCCAGACCCTAATTATCCCTACTCAATAATTCCACTCTGCATTCCATATTTTGAAAATACTGGCACCAAAAGGCTTCAAAATTGGGCTAAAAAGTTCAAATTGGCATTTAAAGGGTTAATTTTTTTGAAAATAATTGAAAACTTGGTAGTTATGATCAGAACTGAAGTGGAATAAAAGATTTATGAAAAAAAAAGTGGAAAAAAATATTAATATATGATGTTTTTAGGTAGTTTTAAAAGGGGACAAAAATGTCCCTTTTCAGAAATTAAGGAGTTTTTTTTTAAATCAGGCATAACAAAAAAATTAAAAATCCCTAAAAATCAATGTTGTTGCTGATCATTGACTTATCCCAGACCATAAGTATCCCCCCTCAACAATTCCACTTTGCATTCTATATATTGAAAATATAGCAGTTTTTGTGAGTTTTTTTTACAGAAATTGGCGTTTACGTCATATAAACCAGTATTTAAAGGGTTAAATTTTTGAAAATAATTGAAAACTTGGTAGTTATGATCAGAACTGAAGTGGAATAAAAGATTTATGAAAAAAAAAGCGGAAAAAAATATTAACATATGATGTTTTTAGGTCGTTTTAAAAGGGGACAAAAATGTCCCTTTTCAGAAATTAAGTTGTGTTTTAAATCAGGTATGAGGGTTAAGGACCAGGACTGGGAAACACTGCTCCAGAACGTTCGTCACTTTGTCTGTATGAGCTGAATATAAAACAACAAAATTAGAACAATCGACTCCTCTGATAATGGGACACGTTAGCATTTATCTGGTTTATATTGATCAAGTTTTTGTCGGTCATCAGCCTCCTGAAACACACCTCCACTTTACCACCATCTCTGTTTGTCTGCCTCTTCCTCTTTGTACAGTTAAGTGGGAACAAATTAGGGCTGAACGATATATTGCATTTGCGATAATATCGCGATATGACCAAGTGCAATTTTCTAATCGCAAAGGCTGCGATTATTAAAAAAAAAAAAAAAAAGGCTGCGATTATACTCTGTTCACGTGACATGCGCGAGTAAAACATGTGATATGATCAAACGAGATTGTCTAACCACAGAGGCTGCACTCTGGTCACGTGACACGGGGAGCAAAGTTATGAAACAGTCTACCGGAGAGGACTCGCAAGCAAAGATGTAACCTACACAATGGCCTCAGGCTCAACAGAACCAGACCCTGCGGGGATGCTAGTTTCAAAGAGGAACTGCACATCAGTGGTGTGGGACTATTTTGGTTTTAAAGTGATGGTTCGGAGTAGATTCACCCTAGGGTCATTTGAACCGTGACATCCAGCCAAGTAGCCCACCCGAAGTTTTACCGATCTTGGCCGAACATCAGCCGAGTTAGCTTAGCCAAGTTAGCTTAACCCGAATAGCTTAGTAGGCTACAAGCGCTAACGGACCCTGGCAGTATCTCCAAAATTACCACACTAAAATCACATGCCATGACACCAAACTTCTACAGTAGTACAAATATGGTCTGTACTCACAAAACGATGCATTTGGAAGTTTGAAAATAGTCCAGGAGTTTATTATTATCAACACAAGCCTGATAGCTTTTCTGCTGCTAAAGCTGCGTCGACGTCACTTCTGGGAGCTTCAAAGTAAGATGAGGGTTGATCTACTACTGTAGACAACAAAGCAAGGCTTCTCAATTTCTCCATTGATAAAATAAATTCACAACTCTACAACATAAAAATTCATGTAGAATATAGCATATACTTTGTTGTCTACAGTAGTAGATCAACCCTCATCTTACTTTGAAGCTCCCAGCTCCCAGAAGTGACGTCGACGCAGCTTTAGCAGCAGAGAAGCTATCAGGCTTGTGTTGATAATAATAAACTCCTGGACTATGTACAAACTTCCAAATGCATCGTTTTGTGAGTACAGACCATATTTGTACTACTGTAGAAGTTTGGTGTCATGGCATGTGTTTCCTTGTTCCTTGTCAACACTTTATGCTCAGATGTTTGTAAACTCAAAATATACTATTGTATATGTTCAAATATACTGTTTTGTTAAATAAAAATGTCAGTCATCTTTTCATGCATCACCTCATGTCATCATAACAGAGGTCTGTCTTCCAGGAAAGAACAGTTTAAAATTAATGTAATATAGTTTTAGCCATACTGTATGATGTATTGCTTGTCTTTGTTTAATAATACAGAAGACAAAGACCTTAAAAAATAATCGCATATCGCATCGCAATCGCAATATTGGCGCGAAAAATCGCAATTAGATTATTTTCCATAATCGTTCAGCCCTAGAACAAATGATAAAATCATTACAACAAACATCTGATTTTCCTCCGTTTGCAGTTTTCTGTAAAGCTCAGAGTTTTACTTTCTGGTCTGACAGCAGACAGACAAAATAAAAACTGCATTCTGATTTAATCATTTCTAATGTTGTTGTTGTGCTTTTAGTTTAATAACTTATTGAACTTATAGACCTAGAGAGGTCACCTGACAGTAATTTACTGTAATGTGTCTGCCTCAGGAGCAGAAGTTGTCCAACAACCACAGGGTTGGTCGTTTGAAGTAGTAGATAAAAAAAAAGAAAGAAACTAATGGACCTTTGGACAAAAATAAAAATCAATGCACCTGCAGTCTAACAATTGTCCAACAATTTATCACTCTATTTAGAAAGTAAGCATTATCACTACTTCAGTATCATTACTATATATTTTTTTCTACCCTTGAAAGGCTACAAATAATAACTGACAAATTGAACTGCTCTGTTAAATTTACCTCAGCTGTTTCAATCAAATCAGCCTTGAACTGATCAAATAACTCGGTCGTTTATCACTTAGGGTATGACTCTAATGGAAAGGGTTCGGGCTGACCATGTAAGCTGAGTCTAAGGCAGGGCTGTGGTGAAGTATCTTTTAGTGATGGTATGCTATGTATGCTTCTCTGTCGCTCCCCGTCCTTGCGAAGTTCTCAGTCGGGATGTCGGATATGCAAGGCAGTTCACCTCCCAATCAGTAGACGTCGCTACGCTAGACGACCCAATCTCGCGATGTCTATGGTGAAAGTGGTTGATTGATTGTTTACCTTCCGGCTCCGTTCCACTCCTCACAGTGAACGATGGCGACCGAGAGAGAAAGACTGTTGTTGGAGTTGGAGAGGAAGGAGCTAAACCGGAAAAGTGATTCCGGAAATGACGTTGTTAGCCGACCAATCACAACCCTTGTGATCTTCGTCGCCTCGACAGATAGATTTTGGCGGACGCACGCAAGCGACGGAGAGGGCTCTCCGTAGGCGACCATAAATCAGCCTTCAGAGTGGGTCATCCAGTAACCGTAAGGTTGGCGGTTTGATTCCCACTCTCACCATTCAAAAATTGGTGAAACTGACAGCTGGAGGAGTGGCAGTCCACCTCATCGCCACGGCCGAGGTGCCATTGAGCAAGGCACCGTTCCTCCATGCTCCCCGTGCGCTGTTATTGGCTGCTCCAGTGTATGGCACCTGGGCATGTGTGTGTTCAACAGGTGCCAACCTGAATGGGTTAAAAGTGGAGGACAAATTTTGTGTGTGTATATATATATATATATATATATATATATGCATTACAATAAATTTGATTTTATTCTTGAAATGGGATTGAACTGTCGTAGTAAAGACAGCTACACCCGCTTCAACTAAAAACTTATTTTTTCAGTTTGTTTTAAAGGAAAAGTGCACGTCAATTTCACCTGCTAATATTGTTTTGGACTAAATGACTTTCCATACAGACCGTCTCAGTTGCACTTGGCTCTTGGGAGGCCCTTCTGCATTGAATCGAATCCAACTGCATGTCTACTAATTACATATTGATGTCCCTCTGTGTCTGAATTGCTTCCACCTGAGGGCCACAAAGAGCGTGATTTATTTCAGTTGTCAGCGTTAAAGGGCTTTCTTTAATATTCATTAAATAGCTGTGGGTGGAAAGCACACAAACATCAGTGGGTGTGAGATTTTCTCTTGAGAGATTTGCTAAAAAGAAAAAAAAAAGACTAAACTGGAGATGTG